>NW_017728886.1:240945775-240959621 GCF_001723895.1 Crocodylus porosus | reverse complement strand
TGGTAGTGCTTGGGGGAACAGGGACTTCCCCAATGCCTGCTGATCCCCCCTGACTAGTTTGTAACAGGCCACTAGATATCCCCTCAGCCTCCTCTCTTGTGGAGGCTGAACAGGTTCAGGTCCCTTAGCCTCTCCTCATAGGGCCTGCCCCGCTGCCCCCTGATGCTGACCTTTTAAAAAAAATTATTATGATGAATGCTTTTATTTCTGCTTTATGTGCTTCTTGCTACGTTTTTTTCCTTCTTGGCTTTCTCAGTTCTTTTTTCAAATGGCTTCCCTCCTTCAAACCACTTTTTCCATGGTATACTTTTTCTGGTAAAGGAGCTTTTTTAACAACCTATATAATAGGGCAGCCTTTCCTGCATATTCCCTGATAAAATCTGTTGAGAATCCTGTCATTTTTTAAAAGGACTTCCAAGTTACAGTGTCTGCAGGAGCAGGCAGTTTGCTGGTAAGACCTGTTCTCTGCTGGTTGGGAGTTTTTCTCCTTGTGTTTAAGCAAAAGTGTTTGGCTGTAGGGGTGCAGCCTTCTTACTTTGTTGATAATGACACATTTCAATTCACAGCTTACCCAATCATTTGGTTCATTATTTCACTCCTTGTCTGTGCCTTTAGTTTGTGAGCAAGTTCCCCCTTTGTTTCTACAGGTTATACCAGGCTTTTAACATCTTTTCTTTTGCTTTGCTGAATTTGGATTTCCTTTTTCAAATTGCTTTACTTGTAGGAAGGGTACTAGTGATTTTTCTCCATTAAACCCCTCTGTATTTTTTGTCTTCCATTTGTTCTTAGCTGCAAAAGTTCTCTTACTCGTTACTTATAATAGAAAATGAGGCACCTATATCAGTATTTGCGGTTTTGTTGTCATCTTTTCTTTGTTCCCTTACAGCCTGCTGCTGAATTTCATAGCCATTTCTAGCTTCCTTCCTTTATAATCTACCGGGAGGGGCAGTTCGAATGCTCCTTTTTGCAAACACATCTGTATACCCGCCACGAAGCTTTGCACTAATGGTCCTTTTAACTCATCCTGACCAAATTTTGGGCTTTGGCGATTGTTTCCAATATGTAAAGCAGCTGCCACATTGAGCAGCTTTTTCCACTTTATGTAAGCATCTGGTTTTTCCCCTGGCTGCTGCCTCTTCTTGTGAAACAGCACTGCTGCCGGCCTTCCAGGGAAGAACGGTGTTAACACTGCTGCCGGCACACTTCCTGCAACTGACACTGACCTGCTTTTCACGTCAGGGAGAAGGGTTACAAAATCCTTCAAAATGCATTCCTGATGTAAATCAACCAAATGGCCTATTGTATACTGGCTCGCCCTCCTGGCAGATTTACTGCCATCAGCCAGGCAATAGCTGTTTCCTGCTCGAACAGCCCTGGTGTCTTATCAGCTGCTCTCAACTGATCTGAGATGAAGGGCTCCTGTGTCTGCAGCTCTTCTATGGGATGGCCTCTTCAAGGCCCCAAATGAATAGTCTTCTCGACAACTAGCAGCTCCATAGGTGCTCAAGTCCTCCCTCAGCACAGTGTGAGGAGGGGGTTTTCTAGGATTTGGTCTCCACCTATCATCCTCATGGTAAAAAAGATATGTCAGTGGTATCATAATTATCCTCATCCTCCCCTTCTTCAGAGTTGCTGCCACCTCGCTCTGCCTTTCCACCCTAGATGACAGATATGGTTCCACTCAAAATGCCCAGCTTTTGTTCACTCCTTTGTCTTGCACTGACAGGCACTAAGATCTGTTGGATGCCCTCCTATGCATCCTTAATGACTTCCTGCATGGCAGCCTGGGCATCATGAGCCCCCCCGGTCTTTTCCTTCTATAATTTGTAATGCCCTCAGCAATCCCTGCTAAGTCCTAGTCATCTTACACACAGCCTTCAGCAACATTGCTTGCAACACTGCCAGTTGTGCCTTTAAATTCTCATTTTCTTTTTCCCCGCTCTCACATTCCACCCTCAGCGTCTCCTCTTCCATATTTTTCCACAGCAGTTCTTTGGTCAGCTCCCTCACTCCCATTAAAAGACCCTGAAAAGCAGCTCACTACCTGGTCTTTTTATCTGGACATGTATTTTTTTCCAGAAGCCACCCAAGAGGACCACAGTTTACAGAAATCCTCTAAAGCATTTTCATCAGTCTCAAATGCTCTCTTACCTGCAAACCAGAGTGTGGTAGTTTTTAGTACCCATTTCTCACTCTTCAACTCCCTTTAACATGGTGTTATTCGCTGAAGGGGGAAGATCCCCAATTTGGATATTCCCTGCTTGCCTAGGAATCTACACGGTCGAGACAAATCCCTCTCCCAAGGGTCAAGGTTGCAACACTGGGAACCCAGGGAGGTTCAGCGAATCAAGTCAGGATTTTCTGATCTCCATTCACACATGCCCACCAGGAATTGTTGCACTAAATTTAGCTAAGGGGTGGAGAAAATGGAAATGAATCCATCAGCAATACTGTTCCAGTCTCATATTCTTAATTTATTGAACACATAAGCAATGCCAGTATTTAAGCAAGGCTTTAAATGCAACACTTAACTTTTAAGCAAGCCCTAACAGTCCATCTAGATATTCGTAAGTGAACCTTCTGATGGATAGTGATTTCATCTGGTCAGGCATCCGTCACCGTTTTGGGGTTCAAGGCCTTGTTGTTTCTTTTCTTGTGTGATGCTCTCCCCCAACTTCTTTTCCCCAAGGTTTTTTATATAATTTTTTTTTTTAAACCGTTCCCTTCTGTGTGTCCCAGATACAGTTATGTCATAAATATTCACCAATCATCTTCCACACTGTTTGTTTTTCTGTGAGGCTGCCATCTGTATCCTACTGTTTTGGAACTGGTAAAACATATCCTCTTTTAATGTTTTCACTGACATGGGTTATAAAAATGCCACCCTACTGTAACCGACTTACTCTGCTTCTGGTGGCATTAATGTCAAGGCATAAAATTGCATTTCGTAATCTAACATTTTGCTGAGGCAACTTTCAGACCTACAATGCCACCTTCTTTGTCTATAGCAAAATATGGTTAAATTTGGTGATGTAAAGTGGATTTTTTATATACAAAACAGGATTTTAAGTGAAAGAAAAGCTGTTTCTAAAAAATACTGATCATTCAGCTTCTGTTGAAATAGAGATAAAATTCCCTTCAACTCATATGGGAGCTGGACCAAGCCCAAAATATACAGAATACCCAGGATCACACCTAGTAGTTATCTTACTAGTATTCATAATTTCTCCTGTTTTCCCCTATCACCTTTTGGATTTTTCCCCAAGCTCCTTTATTCTGTGGTCCAGCAATTTGCAGTCAATCAGACCAGTTCCACATACTATAACTAAGGTCTGTTTATTAATACAAGTAACAGAGAAGAAACAGAGAATTATTTTTTTTTTTTACTTGAGCTAGGATCATAGGATAGAGTCTTAATCAGTACCACTCTCATTATAAGCACAGAAAAGAAATCTTGAATAATTAGTAGAGATTTTAGGCAATTCATTCGTATTTACAATATCCTTAAAGTAAAATCGGTAGCGAGATTGTATTCATTTCATAGCCATATTTACAAGCATTCATTCTGTATGCAAAGAGACTTTAATTAAATCCATTGTCAAATGGAATAATTGAGAGAGCGAGAGGCCATGAATTGGCCTTGGTTACACAGCCAAGCAAATATGCAAGAGATATACTTCAAATCCTCTATTTTAGTCACAAGATTATGCTGTATCCTACATTTTACCCATATTTCTCCCATAAGATCAGACTTGATATACTCATGAGAAATGGGAAAAGGGAGCAGAAAGTCATACAGTCATCATTTCTCCCCCCCCACATTATTCCTCTGCTTACGTAACCTTTTCTGAATCATATGCAAGGGAATTCATGATTCAGCAGACAAAGCACTGTTAGTAACATGGAAGGAAGCATTTGCACAGGTTTTTCTTGAATGATCAACAGAAAAGAGAAAAAAATGCTCCACCTTTTCTTCACCAGAAACTCAGCATTTTTGGAAGTTGTAACATGGCTGAAATAAATGTGCCTTCCTCAGCAGTGGTTCCCAAAATTTTTCTTATCAAGTACCCTCTTCCAGACTTATCAGCTACCTACATACCCCTATCAGCATATGTTTTGTATTTTAACCCCTTAAATGCGATTATAATGGCAATTAAATATGACATTACATAATTTCTCCCGCATACCCTTCCTCCCCGCCTGCCCCTGCCACTTGAGATGTCTTGTGTACCCCCCGGGGTAGACATGCCACAGTTTGGTAACACTTGCTCTAGAGTCAACAGCACTCAGGCAAAAGCAGCTAAATCTGCTAGTCACTACTGGGTTTCAGGCTCCCCCAAAAAGCATACAGTTCAGTTAATTTCACCAAATAAAAACACCACACCAAATACCCACCAGAAACAAAGCAAACAAACCAAAAGCAACCAATGGCCACCAACTCGCACGCACATGGACAGACAGCTTCTGGAAGATGTAGGGGTCTGATGCGAGAAGAGTTTTAAAAAATGAAGAGGGGAATGTTTCCTTTAGTTTAATTCTATTTGTACTGAACATATTAGACCAGATCCTCTGCTGCTGTGAAGTGATGCAACTCACTGAAATAAAGTTTCAGCTGTGCCAGTTTTCATCGGTGGGATATCTGGTGATGTATTTAAACAATATTTCTGGTTAAAACAAATATGGCAGTGAATTTTAATTGAAAATTTGAACTACAATGAGAAAGAACATGACATTTTCACCAAAATTCATGTACAAAAAATTCATTTCTCAATCAGCTGTGTTAAACAAAGCTGTTCATCAACGAGAGTCGGGCTCTGTTCCTTTGCTCACAATATGTAGCAGCGCTTTCTGACGAATAATCTCAGATTCCAAAAGACTTGTAGAACCATGTCACATGAGATCCCATTCTACCTGCATAAAGGGGGCAAAACAGCTCCCAAATGCTTGTTTCTGTTATTTATGCATAGTGAAGAACAAGATGCTTCTTTAATGTAATGTAGAGTCATGAAATTGTGGCTAGTGGAAGAATCACAATGACTGAGATGTTGGATTTGAATATGTATTATGTTTGGAGAATGATTCAGTTGCTGAAGCTCAACTTTCAGTCCAACATTTAACTGGTTTATGAAACTCAGCTATTTATACCTGTAATTCTTGAGTAAATGCCTCTTCCCCATCTCCATCCTTCCAAGAGCCCTTTCTGCATCACACTGCATTCTCTTTGGCTAAATTACGGCTTGGACCTTCCCTGCATCTGTACTTTATGTACAATGAAAAACCTTCATTTTTAAGTTTTGACCATTTTACATGGTTTAACTCCATACTGGGTAAAGGACCTGCAGCATCTTCATTTACCTTCATGCGTGTGGATAGGCTATGTAGCTCTAAGGAAATTTTCACATACACAAAAAGCAGCAAGTGTGGAAGTATTTAAACAACTCTGATCAAACAGAGATTATAAGTTTCCTAGAAGAAAGACCATGTTTATGTCCATGTAAATTCCAGGTTTATTACAGGAAAAATATAGGAATATAAATTATTATTGTTTATTAATGTCTCAAAACAATCCCCAAGCTCATTAAACATACAGTATCCAGACTGTATTTATATGAAAGGCCAATAAAAATATTGATGATGATAATGAGCAGCAAGAGGAGCTGATCAGGAATTTTGCAAGAACACATTTTTCACCAAAAGGTATCAATTCATAAAAAACAAAACACACAATAGTAGTTTGAATGAGACTATGTTTCAGTCCCTCACTTGAAACACCACTCAGGTTCTAGATCCCTTTTTAAAATCAAGCCCTTGGTTATTGTGGGGTAGAACCCCGTCTTTCTATTTCTTTTTTAAGAAAATAAAATAAAGCAGGGGTCTCAGATTTGTTCTAATACTTACCATTTTTGTAACATCCATTCATAGATCGCAAAGCAAAGGCAGTCTGATCCCCTTAGTATGATGGAGAAATTGAAATTTTAGATGTAGGGTCTTAATTTGTCTCCTCAGTACATGGCCAGATTTCCAAAAAAAGTTAGGTATCCAAACACTGTCCCTGAGGGCAATGGGAGCTGAGGGTAATCAGGAAATTCAGGCTGCATTTGTTCTGTTGTCTAAATATGGAACTTGTTCTTTAAAAAATATTTGTACTTGTACTGGCTACAGCTGGAGGCTGCAAATCAGACTTGATCCAATGTCACTGGGCAAGGCTTTTGAGTAAAAAAGGAACATTATTTGTATTACAATAGTATCTAAAGGCTTGGGCCCGATTTCAGTAGGTACTGTACAAAACACCATGCCCTGAAGCACAATACATGTTATGCAGCAGCTTAATAGACTCAGGGACTCTGGCAGAGAAGCTGCTTTTCTAAAACTGAACTCTAACAAAGGAGCCAACTACTTATATTTATTTAGCATTTTTATTCTTTGCTGCAACTTTAAATATATTTCCAGCTTATTAGAAATTACTTAAGCAAGTACTTAAGATGCCTATATAATAGCTGTTCAGTTAAATAAAAGGTATAGGAATGACAACATTGATTTCAGCAGGAAAAAAGGACACTAGAGCTATGACTTTCAATAACCCTATTTGCAATTTTTCATGGTTTTCATTCTTAATTTTAGACTTCAGTGGAACAAAGTATACCAGCTATTCAGAGTAAAGAGATACTGCTCTCTTGGGTGGATTTCATATACAGCTGCCCACATAATGATCCATCTACACTTGCATGATTTCCAAAGTCTAAATTGAAACAAACATTCTCAGACTCCCAGTGACAGCTTCAAGTGTCACATACATATTTAATGGCACAAAAAAATGCAAAACAACTTGTCAGACGTACCACTGTGTCAGGCTCAATTACCTAAATAAACAGAAGCAATGCTTAATTTTAGTTGTAGCTTGGTTTTTGAAACTGACTCAGAGCTGATCTGAGCAATTATTTTTTTTAGGGGAACAAGAGGAACACATTTGCCTGCCTTTAAATATCACTTCCAAACACTATGTCCTAGTGTTTGGAAGCACTAAAGCTCGTTATTGAAACATCTGATCTATTTGAGGGACAAGACTTCATTCTTTTGGCAAAACTTGTCTGAGTATCAGTAGGCATTCTGCTTTGGTAAGTACTGCCCAACGGGGTTCACTCACTGTTCCCAGTATCTACCCAAGGGACAGAAAACTGTTTAATTTGCTGTGCCAAGGGAGATGAAAATAGGGCAAATTATCGAAAAGTGACTGAATTGGAGGTAGTCAGTCTATAATAGCTCTTCCCCCTATTGGTAGCACTGAGGGTGCTGGACAAAAGGCCACACAGAAGACAGTTACAGTATGGCATTATAAGGAATTAAATCTACATTTACGACCTTAGGAACTAATTCTCCGCATACTGGCACTTTCCATGTTCATCTACACCTGGATAAAGTGGGTGCAGAAGCGGAATATAATAAGGAATAAAGACCTTAGTTCACTGAAGAGAAGGGAGCTGCACCAGCCCTGCAGCTACACCAGTTCTCACCAGTGAAAGACATGGCCCTTTACTCCTATAGATAACGCTATGATTTTGACCTTACACAAAGCTCACCCGAGCTGCAAATTATTCCATAACTCTTTTTGGTCTCCACCATTTTTATCTGAATTATAATCTTAAAAAAAAAATTTTTTTAAGAGTGAATAAATAAGAATAGTTACCAGTTACTATGTGAAGTTCAGCAAGGCATCCAAGTTAAGCATTTTTATGCCACCTTTTCACTATGACAAACTCCCACAAGTGTCTGAAGTTCATTGCAGACATACAGCAATAGTGGGACAAGTCTCTGTCTTGATGACCTTACACTATAAGGTCTTTCTCTTGTAGACTTGCGTTCTTGCACTTCATGCATGCAAATATAGCTATAGGAGTCAGGGATTCTTACCTCAAGGATGTAAGAAGTGCCGTACTGAGTCTAATCTGAGTCCAATATCCTGTCTTGGACAGTGGCAAGAGTAAATGTTTTAGAGGAAGAGCATTGAACCAGGTGCGCGCGCACGCACGCACAGTTACTTGGCATCCACCATGCTTGGTTTACAGATGTGAGATGTAGCCTGGATGTTAGGAGTTTGCCTAAATTATCAATCTGGTCTGTATGGATAGACCAATAGTGTTTTCAATGGGTTTCTGAAAACATGCAAGACTACACAGGTATTGGAGTCAGTCTACTGAGTGTGGGGCTAAGGAGGAAAAAACACAAAAGAGAAGAAGGGTCACAATGCAATGAACTGCTGTCCCCACTGAAGCTAATGGCAAAATTCCAACTGCCCTTAGCATCAGGATTTGAAATAGCCATTTAAAAATAGCTCTGAGTAGGAGGTCACTAGTAGGTCCTATAATTTTTGTCTTCATTTGGCAAAGATTTTCTTTTTATGTTCATTGTTGCATGCTTATTACCTCTTATACTTTTTTCTCTATCCTCTGTTATTTCCAGATATGTAACACCTTTGGGCATAGCCTAATATAATGCACACACAAGCATTCATAATTTCTTTACGTGTTTTGCTTGCTTTGTCCCAACAAATCCAGTTGTAGAAAGAACAATAAACATAAATCCTACCCTTTGAAAAGACGAGTAGGGAATCATGCTGATTGGGCCAGACTTCTCATGCTGAGATATTCAGCCTCTGAAGATCTCATTTTGTACTCTGCAGGGCTGGAACGTGCATCTCTCAGGCCAGTGTGGCTTTTTGGTGGCTGGAATGCTGTCTGCAGTTCAGTTGCACCCCTACTTGAAAGTATACTTGCACTTGGGAACCACTGAGTACAGATATAGAGCACTTCCTTTAAGCTTTCCCCAGTAACCTCCTTAGTACAAGCCAGCCCAGAGCCCGCTCTTAAGGTATACAAGTTAAACATCCCTTCTTTAAACACAAAGCTTTGCCAAGAGGCTGGAGCAGCTCAGAGGGGCTTGTACTGCCACTGGAATTTGGGAGGGTTTGCTCGTAAGAGAACTCATTAATGTACCTGTGCAGCACATCGATAAAGTCTTTTCATTTCACATCCAGCACCTGAAGCATAACCTTCTCTGTGTCAGAACATTTTTTTCTTTTCAGAGCAGGTAGATTAATGACCTTGTATTTCTGAAAACTACAGTCTCTGGTTTAAATCCAACTTCCAGCTGGTGCCTATCAAGCAGATACAGATCTCTGAGGGTGCAGAGTCATTTCAGATAAGACTAATGACTAATCCAAAGTACTTTACCTGCCGTGTAGATTCAAATATCTACAGTTCCAAGCAATAATTGGTCCTAGAATTCTCTTCTTTCAGACACTGAGTAAAATCAGCAATATAAGCTGTGTTTCAAGGTATATCAAGTGAAACCAGTTATCAGAACAAAAAGCAAGGTCTAAAAAGCATTTTAATGCTCCTTCATTCTAGTCTCAACTGGGTGAGGGCAAAAGAACTATCCTTGTCTTGAATTCCAGGGTAGTTGTAACAATTCACAAAACATTTTAACTGTGATATAATGAACTCTTGGTCTTATGGCTGAATATATGAGACTACAATATGGAGAGTTATTATTACAAGCCTGACTGCAGTTATGATTGGTGTCTTGGAATATATAGGTGCAAATAACAAAAAACTAATGAATTCAAGCCAGTAAGTCATGTTTTATTTGCTTTCCTTTTCTTCTCCCTTCCAAAGTTGGCTGAAATACAAGTTCCACTGCAAATGCAATGACCAGCAAACATGGATGCCATCACAAATAGCATCTTGCCAAGAACAAACACTCCACGGACTAACTACAAAACTTCCCCTAGCAACTGCAAGGTATTCTGGACACTAAACTGCAAAAAGTTTGGAGCTGTTGTCTAAACAGGATATATGGATCTTTTGGGTCTGGAGACTATGGAATTGACATAAAACTTAGAATTTCAGTAACTTCTGAAATAAATAAGCAATGAGCGGTTCTGCTGTCACTTTGTTCATAACATCAAGACCTCTGCAACACAAATACTATGAAAGTGCAGGTGCACAAAATAAAAGAATAAGACGAAACTGCTTCTTGTTCATCATTTCAAAAACAGCGTCTAATCCAGGCATCATTTGAAACATTATTTTGAAGAGAAGACCTTGCAGAGGTTGATGACAGAACTTAACATTTTATACAGTGCCTGCCTTTGTCAGTCTTACTGAAAGGAGTGAAATTTATTTCTCAGTTAAATAACCCCTTAGCATAACATGTTATCTACTAATCGAAGACAACATCAATAATAAGGTGTTACATGTAAGAAAGAAAAATATCAAGCATTCTAATATCTAATAGGAAATAACTAGCTTGCCTGTACCACTGCCCAGAAGGATCTGGGGGGTTATATACAGACAACATAAAAAAGCATTGCCAGGGTCTTAGGAAAAACGTCCTAACTCTAAAAGCAGAAGGACAATGGAACAAGCAGCCTATGGAAATTGTGTAATCTTCTTCATAGGAAGTTTTCCAAAGGTGGTTGGAAAGGTATCTTTTTGAGGTGGATAAAACAGCAAATCCTGTATCTGCCCTGGGGTGGGACTCAATGACTTCCAAATTGCCTTCCAGTCCTGTAATCCTTCATTTTACAAAAAAAGTTACTATAATTAGCTGTTCTATTTGTAAGAATTCATAATCTCTCTCAAAGTGGATGAGATACCAAATTACAAAACTATGAAAGGCATTTTCTAATATCCAGACAAGGCATTGAGCTAATTTTATGAAGTAGTATTTATAAACATTCATTTGAATAGAAAACTAATCAATTTGACAGCATTTGTAACTACTTTACAGTCACTACTTTAAGGAACATTTATACATAGGCAAATATTTTGTTTACATGTGTCAGTATTAAAGATCAAAATATTCATGCTAATATGTTTCGTAAGTATTTGCAAGGCCAATTTGTAAGGTCAACAGTTTGGAAAACCTACCCTAGCCACAAAACAGATCACTTGTAACAAATCCAATGTAGTAGATTTATTAAGATGTGAAGGAACAGTAATAAACAGTAGATCATTTATAAGCAATCAATAAAATGGAAGCACTGAATAATTTCAAATAAACTAAACTGGCTGCTCCGTGGATAATTCAGAATGCCTACAGCTGTCAAACTGTCAATTCAGTTAACAGTTATACAACTGCTGTCTGTAAGGTAGTGCTCCTTACATGCCCATTTTAAGGACCCTAGCTGCCAATTCCATGACGCTACTGAACTATAATGTTAACATACTGGGATTTAGTATACCATGCAGTTCAGATGCATGAATTAAAAGTTTACTACATTACCACAGAAATAAATTTTGAGAGACTGAATCCTTATAACAACATGGGAAGTTATGTGTAAGGTGTCTAAACAATTTGAAAGTCTTTCTGTGTCTGACACTTGGAACTTGTGTGGTTTTTACTTGTGATGGTCCTAAACTCCACACTGCAAACTGAAACTTCACAGCACAGGCTTGATTTAAAAAGGGATCTAGAACCTGAGCGGTGTTTCAGGTGAAACGAACATGCTTCAGTATTTTAATACTACACGCACAGTAACTAGACTTTGTTTCAGCTATAAAATGTATTGGAAACTGAATATATTTTCTAAATATAAATCTGTGAGCGGAAGAGGTTTTATCTTTATACAGAATGGTTTCAATTTTGATTGCTGCTTAAATTAATTCAGTCTATAGTACAGCTTCACAACTCTTTTAGAGCTCAAGATAAAACCAAATTATTTGAGAATGTATCAAAAATAAAGGAGTTTTAAAACTCTAGATGGCGCACTCCTACAAAAGACAGCTATTCATGACCAAGCCTTCAGGTTTTTTGGTTTAAAAAAATTAATAATTTCACTCCTTGATTCCCAGATGATACAACCTACCTATAATCAATATATAGACATTTTAAAACCACATTTTAAAAGGACTGATCTGTAATGTATTTAATTCATAATTTACTTAATTTATTTCAATGTTAAAATTCATTGAATATACATTAGTAAATAGTTATAATAAGTTTCAACTATTTCAGTTATTTAAAGCAGATTACACAAACAAGGCAACTATTTTTACTTTAATAAACTGGAAGAGTGAAATAATTTTTCTTTGGAACTGATTAGAATAAGATCATAGTTAAGTACAGAATATTTTTGGGAACATGAGGACTACTTTCTAATCCTTCTATCATTAACAATGAAAATCCATTCCTAACATTGAAAAAAAAATCACTTTTATACTTTCTAACTATGCTGAGAATATTAAAAAATTACAATACATGACCAATTCAAAGGAAACTCATTAAAAATAAAATCACATATAGCACTGGCGTTACATTTAAAAAAGTCTATGGTAGAAAATATATTTGCCATTTTTTCAACTTTTTAACCACAATTTTCTATCTTGTTTTGTTCCAACAACTCAATGTAGAATTAACTCATGATTTTTGTTTTGGTTCTGTGGTCAACCAAACAAGGGGACATGGGTTTACTCTGTCCCTTGTAACGTACCCCACAGAATGTATGTATGTAGCAGGGTTGAATTACAACAATGTGGGACTCTAAACAGACCCCCAAGTCATGGCACCACTCTCCTGTATATGACAGCATGTTACAGAGCTCAGATGAAAGGTGCAGTTCACACCTTCTGGAGCTGTTGGTTCAAACAGACTTGGGCAAACTGCAGTAAAACTTGGGTCATGTTGCTTTGAATCCACAAGAGACAGAAACCTTTTTTTTTTTTTTTTAAATGAAAATAGATTATGATCTCATTGCATGATCCCAGTAATTTAAGGATCCCAGAAAGGGGTTTATAGTGCATATACTTAATCTAGCAATGTCTATATTAAATGAAATTTAAAATATGAAACTATTATTCATTATTTTTAAGTTCAACATAAAGTCTGTGTTGGACTATTTCCAACTGGAATTTTTGTTGGCTGATTTACTTTTGTTCTGCAGATCAACTGCTGAAATTCCAGTTGAAGATATTATGTCTGAATGACTAAATTGGCATAGTTTTTTTAATTAAAAACACTGGGAATTAGCAGAAACAGAATTAACGATGTATAAACTATGTGTTACAGCATTTCCTTGAATACAAAACTAGTGCAGATTAGCACACTTGTTTTACTGAGACAATTTTAAATACATGCAGCAGAACATACATTCTTTCCATAATGTCCCTAATTGTACAGATAAAAAGGATGCGTGCAGATGTACCAAGAGATGGCTGAAAGGACAAGTAGACATTAGCCCACAAAGACCCCAGCACACCATTTAAGAACATCCCTGTACCAGCTAAAGCTAAGTCCATACATATATTGCTTCCATTTCCAGACTGCCATGTTAAAAATGCTCTAACACAAAACTTGTATGTCAACTTTTATTCACCCATAAACTGTGTTGTGCTGAGGCACCATTATGGTTCATGTCTGTCTGTTTGGTAAATATTACCGAGTCAAATTTGATTATGTTCTTTTGTTTTAATTAAAGAAGTACAATACATTACATAAAATTATCTACATGTAAAACTGAAGCTGCCATAGGTTGTCCCAATAAATAACCAAACTAATTCATCATTTAGGAATTTTATTTCTACACCTGGTTATGACTTAAAATCATTACCGTAACATAAAGGAGCTAAAGGAGTTGCTGTGCAATAAATGTAATTTCTTTGTCTTTGAGAGATAAAGTATTAATTTCTGTGGGATTTCACCATCTTCTTCATTGAATTAATAAATAAGCAATTTCATTTTTATAAACCATATGATTTAAGACAGTCACATAAGCTAATTAAAATGGAACTGCTTTTAACAGCACTGGGTGCTTAAGTAACTCAGAAGACATAAAAGGCTGAACACAGAG
>NW_017728886.1:240937768-240945124 GCF_001723895.1 Crocodylus porosus | reverse complement strand
GTTCTGTTGTATATTTGATTACTATTAGATCATATCCATATTTTCATGGTGGTAGAAGGTATACATTATATAAATATTAATAAAACTTCATTACAGTTACAGCAAAGGACTGGAATACTTTACTTAAACTACTAAAAAGCAATGCAGTCATCCTATGATTGCATTTCATGGTTCAACAACGTGATAGTGAGTAATGAAGTTTTATTTGATTATAGTCTACTATTACAACTGTAATTCCAATTTGAAATTAAATCTATATTAGTAATGAAGGAAGATAGAGCTTGGCAAATATTATCTTTCTGTAATGTAGCTTTTGAAGTCCCTACAATACGTAAAGCTTGGCTGGGAGGTGGGGGTAAAGGACTGTTGACTACCCCATGCTGATCTCAAAATGAGTTTTCTAACTGTACTGACAATTCACATCACTCAGCCTGATTTAACACGGTAGATTTATTGGCTAGGATGGTGTTTTAAGCAAATGAATCCTCTCCACATTTTAAAATACCTACACTAAACCTTTTTGGTCCTGACTAATTTTCTGTTATGAACAGTTTATTCTCTGACTAAATGTTAACATCTAACCACTGAACAAATTTTCAATGTAATGGGGGTTTTTTCCCCCCAAAAAGCACGATGACTTGCATAGTTAGTCCCTGATTTATTATGTGTTCCTTCTCTCTTGTAATTAACTTAATTTAGCAAACTTCTCATGACCTGTTGAGAAAGATTAAGTAATCAGGCTCAGGTAGTATCACAGCAGCAACAATCTGCAGGAGATGTTACCCTGCTCTTGACCCCCTTGGCTACAGTTGAAAATTAGGATTCCCTTAGTTCCTAACAGCTAACTTTGTGTTGTTAAAAAAAATCTAGACTGGGTAAAGTAAATAAAAAGCCATTTAAAATTAAATATCTGGACTTACAATACACAGTTATGACAACAAAACCTTTACTTTATCCCTGAATTATAAAATTCCACAGTTTTATAGCATGAGAATTCTGGAACTAATATACCATTGAATTTTGACTCTGAGTAGCTGTAAATCCACCTCTTAACTGACCACACTGATAAAAAAAACTTTAGAGGAACAACAAACTGCTTAATGCCCTCAGCTGACAGAGTAATCTTTTGCCTGGATTTCAACCAAATAGAAAGTCTTTTTTTCTACACCTTTTTCTCTATCACACAGAACAAGAAGAGCCCTAATTAGATGCTTGGGGAGGTCCAATTTCTTAAGAAACAGCTTTGATTAAAAAGGAGAAAAGAAAGCCACCAAACCTAAGCACATGTGTTACAGTTCCCAAGATGCATGCAATAAAAATTCAGAAGCTTGAATGCACTGCTGTCAAAAATGCAATACTACATATGAGAAAAAAAAGTGTGTATGGGGGGGGTAGAAGAGGGATGGAGAATTTAAAAACAAACAGAATTTGAGTTATTCTTTTTCTGCCTTAGGAACATCAAGAACAAACCTGACATCACTTTAAGAAACGTTACTTGTTAATTTCAAGAGTGGCTACCTTAATGATACTGACATATACTTTAAGTTTGAACAAATAAAACCAAACTGCATCATAACAAACTCAGAAATCTAATTACTTCCAATTTTCCTTGACAACCAATTATTTTGCCTATTTTGCCATTATACTGCAATTCAACTGACTGAACCGGAATCCTTTTTTTTTTCCTTTTTTTTTTTAATCATCATTTAATTTTCTCTTTCCCAAATGGTTTGTAACAGAATCACCTCTCCAATCATAAACAAAGTCTAGATCACTAACACTGAAGAATTTAGCAGCGTACCCAAGAAGCATTTATCTGGAAAATTACCATGAGTTGGATTGCATTAAAGATTTTTGAGAGCGTTAATCAAACTTGTCCGCCTCTGCTAAAATGCTGCCACCAGAAGACATGCTAAACTAATTATCTAATTGAGGAGCACTAGGTAGGCATATTTTCTTTTGATGTTAAGTGAAAAAAGTAGCAGTTCTTAGTCATCATTTCTGTGTGACTCATGCTTACAGTTATATACAAAATGTTTTTATGACTATTGATCTCCAGGTCAGAATTTACTCAAATGATGTCCAGTGACCAAGCAATGAAAAACCTAGGGTTAAGGCATCACTGCTTTAAATGCATTTGAAATGAGAGATATGCATTTATTATTTCAATAATTAGTACTTTGATAATATCCTCCAAAAAAGGTTTTAGAGTATTTGCACAAATTATTAAACCTCTGTGAGCAATGCCCTTTTAAATCCTGGGTTAGAAACCAAGGCATTATAATCCCAACTAACCATTATACCCAAGAAACCATTGGATGCCTAGACAACTTCCTTCTTCCTTAAGCTAATATTTCTCCTAAACCACACACAGTTGGAGAACAACCTAATCATTAAGAATGGTCAAATATTTAACATTTACTTCAGTAAGAATATTTATCAAACCCCCCCGATATTCGTTACCTGTATTGAAGAATTAACTGAAACCAGATACAAAGTACCTATCATACCATAAAAAGGTCAAACCAGCTATAGAGTTAGACTCAGAAAATGTGTACTGACTTTACAGATGGCTGCACGTGTAACAGGGTCTCCCCTGAGACTATGAACCCAGTCTGCTGACTGGATTCCCAGCTGCAGGGGTGTACCATGCCCAGCTGGGGCACTGCTGGGTCCCATGTCCACAGCTGTGGGACTCTGGATCTCCACAGCTGCAAGGCATGACCGTGATCTCCCAGATGTGGAGGTTCTCCCTCTTTCAACCCCCTCCCACAGTAACTTGAAAGTATAGACTTTTCTCAGGTGTTGAGGACACCCAGTGTCTCACAGTCCGCTACACTCCCTCCCACTCTCTGAGGGAAAGGGACCCTGTGCTCTGTGGGGACCCTGCTATGGGTGCCAATGTCACCCAGCCACCGAACAGAAGTGGGTAATCCCAGGCCTGTGCAAGTGCGGAGGGGTACGGGGAGGTGGAGACAACATTCCCCCAGACTGGAACAAGCCCCAGGCATCTATACCCCACCCCTGCCCAAACCAGTCTATGCACAAGCAGGGGATAATTCCCACAGCTGGACCTGCCCCATGTCTCTATCTCCTGTCCTATGCATGCTTTCTGGGTGACCCAGAGGGGTGCACAGGGTTCAGGGACAGGCATCCTTCTCTGACTCTGAGATTGGTTCCTGCTGCTGGAAAATTCCCCCTTACTGTCCTCCCAATCAGCCGAAAGCTCCAATCTGCCTCCTACCCTGTGACAGTTCCAGGTGTAAAAGAACACCCCCAGCTCTATGCAGACATCTGGGTCACTCAGGGGGTGACCCTGGTTGGTGAAGGGCAAAGAGAGCAGTTCTTCTCACCCTTCTAAGGTCTATAGGGTGAAAGACTCTGTGACAACTGCTGCTTTTCAGCAGCTGCCAAATACCTATTGACAGCCTGCCCAGAGGGCAGACTGTCAATCCATGCCTAAATTAGGGATTACCAAGGATAGCCAATGAAAAAACAAACAACGCAACTACAGCTGAAAATGTGGTCTTGAATTTTGACAAAACAGAGGAAGATAAAAAAAAAGGACCATGCATAATACTGTAGGGAATGTACGTTTCAAAAACAAATTTTAAAAAAGCATCTCATGAACACCAGCCTTGCAAAAAGACTCTAAAACCTCTACACATCTTCAGTTATAACCTCCATATTCACAAGCCTCCAATCCACATTACTCAGGTACATACCCAAACTGGAATGAAAATGGGTTTTCTTTGGGATAGAACAGGGGTGGGCAAAATGTGGCCCGGGGGCTGGATGTGGCCTGCCTGACCATTCTATCCAGCCCGTGGGGCTCCTAAAAAATTTAGAAAATTAATATTTATCTGCCCTGGGCTGCCTGTCATGCAGCCCTCGATGGCTTGCCAAAACTCAGTAAATGGCCCTCTGTCCAAAATAACTGCACACCCCTGAGATAGAAGTATGCATAACTGAAGACTGAACAGTGTTCTTAACGATACAAACAGGTCCAAGTGATATACCAAATCCATGCCAGATTCACCAGGATTTTATCTTGATTTGCACAGAACTCTGGGAAATATGGGAACAGTGAACAATTTGATATCAGTAAGTTACGTATCTAAACCAGAATCTAGCCATAAGGATCTCCTTATGAAAAGCTACAGGGACTTCAATTGGTACAAGTGACCATGGATTCACCTTTATATCCAAAAAGTGACAATCTTCAACAATATTCAAAAAAGCACATTATTTAGCAGGGGCAATGATGCAATGCTGACTCAGAGGGGAGACTGCTACATACTACAACACCAACACTATTTGCTGTAGCATTTGGATTTTCAATGTCTCTAACAATCAAGGGAGTGGCCAAACCCTGCTGTGCTCTTGTCTGGGAGGTGGATTGGGTTGGGAGGTGGTCCCATCTAGCTGTATTCATTAAAGGTTCTCGTGGTACTTTTTACAAAAGTAAGGGTGTTCTCTCCATTTGCTGGCCAAATTCTAATTTGAGTTGCTACACTCTGTATATGTAAATTCCTCCGGAGGTTTCAGATAAATATGGTATTTCTCACTTTATGTCAAAACTGCTGAAAAATACAGCTGGAGTATACAATGTATTAAAAAGGTATGAAATAACAAAGAAGGTATGACATTTGTTTTAGGTATATTTTAATTGTGCTAATGTGATCTGTTCTGAAAAGCATCAACTAAGAAAGGGACAAAGTTCCAACAAAACTTCATAAAATAATTGTAATTGTAGCATAAAGTATAAAATAAACAAATACAAAGCAAAACCACAAGTCATATTCCCTGAGAAAAAATTGTGTTGTTAAGACAGATGCATGACTATGACAATCTGCTATGGTCAACCCTATGGAAAGGAATTCCTGACTGCGAGATATTTTAAAATGGGTTGTTTTCCAGAGTATGAATACATTATGCTAGTATTAGGACCATCACATCTACTAGTGTTTCAAGCTAAGCAGCTCAAGTCCTTAGAATAACTTAAAAATCTTTAAAGCTCTCTGACCTCTGCAATGTGTTTTATTTCGGTTTTCAAGAGTAATACTTCTGTGAATGTTGAGAAATACATCTTTTTAAATGTTATCCTACTTTGCTTATCTGTGATAAACCTACCACAGAATTCTGCCCTTTATGTTTCTCTGGTGTATGCTGTGATCTTTGCGATTCCTTGAGCTATCTTACTTACAGATATCTAAAGGTCTAAATTCAATGCCCATGGAAGTCAACACAGCTGTGTGCAAATCAGATGCAAAGGTTGAATAGCATTTTACCTGCTGCTTATTGTCACAAACAGCTAAAATGTACTAATTATCTATTTATGTAAGGGAGGGCTTTTCCTAAAAGTGCAGTAAGCATATAAATATGGGACAGGAGACTTCTTTTTGACTGAAATTTCTTTACCATACTTTACACAAGACTCTAACAAAAGAAGAATCTTTTAATGAGTGTTCTGTAGTCAGAAAATGTTTGCCTGGCAGTGGGAAGTGGAAACTCTCTCTAATGTACCAAGTTCTAATAGTCCAAAGAGAAATTACGCTCTTAAAATCCTTTCCTTTTTAATGAAAGCACCATTTGGGACACTGAGACAACCGCAGAGGTTAAAATGCCTGTTTTAATGCTACAAAACAGAGATGTTTTTAACACTAGATTCCTATTTGTAATCTCTGGGTTTATTCTGTGAATCACACTGGCACATCCAGAAGTGCTAATCGTGAAAGCATCCTGTGATACCCTGGGAAAAAAAAAAATCAAGGCACCCTGGTTGAGAATCGCTGTTCTAGCATATAGACTGTTCACATATGCAGTGAAGATATGCACACATCCTATCTTTCAGAAACCCATTTTATTGTAAAATGGAGATTTAAAACACATCCACGACAAAACTTTTGAATATAGGCAAAAGTACTAACCTGGTAAGCTCTATTTATTTGGTTAGCTGCCCAACTGGCATACTTTATATTGTCTTTTTTCATTTTTGCACTTGCTTTTGGATTGGAAGCAATATGACTGGCAGACTAGGATTAAAAAGAGAAAAACGATAAAATTATAAAATGAGAAACTGAAATATGTCAGATGCTTCACTTACAGTTTAACAGGATGGAACAAAAGGAGAAAAGTAAAAACTTGTGACTCACCAAACTCTTACGTGGAGCTAAGCATGAATAATGTGGCAGAAAAGACACTTGTGAAGCCAACTGGTCCCATCCCCAGCTCAAGCCAGCAGGCCAAGGCACTTAAGGGAGCCCACCCCTGCCCCAGACCTGGTACAATCTGTGGGCAAGGCAAGAGCCCCCAAGGGGACATTTGCCTGCCTGTACACAAATACCAGGAGCTTGAGGAATAAGCAGGAGGAGCTCGTCCTCCTGCTCAGTGCAAATAATTATGACATCATAGGGATAACGGAGACCTGGTGGGACTCCACCCATGACTGGACCATGGGTGTAGATGGCTATACCCTGTACAGGAGGGATCATGTAGATAAAAGGGGTGGGGGTGTAGCGCTCTATCTTAAGGAAAGCTACATGTCCCTGCAAGCTGATGTTGGCGACCACGGTGGATGATTGGAGACCCTCTGGGTTAAAATCCATGGGGAACACGGTACAGGGGACACAATGGTGAGAGTGTACTACAAACCTCCCACCCAAAGTCCTGAGCTTGACCAGGAGTTTGCCCAGGAACTGGCTGAGGTCGCATGCTCCAGGACCATGGTTGTCACGGGTGACTTCAATTACCCAGACATCTCGTGGGAGGATCACTCAGCAAAATCCGAGCAGTCACAAAGCTTCCTCTCATGCGTGGATGACCTCTACCTGACTCAAGAAGTCTATGGGCCAACGAGAGGCAAAGTGCTGCTCGACCTAGTACTGGCTACTGGGGATGACCTAATCAGTGGCCTAGTGATCGTTGGGAAGCTGGGTAACAGCAACCATGAGCTGATCACCGTCACCTTCGAGGTAAAGCTGGCAAGTCAGTCAGCAACACGGAAGTCCTTGACTTCAGGAAAGCGGACTTTGACAAGCTCAGGAGGCTTGTCAGTCAGGCCCTAAGGGACCATGACCCCAGGGAGAGGGGAGTTCAGGAAGAGTGGCTGCTCCTCAAGGGAACGATCCTCAATGCACAAGCTAATTCTATTCCATCTTGGAGGAACGGCAGCAAGATGGCACAGCAGCCCCCCTGACTCTCCAGGGATCTAGCAGACCTCCTGAGGCTAAAAAGAAAGGCCTACAAAGGATGGAGGATGAGATTCACCTCCAAGGAGGATTATTCTGCACTGGTCCAGTCCTGCAGAGAGCAAACCAGGAAAGCCAAGGCTGCAACTGAACTCCAACTAGCTTC
>NW_017728886.1:240912964-240937668 GCF_001723895.1 Crocodylus porosus | reverse complement strand
AATCTCTGAGTTCCTAATGATAATGCTCAGGAACAATAAGCTATCAACTGAAACTCACCATGTATAGTCCAAATAAAGCTCTCATGTTTCTGTTGTTTAGCTTCAATGCTTGTGCAAAATACTTTCTTGATAGCTCAAGGTTTTCAAGCCCACCTTGGGTATATTTAACCTGTTAAAATTACAGACTGTTAAAATCTATTTGTTTCATTATTTTGAAATCTTGAGTACTTTATCATATCACATAGATTAAATACTTGAACTAGTTCGCTATTTTTCTGCATAAAATTTATACAAATCCCTCCTCCAACTGTTAAGACTCATCAAAATATAGAATACCATGCAAAACTAAAAAAAAGAAAGTACCATCATGAGTGTTCTGTAACATGTATAGGAGTAACCTAATCTCAATTCAAAAATCAAATTTCAAGAGATTCTTACCATAACAAAAAAAGCTATAGGTATTTTAAGTGTCAGTTACTGAAAGAATAAAAGTTTACTTAGTATCTATGATTTAAATTGAAGCAAAGTCCCAGATTTGGCTGCTGCAGGCAGAGAAAGAGGCCCAGCTCCTGCTGAGCAGCAGCTGGAGATGGTGGGGAGGGTGAGGGTGGTGAGGATGGGCTGGGCTGGGCACCATTCCTTCGGCCTGGGGCTGGGATCAGCCAGGGCAGGGCAGGAGGGGAGGGGGGGCCTGGGGCCAGAGCATGGGCACATGCATAGGGGGAGCCAGCATGACTGTCCACTGCTGACAGCCTTGCACCTCATCTCTGCAGCCACTGCCAGGGCCCAGGCTGCATGTGGCTGGCAGCAGTGGGGGATCAAGGGTAGGAAGAAGACTTCTCAGCCAGGTCTAGCCTCTGCACCCAGGGGATGGAGCCTGGCTGCGGGCCTCTGCACTGTCCTACCTCACCCACTATCAGGAATCCTGGGAACCACAGGTGCATGTGTGCGCGTGCGCGCACACACACACACACACACGTGTGTGTGTACATACACGCATGTGTGCATAGTAGCAGCACACCCAACCCCTCGTTTCAGGTTCCCTTATCAATAATATGGTCACCCTATTTAAAAGCCTTCTGATCTGCGTTAATACAAATACCAATTCCCTAAATAAAACTCTTCCTTATTTACCCCCATCGTAACAGGGATTCTCATGTGGTTCTCATTATATTTGATCCTCTTTACCACCACATCTTTTAAATATATCAAAGATTGCAATTCATTAAATGAATTAATTTCCCATCATGAAGCTAACTACAGATGTAATATGAAGCAGAAGATGCGTTTCAGCTATGAACCACAAAGAGATATAGACAGGGTCTGAAAATTTAACACTGATCCAATTTTTAACCCCTGCAAATAGGATTAATACAAAACACTCTCAGTAATAACTGCATCATTTGAAAATGCTTATATTTGGAAACTGGTAAAATTTTGAACCAATCTAGTTTTCTTCTCCTGCATCTAACTTTGACGCTTAGGGGAAGAAAATAAATGCAAGCAGAAGCTTGGTTTCCTTCAATAAGAAGCTGTTCACAATAGGCAGTTATTTTATTTTCAGTTACAAATTTAACAACAGTACAAGTAAAAAAAAAGTCATGCATTATTACTCAATGTTTACAGTTTAGCAGATGTTTACATTCCTGTTTATCTTAAAACTGAAAAAATATTAAAAGATTATTTTTATTCAATTGACATGGAAACTGAAGCAAAACTAAGATGGCTAGTCAAACACAAGTGATTTTTCTAAAAATACTTACTTCAGCATATTGTTGACAATACAAGTGATTGTGTGGATTAGTCATCATAAGTTCCTCCAAACAGAAAGCTGCTTTTGCATAGCTAAGGAATATCAAAAAGCAGACAATGACATGAAACAAGTTGCTGCTTTGATGAATGCATAATTCTTTGCCAAAGTATTCTTTAATTTCAATTATTTTCATCCTAAAAAGGTAATTTATATTCTGTGTTTCTCAGTACCCCCGGGATATAGAGTCATTAGTTGTTTTATTGAAAAAAACCCCTAAGAATAAAGCTCCTGTAATTCAAACAATTTTCAAAGTCCTGGAAAAGATATGAATGCTTATTAACCAGTAAACAGTATCACTGTAATAAACATTACATCCTTTGATGCTTTTTCAAAATCACTGTTTTAAAAAAAATTGCTAAAAGGCACTCAACTCAGATTAAAAGACAAGATACCACAAATGTGATATGGGGCTGAAGAAATTATCAGTTATTTGATGTTTCATACAACAAGCTATAAATTAAGGTCCAGATCCTGCAGTTAATGAAAAGTGCACTCATTTGGCATCCATCACAAAATTAAGATTTAATACCTTACATGCAAAGAATTCTGGGATCAGGCCTATCAGCTTTATTCATACACAGAACTATACTAACACCACAAAGTTAAAATTCTTTTCTTTAATTAAATTGATTTAGGAGAAACAAGAATAAGACACATTTTTATGAAGATGTGGAGACTTCATAAAATGACTGAAAATGTATTAACCGACTTGTATACAATTTCCTGTAGGAAAAAAAATTGCATTTTAAACCAGGGATGAAACAGCTTTAGACAAACGGTTAGAACTAATAACAGTTCTAAATCAAGACAACTGGGGTTTTACTTTTACAGTACCTATAGTCATTTTTACACATGTATGCACAGCAGCACCGGGTGCTTTGAAAAGCTCCCAGCACTGCGATGCATGCAGTTGTAGAAGTAGTGAAATGCGCACGAGTACACAGAAAATGGCAGCAGTCCACTTTTGAACTAAAACGCATCAAAAGTGTTTTAGTTCAAAAACACACCACTGACATTTTCTCCGTGCTGATGCTCATTTCGCTGCTTGTATAACTGCAAACGATGCAGCACGGTGGGCACCAGCTAACATGCAGAGCAGACTCTGTTAATCAAGTTTGCTCTAGCACGCCAGATCTCTGGTGCATCACAGCTCAAAAAAATGTGTATAAATGTCCTATAAATGGCACATCAACAATATAATAAAAAGTATATAACCACATAATAAATATTTTAAGCAGAATGTATTTGTTAAAACAAAAATAAACTAATTGTGTTCCACAAATTAACCAAAAGATCTTGGTGCACATATTTAACATTAAATGTTATCATGGGCTAAACAGTAACAAAGCCTCTGATTTCAGTCTGAAGACAAATGGACAGTCATCTCAAAGCACTTGAGGGAGGCTCTGAAAGTGCATAAAGTCTTAAACAAATGGGTCAGGCTGCAGAAATGAAGATTCCCTACAGTTTGTAAAGTAAGGGCCACAGGCATGTATTTCTAGTAATGGAAAAGTTCCACTGCTAGAAATGTTTCCTGGGGAAGGAACAGTTCAGGCATTCAACCTCTCCCCTGTTCTTTGCACCTTTCTAAGACCCAAAGGACTGAAGTAGCAGGGCAAAGCCCACAGTCTACTCCTTGGGTAGGAGCCAAATGGAAGGTGCAACCCAGAAAACCTCACTATCTGCTTAGACTCAGGATCCTGGTGTGAGAAGTGGGATGTGAGCAATGTCCAGCAGTCTTTCCTCACTGCTCAACTCCTCCCAGAACAAGGAGGTGGTAGGCAGCTATTGCTCCCCATTCCCTACCCAAACCAGTGACCAGCATATCCCTGCTGTTGAACTCTCCCTCCTTTCCTGGTCTGCAGGACGAGTCAAGGGGTGGCAAAGGATACAGGCATTCATTCTCCAGGGAGAAACTCTCCTGAGAGTGACCTCTACTGTGTTGGAGGCGAGTTATTTTTTCTCCTGGAGCACCATTTTTGTTCTGGGAGAAACTGTGCAATCATTTGTATGCTCATCGTTTCTATTGGAAGAGCTGCAATTCTTTCTTTCAGTAGAAATATAAGCTTGTATGCAACCCAAGTACATTCAAAAGTCATTACATCAAAGCTGAAATTTGTAACTTTAATTTGAAAAGAGAAGGCTGAGCAATTATTGCCTTTGAAAATATACATTGAGCTCTTTTTCAGACAGGACTTCACACTATTTTCTTAAATAATCTTCAAGTACATGTCTCGTGTAGTCAGATGCTTCAAGAGTCAAGAGAAATTCTATACATTATTGCTAAGGGACTGATCAAAAGAGAGGAATGTCTGCAAAAAGTTGAAAATAATTTTGTAGTAGAAGATTATTTTGTAATAAAAATAATTTTACATAACTGAACATGTATGTCTGCTTCAGTAACTTATGAATTTATGTATTTACATCCTTAAGAATACTATCTATCTATACAGATATAAAGATAAAATGTACTACATAACAAACACTTTTTGACTATTTGTACTACAAGAACAGTTGTTGGCACATTTCCTAATGCAAAAAAGAAACCTGGCCATTAAAACTGTAGATCTAATTTTTTTTTTTAAGTCAGCCATTCAGAGAGGTTTTTTCTTTCTGTGAGAACTAGGACTAGTATTTCTGGCACAATGAGAACGGTCAACTTTTCCCTGAGAATCTGATTCTTTTACTACTCTCTGGAAAGGAAGGAAGGAAACAATGTGATATAATTTAGTCTAGGCTGAAGAAGTGAGAAAGAAAAAAAAAATGACATGCCTTTGGATGGAGGTTAGAATTAATGCTGGGATATTAGAAAACTTGCACTAAGGCTTTGAGCTAATCCTCTCACACTGGGATTTCCTCCTGTCACTGCAGCAATAAAAAAAGCTAACAAAAACATTAAATATCCAATAAGAAAGTTCCTACAACATTCAGCATTCTCAACTGCACTGGGTTTTGTACCCAGGCAACCAAATACCTCTATTTCAGATGCACAATTAAAAAAACAAAACACTGATGTCTCGCAACAGAATTTTTATTGAAACTCAGAGCATTAGATATATGTAATGTCTGCAACCTTTTCTCTTCTTTCTTTCTTTTTTAAGATTAGGAGCATTTAAAATTATATCCAGTGAAAAACATTTTAATATGGAGTTCTGGCATTCCTATTCTACTTTTTTATCTCCAAGGAAAATTATTTAAATGATATTTGGTCATTAAGCAGCAGAAATTTACAAAGTTTTTGGTAACTGCCTCCTATTTTTAAAACACCTTAAGTAACACGGTAGTCAGTTCAAGCTTCTAATTGTTTGATGATATTGTTTGTCATACTGGAAACAAAACTGTATACTTCATAACAAAGGCTTTCAGAAACAGTCACTATGGACTCTGCCTCACAAAGACAAGATTTCAAGCTTGCACTTTTTATGTGGACTCAGTAAACAACTTACTCATGTTCATTGATGTAAAGTTCTGCAAGTTCATGCCAAGCTTCTTGGTCCCCAACAAATCTGAAGAGAAGGAGAGGGCAAATAAAGAATATGTGAGGGTATTCTGTATATGATCAGCATGGAAGCAAAGGCTCAAATCAAATGCAAATTCCATTTTAATTAAAAAGATTTATCAGAATAGCAAAACACAATCCTTATTCTTGTAAAACACTCACTGTTCCAGATACTCATTCAGCTCTCGGATGGCCTCAAGATTTTTCCCCTGGGCTTTCCGAATGGCAATCTTACGCTTTCTTGCTGCCTATGGGTTGACATTAATAGAGGATTAGCCTCTCATAATTCCCTGGGTTTTTGTAAAGAAGGCAATTTTACTGTGCAAATTATTACCTCAATACCAGTGGAATTCCAATGCAGAGCAACTGCTTCGTTGGAGTTTATAAACATACCCTATGACATCCCACTGGGAGATTTAAAAACTCCTCTTACAATCACATTATGTATGCTTTACTCTGGATGCACAAACTGTATGCATCATTTCATCCAAATAAGTGACTGTCCAGATTCTGATAATTACAAAGCAGCAGGGGAACACTAATCTTTAACCAGCCCGAAGTTCCCCATCCTGTCATTCCTAAGATCTGTATTTTAGGAATAGGTGGTCCCTGAAGATTAATGAACCCCACAGTGGCATCTTGATTGCCACTATCTAAGTAAACTCTATGCAACTTCCAAATTTTTGATGTGAAGTGCTAAATATCACTTAAAACAGAATTGTATAAAAATGTACTAATTTCATAATCAAGCTCTTACCTTTTGTCAAATGAATGAATATAATTTAAAATAATCATAAAAATATTCCATTTGCTACTTTTCACCTAAATCGCTTACATAACAAGCATGCAGAATATTTCTAAAACTGTTTTTAATGAATAGATGTAAATTGTATTTCACTGCATACAATATATGGCAAAAGACTGAGAAAACATACTGCATCTTACACTGAACAAAAATTGTTATGAACCACAGGAAAGAGAGCAAACACTGTTTTCATAACTCATACTCTGAGCAGTAGATAGGCTCAGCTTTCTCAAGTATGCTTCTTAATTCTCTAAAGAAGTCTGAGGATCATGCTCTAGCAGGATGAATAAACTGCAAAAGCAAAATTTAGCTATAAAGAGAGAGAGCACTCTGGAAGTCATATAGGCTGTGACAAAACAACAAAGAAACAACCTTTTGCACAGGATCTCTCTCACTGAGAAAGTATTATCAGTAGCTTAAGCAATCTTTCTCATCTTGTCATATCTGAAAATTAGACTGCACATCGTTGGGACACAGCCTGGATCATCTGTGCAGCACCTAACGTAACACAGGATACTATAAAATATTAATTACTTCATTTGATTTTAATATTTTAAAATCTAAATGTATTTTAATAAGTTCACTCACGTCCATCCATTAACCCATCTCCTTTGCAGAAGAAGGTAGACAACCCACTAATTTCTCCCCCAAGCTCTCGCTAAACTAAGTCCCAGAATGGACTCCTAAATCTTTGACCAACAAAAGTTTTAAAGGCCAATCTCCTGTGACACTACTAGGTAAGAAATATTGTGGAAAAGTCAAACTTTAAAAGTCTTGTGTTTGTATATAAGACTTTCTTCTCCAAGATGTGTATAGCTGGGTTAAGGAGGAATGTGGAATTGGTGGAAATATAAGAAAATTTAGAAGGCTGTAGGCATTCTTTAAAACTCCCTTTACATTTCTAATAGCTTTTCTGTATCACGTAGAGTAGCGGTTCTCAAATTTTTTTTTTCCTTGCGGACCATTTGAAAATTGCTGAGGGTCTCAGTGGACCACTTAATAAACTATTTTTTGTTCTGATCTCCACTGTCAGGGGAAAAAAAAAAAAAATCAATCAAGTGCAGGGCCAAATACAGATATTCTCAGTTGTTCCGCAACCTTTCGGCGGCCCACATGAATGGAGCTCACGGACCAGTGGTGGTCTGCGGACTACCATTTGAGAACCTCTGATGTAGACAACTCATTGTAGTATAGTGTAAAGGCTTTAATAGTTATTGGGATTGAAATACACTGGTGGCCTACAAAAGAGGCCATGGATAAGCACCCAATTCTACAAGCAAGAATTGCTCAGAAATTTACTGCCGGGGGGAAAAAAAAAAGCCTACATGAATTCCAGCTTCCAGCCTGGAGAACTACAGAAGCAAGCTCTCCAGCCAGGGGGCACTAGAAGTGTGCTACCTGGACCACCCCTGTGCTAAAGGAGCCCATTAACTGACAATCTGCCCTCTTTCCCTGCCTGAGAAGGGGGCAGGCTGTCAATAGGTAGTTGGCAGCTGCTGAAAAGCAGCAGCTGCTACAGACAATCCCTGGAGGGTTCAGCCTCCAGAAAACGCTGTCCCCCCACCGATCAGCAACTGGTAGGACGGGGTCATTCTCCCATGCTGGGAACCCTGCTGGTAGTAGCATAGGGACACAGCTGGGCACCTGGGGCACAGGGGCAATGGCAACTTCCAGCAGCCATACAGTTGTGATTATTCAGCTGCCAGAAGGAACTGCATGTTTGTCACTCGCCACTCCTCAGTCAGTCTGAGGCGCTTGCCCCATTTGCCCTGCCCTAGTTACATCACTGTCTCCCAGTTCCTACCACAGGAGAATAACCCCCCACTCCGTGAACACCTCTGGAGTGTACCGGAGGAGGAGGGGGAAGTACCGGGGCAAGGACCATTCTGATACAGCAGCAGGATTTCCTGAGACACCATGGCATAGCTGCCTACTTCCCCCACACACCTCAGTGCCATCCTGGATCCCGGAGAAGCGCAGGTGGCGAGGCGTGGGCAGTGGCCTCTCTCCCTAGCAGAGATCCTCCTTGAGGCTCCAAGAGGGTTCTCGCCGCAGGAGAATGCCTCCAGTTGCCTATCAGCTGAATGGCAGAGGAGTGGGGTGAGTCTTCCAAGGCAGGACCCCACACAGCTCACCCTTGAATGACACTGCTCTCCCTTCCTCCCTCTCCCTTGGAGGAAGGGATAGCTGAGGGCTGTGGGATACTGGGTGTCATCCATACCCAAGAGTAGAGTGCACAGCCATTCCTGTCTGTGCGGGAAGAGGGAAATCTTCCTCACAGGAATCAATCTAGCTTTTTTGCAGAAGAGCCAGTTCCCTTCCACAAGAAATCCCCGCAACAGCTGTGCATTCCCATTTTATGCCGGGAGAAAGGCTTTTTGCCCCAGCACAAATGTAATGACTGTCCATGGCCAAAGTTCTATTTCCATAAAAGATTTTAAAAAGCTCAAAGGATAAACATATACTACCAGTAGATAACAGGAGAGGAATAATTGGGGCAGTATTCTGACAAGGCAGATCCAGTCGCTGCCAGCTGTTTGCAGCCTCCCAGCTGCAGCTGGCCTGGCCCTGGGTAGCTGCTGCCAGCTGGGAGCTCGGGCTGCTCCCAGCAGGCAGCTGGGACACTGCAAGCAGCCCGGGCTCCAGCAGCTACCCAGAGCCAGAGTAGCTGCTGAGAGCCACAGACCCCGGGTTTGGGGGCAGAGGCTTTGGGTGGGGGGCAAGGGGCAACAGGGCTGGGGGGCACAGGATAGCAGGGCTGGGGGCAGGGGCTTTGGGTAGGGTGCAAGTGGCACAAGCAATGCATCCTGCCATGTACCCCCTGCTCTCATTTTGTTTTTCTGGCATGCCAGCACTCCAGCACCTTCCAAAGTAGGCACTGGTTTTTCAGCACTCCAGCCAAAACACACTGCCTACCCCGTTTTGGTAGAATACCTTAAAATAAAAAATATTAAATAGTAGAACTTTGCACAAGCATATTTTAAAATCAACACTAAGACTTACATGGTTTATTTTTAGCCTTATTAACCTTTTCTTTAGAGAAAATAAATCAGAAAAGTTAGTTTGTTCAGAAATAGATAGTTCTTCATTGGGTATTAGCTTTCTTTTAATCAGTCATTCATTTCAGTTTGATATGCTTCTGATATTCATTTTTTTATTGACTTCCCATCCCACCAAGTAATGTGTATGCATTTGCCCTTAAAACCATTTTTGGTTATTTTTCAATAATTTAATAATCTGTTAATCACATATTACCTCTTTAGCATTTGCCTCATTTAATTTCTTTTGGATTTGGGGAAGCCGCAGCATTTACAGTAATGGAGTACAATATGACAGAAAAACTGCAAATAGTACTGCAAGAAATACAAGTGAGAGCCCTTTGAGATATCTTGCTGTTATTAAGTTTCTCCTCAGTATTTGGGGGAACTTGAACAACTAATACCACATTTCTGGTAATTTTTTTCAAAATCTGCCACGTGCTACAAGAATTCATGGCTGGGATAGATCAGTTTATTTAGAACTTATTTAGAAAATAACCCTTTAATTTCTTCAATGTACGACTCTCTTTAGTAACGGTGTTACAGTAATTGGATTTTTTCTCAGTACTGTACCATATAGTATACAGCAGTACTAAGCTTCTGGCATGATACAAAACTCTAGACTTAGCATGGCTGGGTCCTTAAAATTCTGATTGCAATTCATCTGCATGATACTTCATGGAAAAAAAATGGAAGTTGAAGTCCTTGGCCAGAATGGATAATCATCATACATATAGAAATACAAGAGTACACGGGAGCATATGGGACATACAGATAGATAAGGAAGGATGAGGTTTACTAGGGCCATAACATTTCTGTGCATCAGTGATGCATTTATCTTAGACGTCACACAAGATTTTTCTCAAAAAGGTCACATCTTTAATTCATTTCCTAAGAGGAGGAATGGATCTGTTGTCTTACAACAGAAACAAATTTTGCATAAAGAGGTGAAGATCAAGAAAATCTTATACAAAATCTCAATGAGGGTTAGGTCACATATGGATTTCACAACAGGGCAGGCAGCTTGGTCTGAACAAAAAGGGAAAAAGGAACAGTAACTAAACTGTGAAGGACCATAAAAGCAAGGATACAATGCTTCTCTGCTTAAATTTAATGTACAGGTAGGGGAAGCCATCAAAAGGATTTATACAGGAACTGGGGCATAATCATTGTGGTAGGTCTACTCACAAAAAGCAGTGGTGTTAATCCACGTGCCTTGGCCGAACTACTGCTTGGGAATCACATGCATACTTCACTTTAAAAAGAAGTTGTGTGGCTAAATCCCTAATTGGCTTTGAAAAATCTCAGTCACTTCACTCTAGCATTACTTTGTTACAGCAATATACACTAATTTAAGAACTTTGAAGTAAATTGTATAATGGAGTTTGTTTGGTTTTTTGTTTCTGTTGTTTATATTTGATCAAAGAGAAAGAATCTATTCAAATGCTAACAGTTGACAAAGATTTGTTTTATTCTGGGCTTTGCTACTAATTACAATAAATCTACTTAGTTCTTATCTGTTGTTTTTAATCAGCAGCTCTCAAGGCATTTTACACAATTTACAGATGAAGAAACTGAGGCATAGTCTGAGTAATAATCCAGTGCTTATTCACTAGGCTGCATTACCTCCAGTTAAAAGCAAATACAACTGCAATATTCATAACAAGAGACAGTTGTGTAATACTGGACTGTAAGAAGCAATATCTGAATCTGTGATACTCAAATTATTTGAAGACAGAAGCCGATACAGAATGGAGTGACTTGCTTACAAAGCAGAGCATGTCAGAAATGGGTAAAACAGTGCTCTGAAGTCTGCCCTACCTGTCCATAGACTGACAGGAAATATAAGAGTTGGCCCTACATGTACAGATAAGTGCTTTTTGCAAGCAACAGCTTAGCCGAGTTATTTTTGTATAAATATTTTAATGATGCTAAGGCTTCATTGTGGTTGCATTTTCAAAGTAATGCTACAGCCTTTTGTGAATGTATATATATTTTATATCAAAATTAATAAATTCAAGCAAATAATCTTAGTGAAAGAATTCAGCTTTGCAACTACAAGACTGACCATGCACAAGGACATGTCCTCTTTTAGTAAGATTGCGCTGTCATCAGTTACTCAAGGAAAAGGAACACTCTCTCACATACATCCTACTCCAACATGTGGTTTTCAAGTAATAATCTCCAAAAGGTAATTCATTTTATGGCTTGAAAAAGACCAGCCAAGAGCCTGAACTGACCAAACCAAAAATTTTGGGGAATTTCCACCAACTGCTTAATATAGTAAATCAAGCTATGCATATGAAAACTTCAACTGCAGAAACACACAGGGCAGACAACTAATCACTATGAGAGGAGCTTTCTTTTTCATTTCTGAATGAAGCTCCTTCAATGACATGCAGCTAAGCCCTTCCAGAATGGTTTGGAAATAGTGGTTGCTGTTCTCTTTGCAGACCACAGTATTCCCAGACAACACGCACAATTCAAACCTGAAGCCATCCACTTCTGGAAACTTTTTGCCCTTTTCTGAATTGCAACTATAAACCGTTCTTCATGTACAACTAGCACTCACTGAATATTTGATCACCTCAGATGATCACAACATTTTCATGATTAATGATCATGTATGTGGAAGTATACAGGAGGGAATGAGATGAATTATGTAAGCAGTCTGAAGAAATACCCTCCTTGCCTGACTGTTCTTGCCTGCACCAAAAACGTAACAAAGTGAACAATCTGTGTTTTCTGTTTACAAAAGCAAATGCTTGAAGCCTCTTCCTATTTTCCCCACACAGTTTTCTCCCTTATACCACAAAGTAAAACAGAATAATCCACATTTGAAACTAATATCCTTCATAAGGCAACTTTGGGAAAATGTTTAATAAAATGTCCTATTTACAGAAAGCTTTGGTGAGAACCATAGACATTCAAAAACTGCACTCCCATTCATGAAGAAAGCTTGACAACAGGAAGATAAAAATGCTTTTAAGTAGTACAGACTAAAAGAAATGGATGAGGGTTTATATATTTTGCTGAAGCTATTCAAAATTATTGCAAAGGACTTGAAGAACATGTGATTTTATTAACTTGAAGTACTTACAGTAATGAGTTAGGACCCCAAAAGTTGTAAGACTGGATTAAAAAAACCCATGATATTTCAAAATAAAACCACAACTTAATTGTTTCATTTGTCCCCTGGTTGGTGATATGTTACAACTACAAGTTTCCTCTGCCACCACAAGGACTTTAAAGTTGTTTTGTCATTTTTTTAAAAGTGAAATTAGAGAATCTAATAATATCAATAGGACTCCAGTAGCTCTATTTAGAATTTTTCTAAGTTTGCAAAAGACTTTCCTGTAAACCATGACACTGGGCAATGCTGAACACCCCAATCTCCTAATTCTCATTCTGAACCATACCCTTTCTGGGACCTTGTGCAAGTCATCTGTATGTCAGCTTGCCAGTCTGTAAATTGGGAATTATACTCATTTACCTCACAGAATATTGCAAGAATGTTTAATAAGACCTTTCAAGTTGGAAATAAGTTAGTTATACTTTAGGCAACACAGTCGCCTTATTTATTTGCATTAAGGGAAAGGCATTTTATACTGTAGATATTTGTTAACAGACAAAAGCTTGTGGAGCTTAAGACAAAAAGCAACAAATATAGCAGTAACAGACTCATCAGTTGTTAATTGGTTCCATATACTCAAGTGAATAACATCCCTAAAGTGAGCTGATATAAGGGCAGTAGATCATTTTTATGTATTTTAGTGTGTTCCAGGTAATATTTTAGTTACCATAAAAAAGTAACTGATTTAGGAATTGTAAGCTTACTCTGGAAATACAATAAGCATGACATTTTTGTTTGGTTCATTTACAAAAAATTGGCTTTTCTTTATTCTGAAATGCATAGTTATTCAAAAATACGCTGGGAGGAACTAGAAAATATTCTAAAAAATATACCAGGATTTGTATGAAAGAGTTACGCAGTACATATGGAAGTAAAATCTAACCCAACCCATTTCAGTAGCTAATTCTGAATTCACCTGAAAAAAGTACTTTGAATTCTGAACATCCTAGTAAAATAAATATTTCTTAAGAATAACTAACATACAAAAGGATTCCCTCTCCCCTTCAAAAATTATTGTGGAAGGTCTGTCCTTCCAAGAAACTATGTATTGCTTGACCATGGCATGGAATTCCCCATATCAATTTCCCAGAGGGGTTATTGGCTGACTCTGTAAATGCAATAGTCTTAATAGAAAGATATAGGTCACCTTTAAGAAACACTTATGTCATAATCTGTATCATATGGGCTAAGGTGCTTTAGTATGTCACATATTTCTTTATTAAACTACAAACCTTTTCCAAGCCATTTCTTTTAAAGACCAATAATCCCCAATCTGGCACAAAGATTAATCCTCCATTTGTCATGATTCTTTTTAATTAGCATTAAGGAGACTAAAAGTAAAGTGAGGATTTGAGAATTTAAGAACTTCTGCATTAGATTAGTAAAACATGCTAGTCTAGAGTCCAAGCCATTAAATTTCAGTCAAAAACAGAGTATTACCAGAGACAGTTCTGCATTACTGAATCTCTTAAGAGAAGAGATGTCCCACAGTTTATATAACTGGTTTTAATGTTCCAGAATCTTATGTTTGTGAATTCTAGAGAAAACAAGTCTTGAAAACAAAATAAAACATTCAACTATATTTTGTTTTCATCTTAGTTCAAATTTGTTTTACAAAAAGAGTCAGTAACATTTTTAGACTGAAGACCTGATCATTTTCTTTAAATGGCAATATAAAAACAAAACAGAAGTTTAAGAACCATGAGATACAACATGAGAAAAACAGCAGAAATTTTGTGATCATTACTAAATGCCCAGTAAATCTGAATGTAAAGGCTTTACAATAATCAATGTAGCAAAGCATTAATTAGGCCTAATTTTTATGCGAGGTAAATTCTCGCAGGGTCAAATCATATAGATCAGATTGTAGGGTCACCATCCACTTATAAATGACAAATACATATGAGCCCATCAGAAACTTGGCTGACTTAACTGTTTTTATGGGTTTAACATGGAACGATGTTTGAATGTGTTAGCTCACTTCACCAGCCACAGGCTGGTGTGACCTGAAGCCACCTGCAGGCAAGCAAAAATAAATCATAAATGGGAATGATTCTTTAGCAGGAAAAAGAAAAGGTACATTGAAGAAGACATTTTTCTGTTCTCCAGAATCATGTCCTTCCCCCAGAAACTGGCCCTCAGTCTGTCTCATGGCTCACCAGAACTAGCAGTAATAAACTCCTGGCACCACTAAACAGACTCCGCCAACATTCCCCCATTAACTGATGGGTCATCAACTGTCTGTCCATATCTTTCAAAACATGAACAAATAAGATCTACTGGGGAAGAGTCAGCTCGTTAATCACAAATGCAATGTCTACAAGAGCCCTGAGACCCACTTTACCAATGGGTATCTGACCACAGAATAAAGTAGATACTCAAGAATTTTATGTTTCAAAATCTATGTCCTGGAGTAGAGGATGCATTAGTGATTTTTTCTCTTCTATTCCTGCACTCCCAGCCTGTGTCCGTGCCTCTCTGCTCTTCTCCATCAAGCCAGCACTCTTGTCCTTTTTCTCATCTCATCTCTTCTCCTTCTGATTTTTACTTACTTTTTCTTCCCATTACTAACCATTCTGCATTCTCTTTAAGCTATTTCCTTCTCCCCCCCTAAGTGTTTTCTCCCCCCTCATTTATTTTGCACTCAAGAGCACTGAGCACAAAAGAAGCTAGTGTGCCCCTTCTCTCAGTTCCTTTACTCAGTACCACAGCCAGGAAATTGCAGGAAATTTCTGTTCAGTGCCTGTAACAAAACATGCTCAGTAGAGATGTAATTTTGAAAGAATATACTCAACAAAATTCCAACAAGGTTCTACTAAAAACATGCAACAGAGGTTTTCAAGGGTCTGTTAATTTAGCCAGATCTGAATGTTTGTTTGCAGGAATAATACAAGGCACACCTAACAAAAGTGTTTGCCTACTGACAGTTTTCAAGCTTGTGATCCAAAGCATGGGAATACTTACAGCTTCACAACTCAAAGAATTTCTTAAACATTAGGAAAAAGCAATTTTTCCTCTACCTTATTCTGGGAAATAGCTAAACAGTTTAACCAAAGCTTTTCACAATATACTCTGCCTGATGTTGACACTAGCCTGGAAAGTTTCAGTCTGAACAGATACAGTGGATTCAAAAGTATAATTAAATACAAAGCAGGTTCTTATATTACAACTGTTAGACAACCTTAACTACAAGTAGCATTACTAGCTCCATTTAAAACAATCTTTTACTTCTATATTTTGCCTTGTTTATCTAGGGTGAAATCCTCACCCCAGTAAAGTCACTGAGAGTTTTGCCATTATTTCACTTCTAGGTTGTAAAGTCTTCAGCCCAGGGACTGTCTGCTGATATATGTTTGTACAGAGACTAGAACAATAGGGGCCCTAAATTTACTTGGTCTCTAGTCACCACTGTAATAAAAGTGAAACTGTAACGGCCTTTATATTGAATGGATTACCTTTCTTCCAGCAATAAAGTTGCTTTCACATCTATCCCCAACTAAGACCTTTTTAAACTCCATGCTTAAAAAAATTAAATAAAATGTTTACCATCCTCTTGTTTCAAAGTTTTAATGCAACAAAACTGATATGAAGATGCAATTTCATTTGATATAAACTTGAGTTATTTCATCTACCATAATAGAAAGATACTGGGCTTTTATTTATTAAAAAAATCTTTTTTTTTAAATTTCTATACAGCTACCAAGTATCTTTGTCTAAAATTTTTCGTCCATGCAGTATATGATTTTTACATGACTTCTGTGAACAAATGTCTATGTTTCACTTACAGCACTTGCCAAACGAGAAAATGTTTAATATATCTAAGCAGCTCCATGTGTCAGCACACCAAAAGAAATTGCTATACGGTGAGGTGAGTGCCAAGACAAACTCAGCACCGGTTTCTTTTCTAAAACCTTGAAACATTTTGCTACAGCAGCCATATGTATGCTTTAAAATAGTTAACAGGTAGAAGAGAAACAATTCCAACACTTGACAATTTATCAAAAGTTTCTATTTAACTATGGCTCTTCATATGCAAGACTGATCCAACCTACTCTGCAGTTACGGGGAGATGGGCAGCAGGGTAGAACTCTGCTCTATGTTGAACAGAACCTCTTCATTTCTGATTTCAGAAATACAAGAGGTCATGCAGCTGCTCCAGTATTTCATTTTACAGTATATTTTACCCTTTATAGAAATGTCTTCCATATATTACATTTTAAAGAAGGAAATTAGACTTAGATAATTTTGCCAGGCATGGTTGTCATTTAGAAAATAAAATTATATCCATCAGAAAAAAACATCTAAGAAACCCCTCATTTGAATGACATTAGTCATATTAAGAGCTAAAAAGTACAACGGCCAAAAAAGCACACTTCAAAAGATTGTGGCATACAAAAATCTTAAGTAATTCCATTGACTTCAGCAGAAGGTCATAAAGCATACACCTCACTGACCTATTCTTGGCACTACAATGTAGAAGGCTGTCCACCTTACTTCAAGCACCACCTCTTAAAAATAGATGGAGGATCTTAATTGCTGTTTTATCCTTGTACTGAAACTGGCTGAACTGAATAATTTCAAAAAGGTTCACAACACAAAATTTAACACAAAAATTATAACTTAAAGGCTGTGTGTGGATAGTCAAAAAGCCCAAGGCTGAATCACTCAGTCTCTGCAGGTTAGTCTGAGCTGTAGAGATTAAACTGAGAAACAACTGGACACACATTTATTTCTGATTCTGGAAATGCAGCCACATGCCTGCAGTGGCTCAGGCCAGAAGCCGGGGGGGGGGGGGGGGGGGGGGTGTGCACAAGAGCACAGCTCTCTGGCACACAGCCAGCACGAGCTGTGTGTTCACTTCCTCTTCCTGCTGTCCCCAACGTCTCTAGGATTTGAGCTCCAGAATTACAGAAGTAGGACTGTGCAAGGTTGCTCATCACTTTCTCTTCAGATCCCAGAGGCACCTGGAAGTAGGAAGTCCACAGTTGCAGCTAGCAGTAAGTTTTAGTAAGTTTAGTAGGGCAGGGCAGCTCTGTATTCAGAGACAGGGTGGTTTAACCCCCATCCCTGTCACCAAACCCCAGACAGGCTTTGAGGTGGGGGTGGGAGTAGCCCCTGCCTCCCTTCCCCACCCAGTAACCCGTCTCTGCTAGACCAGACATTACAGCAGAACCCAGAGCTTGAAAACATGTTGGGATGCTGGGGAGCTGGGATTTAATTTAAACCGGACAGAAGTTTCATAGACCGGTTTGACCCAAATCAGTTAAGTCTGATACCACATTCAACCAGGTTTATCTTGCACCAGTTTCAGCCATTTTGAAACTGGTTTATACACACTGAACTTTTGTTTTGTAACAGGTTTAAGCCAGTTTCTGATGACTTAACTGGTTTATCTGCAACTTCTGTCCCTAGCCAAAAGTATGTTATTTGAAAAGCATCTGCTTACATCTGGAATATAACAGGTATGATCCATTTCTTACAAAAAAGTATTTTCATGTATTTTTCTAGTTTCTTTTCTTGTGTAATTGATAACACTTGTATAGCTAATCTCATCCTGCTTTTTTATTTCCAGTGTCCATGGAGTCTTCACACACAAATCCAAGACCGAGCAAAACAAGCTGCAAAGAATGACAGGACCCTGAAATTTACCACTGAAGGTTCAAATGAAATTTTTAGATCCTTTACCCTGTCTAGAGTATCTGAAGATATCATACTTGCATAAATGTCTACTGGATAACACTAGAAATAGAAGCCCCACATACAATGGTATGCCAAGCCCAGGAATGCTCCAACCCTAAACATGTTGTCTTTAAAAAATCCTAGATTCACAGATGCTAGGGTTGAAAGGGACCTCAACAGATCATGAAGTCTGACCCCCTGCCCTGGAAAGGGAAGAGTGCTGGGGTCAGATGACCCCAGCCAGATGCCTATTCATCTTTCTCTTAAAGACCCCCAAGGTAGAGGAGAACACCACCTCCCTTGGAAGCCCATTCCGGCCACCCTCACCGTGAAGAAGTTTTTCTTGAGGTCTAGCCTAAATCTGCTCTCTGTCAGTTTGTGACCATTGCTCCTTGTTACCCCAAGAGGCGTCCTGGTAAACAGCGTCTCCAGTTCCTTGGTGCGCCCCCCTAATGAATTTGTAGGCAGCCACAAGATCACCTATCAGCCTTCCCATCATACAAACATAAAAACAACATATATTAAGCGATATAAAAACTCTTCAGGGATGGAAAAGTTCACGGCATGTCATTTCTATTCTAATATGTAGGTTCCAGACTCCAAACTATCTGTAAAGGGATGAAATGTCAACAAAGTATATATTAGTGGAAAACACTAGTTACAAAACTTCTAACTTAAGCAGCCCTTGAAACAAACAAACGAACAAACAAACAAAGTAATTTAATTTTGGAGATATTCCTTAACATTCCTTTAACCTAGTTATTTGGAGGACTCCAGTTCTTGATTCATCTGTGTAAAAAATTCCAGAGAAACTTTCCAAGCCTAGGCACACCACACCCTCAGACTATGACAATGCAGTGGCAGCAGTACTGGGACACTTGTCCTCCAAAAAAAAAGAGGGCACACTATTTATACCAGGGAGACAGAGAAATATTGCAAGCCTGCCATAGCACCAGTAGAAAAAAAAAAATAAGTAAAAAAAATTATTTAGACAATCACAGATATTTGCAGATTGTGCTCATGTTAAAAAAGACTGGAAGAGTAGTTTAATTTAGCACAGGACTGTCCAACTGGCAGCCTGCCAGGGGTTAAGTTGCAGCCCTCACACTCCCCGCCCCCCAGCCAGTGGCTGCTTCCCCCATTATTGCAGCTGGAGTTTCCTGATGAGGAAAAGGGGAGATGCAAGCAGGAGTGTAGTGCTGGTAATTGCCATTTTATAAATGGAAAAAAAGTACTGTTTTGTTTGTAAGGGCTCACATCATCTATCAGGCTTTCATTAGCCAGGCAAACGCAACTGATATATAGCCAGCCTGATAAACAAAACAGAGGGCAGAATTAGGACCTAAAAATACTTCAAGAATGTTACTAAACTTAATCCAAGTTCACAAGAGGCTGAGAAGCCATTACTGAACTAAAGAGAGGCATATAATCTGCTTTTCCTTATTGGATTGTAACAGAATTTGGAAGCAGTTAAGCATCACACTAAATACTTCAAGAATGTTATGAAACTTGATCTGAGTCCACAAGAGACTAAGAAGCCATTAGCAAACTACGTTATGGTAATTTCCAACTTATGCTACACTTTTGACAGACAAACTGCTGCCAGTATGGTAGAAGTGGGAAAAGTTAATCATTACCGAAGTCCGATTCAGACAGTATGTCCTTTGTTGTGCTCAAACAAACGTCATGTTTGGCCAGGTCTCTACCTACCACAATCCCACAGTGCTTTACTCGCTGTCTCCCACAAAGGGGAGAGAGAGGGTGCAGCAGTTGGCTCCCCAAAGCCCACCCAGCTTCAACTGTCAGGGAGGAATGCTGGCTCCCCCTCCCCATTGCTGCACAACAGCAACAGGGACAGGACTGCCGGGCCAGAGACTGCCCAGTCAGAGAAACTTGTATTCCTTGCTACAGGGCAGCCCAAGAGCATACCTTAAATGGTTCTCAAGCTGCCCATGCAACCTTTAAAATCCCTATAATTTTAAAGGGCTTGCAAAGCTGTTGGGAGGAGGGGGAGAGGAAATTGGGTCAGATCTATAGAGCAGCCCCTGTTCGCCCTCTGGGCGGAGGGTATGCCATCCTAGCAACTCTGTCACCCTGCAGCTGGAGGGGACTTTGAACATATAGCTGTCAATAACACTTTATTTTCTGTACTACTACACATTTTGTACTGTTGCAATGCATGCGCCTGAAGACATCAAGTTCCTAAAATTTCCTCTCAGTTATTTTTTAAGTAGGCAAGCTGTACCGTAGACTGCAATAGAGAGCAAGCTTAGTTCCAGATGGAGATAAATATTATGCAACTCAAAGTAGATTTTCAAATATGATTAAGAAATGGGCTAGGACATGAATGGTAAACTATACAGTCTTTAAAGCAGTTTATCACTAAAGCATCCCCCCAACATTTAATACTTAAAAGAGTTGATCCAAACCCCATAAGATAAATGTAAAGGGCCATCACTTACAGAAATGAGCTCTCAACTCAGTATTTTTTTAAAAATATAAACATTATTTTCATAGAAGAAACTTAATTCCAAAAATAAATGTTAAAATATTATGCTAGAAGTTAAAAGACAAACATGATCAGATAACTATTTCACTACAGTGCTAAAAGAAAAACGTCAGCTTAAATTGAAACAATTTGGCTTTATATTTTCAAGGAAATTGTTTAACTTACTGTGTTGGTTGAATCTTCTTGCAAAATTCTGTCATATAACTGGATAGCATCATCATACCTATTTAATATCAACAAAAGCTGATGTGAATCTCAAACAACCCGTGTGATTTTTTATTGCCTCTGTAATTAAACAACACCAACCTGGGTACTATGGAAATATTATTTAGTTGCAAAAAATAAGTTGTACTTATTGCCAAACTTTTACAGTCATTATTTAAGCCTTCCGTTGAGCAAAATTCCCATCAAATCAGTCTTGAAGAACTGCAAAATTTGGTGTTACCTCTTTAAAAAATAAGCTGATTTTTCTCAGCGTGAAAGTATTTAGCAGAAACAGTATACACCAGAAACAGGATAAATAAAATTTGCTTGCTTCTACCTTTCTGCTTCCACTTCTATTTTACCTAAATAAAGGAAACCCTTCTCCCTCGCCTGTTCTCTAACCCCATCTAAGATCCAAAGAAACAAAACCCAGCCACTTTAAAGATTATCCAAAACAGGAACTCTCCACTTTGTTACAGTAGATAAAAAAAAAAAATCAAACTGATATTATCTAAAACTTACATTTCTCTCTTATGAGGACATACAACAGATTCTCAAACTTTTTATACTCAAAGCACCCCACATTAGACTCAAGGCACCCATCTGAAAATGTCAGCTCTTAGTTTTCACTCAATTTTTCACTACAAAAAATAATAGAGCAATACTTCTGTTGCAAGGAACTCAGAAAGACAGCAACAAGTCAGGATATTTTGTCACTATAGATTCCTATTTGAAATCTCTGGCTTTAGCTTGTGAATCATGTTTACACACCTAGCAGTGCTACCGTTCTGTGACACCCCACCCCACCCCACAGCACCCTTGAGAGGGTGGCACCCTGGTTGAGAATCAATCACATAAGGCTTAACCAGCCACAGATAACGGGTTGGAGAGGTTATACCAAGGGTAGGCAACATTTTTTGGCCGGAATGCTGAAAAAAATAATGTCTACTTGGGAGGTGCCGGAGTGCCGACGTGCTAGAAAAACAAAACGAGGGCAGGATGCACTGCATGTTAGTATAATTAATAATCATAAATGTTCCCTTGTTATGGTAAATACCAGATTTTCTAAAAATTGTAAACCTGGTGACAATAAAACTTCTGATACTACCTTTGATCTTGTGTATTCATTTTGTGCAAGGTCCCCCCACAATAGCCTCCCAGCCCCGCTTGTGCCCCTTGGTTCCCACCCAAAGCTTCTTCCTCCCAGCCCTGCTCATGCCCCTGGCCCCCCACCCAAAGCCCCTGGCCCCCAGCTGCCAGGGTTATGGGGCCAGAGACCCAAGTCCACAGCTCCCTGCCCCCAACAGAAGGCAGCAGGAGCAGGAGTCAGCTCTCCCACCCACTGCTGCTGCCTGCTGTGCACTTGGGCAGGTGGTGGGGCCGGCTCCCAGCAGCAGCATGCACTCCTGGAGGGCAGAGGGGACCTTTGCTCCCCCAGTTCTGTGAGAGGCTGGCAGTGGTGTGCCAAGCAAAATGGCCTCGTGTGCCATGCCTGGCACACGTGCTGGGGGTTGCTGACCCCTGGGTTATCCAAGTAACTCATGCGCTCATCTATTACAAAGCCAAATATAAAGTCTTTCCTATCACTAGAACAACATGGGTTTATATTTATTCATAAAGCTGCTGCTTGAAGTGGTGAGGTAAATATCCATGTTGCTACAATGGATTTAAATCTTCTCTGGGAAACAATTCATCTTTTTATTCAGATCATTTCATAGCCTGAGCTGGAAAAATAAAGCAATTTGGTTCGATATACACTCTATGTTCCGGTTGTGTTATCCACACATTGTGTCAGATCTGTTTAGTTTTTTCATATCCCCACACATATTGTACTTCATCAGATTTTCTCCAGGGCACTTTATAAGCCAAGCTGTTTGGCAAAGTACTTTATTTTCCTTTTCAGAAAAAGCTGTCCTTATTCCTTAAGGTCCCACCATATCACTGTCCTGCTGAGGAGCTCTGAGGGCTGAGAATGACTGGATATTATTGCCTTTGTTATCTCATTAATATGATAGTGATGTTGTAGCCATGATGGTCCAGGACTTCTGTGAGAAGAACATCTTTCGAGTAATCTCTTTTATTGGACCAACCACATTGTTGGGATCAAGTCAGACCAGCTTTCAAAATGCAAGGCTGAAGAATACCTTGTATTCAAAAGCTGATCTAACTTGATTCCAACTGGACACGTCTACATATGATATTAATGCATTTCAATAAACTCCAGGGCAGTTTGTGCCGGAGTTCACTGTTCCAGGGCACAGCATTTACACATGCACCTGGGATAACAGCACGTTAAGCCAGGGTGGTACAGCCTTGGCTGGTAGGGGACCAAGGCGGTCAGCCTGCCAGCCCAGAGATGCTCCACTCCAACTCAACATGCTGCAGAGGGGCTGGCTGGGACACAAGGTTGTCATGGTGCAGGGCTAGCCGGCTGGCATGCCTCATGCCTTAGCCAGTCCCAGGCACTGTCTACACATGCACTGTGGCACAGTAAATAATTCCATCATAGGATAGTACTGCCCAATACAAGTACTATCTTACGGCAGAGTTAATTACTTTACTCCAGTCTAAGAGGGACGCATTTGTAGATGATGACACTTTACTGCAGCACTAAGTCAACTCTTCAGTACAGTGTCTCATGTAGATGCACCTACCATGTAGTAGGTCCAATAAAAAAAAAAAGACATCACCCAAAAAAATATTTGCCTCTCACATTAGCCCATGAATGGCCTTTCTGTCTGGCCACAGAGGTTATTGCTGAGTGATTCCATTTCAAGGACTCAAAACATAAGTTCAGGAGCATGTGCAATCAGTTTTGGAAAACTCCATTTGAACTGTTATGCCCTGCTGAAATATTTTAGGTTGCCAGCCCTGTTGCATTCATCCTACATGCTGAGCCTATTTGTTCAAAGGCACAAAGCAACCCCTTTAATCACATAAATCTGGAAATAAATGTCTAGGCAGTGCCCAATTGACAGTTCCATTTCTGGACAATCTGCCAACTTATCACCCAATGAAAAGCACCAAACCGTATAGTTTCTTGGTCACTATGTCTGGCCAATAACAGCATGGACAGAGCTAACTATTATAGGGACAGGTTAGCAAGGCAATTCTTTGGAAGACAGCTCAAATAACTCACTTTTCACAACAGGTGTAAAAATGTGGAAGGTTTAATTACCCTAAGTTTCCTGGTGCAAAAGTGAACCCCAGTTTTCCATTATTTTCAATCCAAACAACGGGCTTTTACGGATATGTCAATTTATATGTTCATTACAATGGAAAGAAAGGATGAAAAACATCCGTTAAATGAAAACCATTTTTTCTCCTAGTAGACTTCCAATTTCCTTAAATCAATCTGGTTCATGGTCGCTAGACGTCAAAGGCTAATTCCGCAAGTAAACTGTGGCATGCAACAGTTAGTTGATGTTAGGTACTAACATTCCAAGCAAGCAATTACTAGATGTCATCTCCAAAAGCCCTAGCTGTTTTCTGTATCTTTACATTCCCATTTTAAAACAGGATTTTATAAACTTGTATACAAGAACTATCTAAACTGGGAAATGAAACAGACTACAGCTGGCCTGCAGGACAGTCCTACCCTTGTGATAAAGTCCTACGGAGTATAACAGGCAGTGAAATCATCTGCATTTAATTTAAACCATTTGATACAGAAATTAATGGATATTAATGGCCCATTTACAGGATACTGCAAAAGATCAGAAAGGTTACAGTTTTTGTTATTATATTCTATATGGTTAAATTTTATAACAGAATAACTTGGGGGAAAGAGCAGTATTCCTCAATTACTTGAGGCAGAAAAAATTATTGGGAGCTACAGGTGTAGCTTCAAAAAGTTGCTTGTATTCTGGACATACTCAATTGGCTAGTAGCTAAATTTTTGGATATATACATATATATAAAATATATATAATATATAAAAATATTAAATATTTGTGTGTGTGTGTGTGTGTGTGTGTGTGTGTGTGTGTGTGTGTGTGTGTGTGTGTGTGTGTGTGTGTGTGTG
>NW_017728886.1:240898223-240912864 GCF_001723895.1 Crocodylus porosus | reverse complement strand
TACATATATAAAAACCAAAAAATACTTAATATTTTACAGGCCTATTGGCCTATGGTGGTGAGTAATGGTTCTATAAAGTCTAAGTGAAAAACTGCATATCGCACCAGATTTTATTGCTCCTGGGCACCATGTTTAGACATGCGCCTGGGATCTCAGCACATTGAGCTGGGTTGGAGCAGCTCCAGCTGGCAGGGGACCTAGCGGGATCATGTGTAGACACTGAGGCATTTACTGCAGAGCTAATTAGGCAACATTGCAGTAAACAACTCGTGTAGACATGCCCTGTGTTCATTTTGGTGTAGTAAAACTTCTTTCTGAGGCTAGAAATAGACCTCACCAAACTACGTAGATCAGCTGTCCCAGTACAGTTGATCCACTTCACTGGGTGAAACAGATGTTGCCCATAGACCCTACTCATATGCTACAGAAGATTTCCCCCGGATGACTTCTTTCAAGTGGAGAAAGCCAGGCAAGTACTCCCAAGGCTTGAGGGGCCTAATCCTGCATAGGAATTCTTAGGGAGCACAGAATTAGGCAGCTCGAGGATGTCCATGCTCTCATGCCTTAAAAACACAGACGTCTGCTGCTGAATAGCAGCAGAAATTGTTACCACCTAAGTGGCGGCCATCAATTTTACACAACTGCGGCATGATAAGGGGTAGAGGTGCACTGATACATCAGTCCATATCGTATCAGTATCAATAAAGGAAAATTGATGTTATCGGCAATCAGCTTTTTTTGGCTAATGTTGCCAATAATGTTACCAATAAATGCTGCATGCATGTGCATACCTGCGGCATGTATGCTGCCAGCCCAGCAGGTCCAACTGGTAAGTCTGTTGTGGGGAAGGGGTGGAAGAGAGGGAACGGGTGTTGGGGGGGCTAGTGCAGGTGCTGCACAGCCAAGGCAGGACAAGGCATGGGGCACAGGACTGAGCTGCACCTTGTCCAGAAGGGTGTAGATGGGGAGAGGGGCAGCTCCTGCCATTGCACGCACCCCTGAGGGAGGCACAGGAGGCATGTGCTCCCCAGATCTGTGTGCGGGGGGGAAGGTGGGCTGGGCCGAGGTTGCACTCAGGGCAGGTGGTAGTTCTGGGAGAGGGGCTACAACAAAGTCTGGGGTGGCTGTAACCCTCTCCGTAGCCCCTGTTCCAGCGCTGCTGCTACCTGCCCCGAGTGCAGCCCCAGCCCAAACCTCACCTGGAAGAGCCAGGCGCTGTCCCCAGCCCCAGCCTGTAGCGGCAATCTGCCCTCACCCCACATACAGAACTGGGGGCACACCCCCCCCGTGCCTCCCTCTGGGGTGTGCACAGCCCCCCGCCCTCCACATACAAGCCACTTACGGCTCCATCCTGCACCATGCCGCAGCTGGGCAGTACCTGATCCAGCTCTGCCCCACTCCCTCCCTCACCATGGGGGCCTCGATCTGCCTCCTCCCACCTCCCACCAAGACTTACCATCCAGATGGTGGGCTGCATATTACCAATCAGACCAGTATCAGTCAATATGGCTCATTAATACTTGGCGATCAGTATTGGCCTAAAAAAATCTTTATCAGTGCACCCCTAGTAATGGGCATGGATGTCATTTTGTTTGGCCTCTGTGCCACCATAAAAATTCTTATGGCAACACAAAGGCAACATCTGTTTTCACCCTAGAGATACTTAGTACCTTTTCCAGGAAAAAAATGGTTTTAAATTCAGTCATTACCTTTCCATGGCTTCAAATCTCATGCCAGTTAGTCGTTTAACTCTATGGCTCCCAGGGAACTGCCGTCTTAGCTCTTGAAGGCAGAACTACAAAAAAAGAGAAAGATTCTTCCAATCTGTAATGCAATTCTGAGTGACAAAATGATGAAAAAAGAAAAAACAATATTATAAGTCTCTTTTGTCACTAATACGTCCTGTCACAACTGGAGATTAATGCATATCAATACCTGCTATATGTACAGCCTACTATTTCCAAACTAATCACATCATAAAAAACAATGAGTTCTGGACACAGGCCCTAAAGTCCAACACTCAATAGGGCAGTGCAAAGCTTCGGTAGCCAATTCGCTTCAGAGGAGATTGGGCCCAATTTGGCGGCTGAAGTGCCAAATCCAATTGGGAGACCCATTAATCTCTCTGAATTGAATTGGAAACCTCCAAAACAATTCAGAGAGATTCAGAGATTTAGCCATAGACAGGCAATAGGCAGTGCTGGTGGGAGTACAGACAGGCAATAGGCAGTGCTGGTGGGAGCAGCTGGGGGAGCACCCGGACAAGCCCCAGTTTGAGCCAGCAGCCCCAGCAAAAGCCAAGGCTCATCCAGCTGCCCCTCAGGCTTCTTGCCCCCCCCCGCCACCAGGGTGAGGTGAGCAGTGCTGGCAACCCCTGGAGAAGCCACAGGGGCTGGGAGAATGAACAAGGACTCCCCCCCAGCTCCCAATCATTCTCCCCAGCTCCAATGGCTTCTCTTGGGGCTGCAAGCAATGCCTGCCTTGCCCCAGGTCGGGGGAGCAGCCAGATGAGCCACAGCTTCTTCCAGAGCTCATCCGGATGCTCCCCCGGTTGCTCCCGCTGGCACTGCCTGCCTGTATAGTTTATGGCCGAATAAGATTTGGCACTGCATATCTTCAGATTCGGCCAAATCGAATCAGGACAGCGATCTGAATCACCAAATCGAATCACTGTCCCTCTGAATCACCAAATCCGAAACCAAAGTGAATACTTTACACTTCACACCGGCCTAATACTCAGCCATCTGCAAAAAAAGTACAAATTGTATATGACGAAAAGCGTAGTGTACTTTTATAAGAATGTAAGCCATTTATTTAACTATATTCACAGAGAAACTGGCTTATCATCACTATAGGAAACAAAGGTGGGGTGGGGGGAACCAACTTGAGTCCTTGATTGACTAAGGCAACTGCCTGGAATGTGACTTTTGGATCAAAAGAAAATGGCAAGGCAGCAGCTCTCCCAGATTACGCTAGAGAATAGATACCTAGCACAGTCCACCTACTTTTTAGATAGCGAAGGAATTGTAGTCTGCTTGTCCCTGTGCTCCTGGCAGGCTTTCTATTCCAGACCCTGAGCTCTCCAAGCACAATGAAGCAAATAAATCCTAAGGTTTCCACTGGAACACTCCTTTTCATACCACTTACAATTACTTCATCCTTAAACACCTTAAAACACAGAGCTCTGGTGGACTTCTTTAAATATAAGCAATTACTCTGCCTTGTCCTATATAAAATTCAGTAGCAAAACATGGAACTGATTTGCAAACTTCAAAGCACAAGTTTTCCTCCTCATCTTTCTAGACAGAGTGGGATGCAAAAGGAAAAGTTGAGTGTGAGAGAAAAGAGGAAGAAGAAACATTCCCACCCCCCCTAGCTGCTTGGAGTACAAAGAATTGGGAAAGGCCAAAAGGAGATAGCCCTGAATGTAGTCACAGGGGGCCACAATAATCACAGAATGTTTTCAAGATTCTGTTAAGTATCTAATGAGACCAGTCTGCAAGAACGTAATTCATCTAATGAATAACTCCTGACTTAATAAAAGAATGGCTTAGTGGCACTCAGAGTGGGTGTTTTCTGCTCGTAACTAAAATTTGTCATACAAAGCTTCCTGTACATCACAGCACATTAAGCATGCATACAAAGCATACATCATATGAATATCTTTAAAAATCTGGGTAATCTTATGTAAAAACTATGGAAAAGCACTGACTTCTATCATCAAAAGAAAAATCTCTATTTTTAAACAGCAATCGGATCCAAGTGGGTGGGCACCCACACTACACATAAACCCACAAGGGACACAAAAAAAGAGACTGAAAGCAATCAATAAGACTGCGCTGGCACAGGAATCACATACGCAGATAAAACTACAGGATCAGGACATAAGGGTACAGCATTTACAAGAATAAGACAGACTCCATTAGGTCAAGTCACTGGATATTATTAAGTGCTCATGCACACTGTGAGACAGCTGGTCATAAGGGATCCAAACCATAAAGACAACATCAAAATTAAAGTATTACAAATAAAGAACTGCAGTGATGGAATGATAGAAAAACTAAACCAGCCACATTTTTAACTGCTCCAGATTCTTTCACTCCCTCCTCTACATGGATATTTTGCAAAATCTGGCCACTAATGTCCACTAGGATATATTTTATTAAGTGATATATAATTTTAAAAGTGCATATTCACATAGTGTACCATATTTGTACAAATACTGTCTGGTGCCAATTGTGTTAGTAGGTTTCCTCAAACACTTTATATTATAGTTTTGGACTTCCATTTACACCCATCATAAAAAAGAATCAGTGAAGAAATAAAGAATGCATAAGCAGAGGAGTTCTTCTTTTCTTATAGATGTAATTTAATTCTACAAAGGCAAAAAAGGTAAACATGGACTCCACCATCTTAGATATAGTTATAGTAAGTGTCTACCAACAGCAGGTAACCTCAGTACAAATGTGTGTAAAAAAGATGGAGCTGGCTAAGTGAAATATTGGCATGGCTATTTTGTGCAAGTGGAATAGAGATGACAGTAATAAAAAGGATAAAAAGCAATGAAGCGAGATGAATGGGTAGGTGGAAAACCATCTCAGATTCCTCTATTTGGAGCTGAAAAAACTCCTTTCCTTAAGAAAGATGCATCTCAGCTGTCAAGTGTTCAGTACTAAAAAGAAGAGATTCCAAAAGGTATTTACACACTCAGAGCTGCAGCTACAGTAAAAAACCCACATGTGATGTTAACTAGTTTGAATTAAATGGTGTTAAAGTAAATAACTACAAACAAAACCACATTTAAGTTTTGCACTAAGCTCAGCACAGCAACTAAGCAATTCTACTTATTTAACATCTTATAAGAAACACAACACAAAGTAAGAGGCCATAAATTCAATTCAACACCATTGCTCAGATTATTAGTATGTGGTAACTTGCATCTTTTATCCATGTTGGTCTATGTACAAACTTCACAAAAAGTTCTTATAAAACCCACGAGACCAAAATACACCAGAAAGATCAGAGGCTTCTCTCTCAGCTTATTGACTTGTTTTCATGACCGTAACTTATTTCATGGACAATAACATATTTAATTACAAGACAATAACTTATTTCATGGAACAGGAGAGGTATCCAAGAACGAGGAGTATACTTAGCTCACAAAAAGTCCAATATGTTATATAATATTATAACATGTACTCAGGTTTACCCTATGTGTATGAAATTCAAGATTATTAAACTATCCCTATTTATATAAAAGACTACCTTAGTCCAATTTCTTATAATTTCATAGGAATCAGTATCTAAAGCAATTTCTAAGTAACTATACAGAAGAAAATGCATTGCTTATAACAAAATGGGTTACTGACACTAGCACTGAAGAATGGGAGAATGTCTGGACAATGGTCCTCAAATATCCATATATACAACAATAACAGAAACTTATTTTAAAGTCCTGTATTGATGGTATCTCACCCCACTTAAAATTAAATGCATTTATAGTACAGGAACAGGCAAATGTTGGAGGGAGTGTGGCCAGGTAGGAGATTCTACCACATATGGTAGACATGTCTGAGGAATCAAACTATTCTGGAAAAAGGTGGGAGACAAGATGACTGAATTAACAGAATGCCGGCTAACAGATAATCCCTTTCTGCACCTTCCTGAAAACTCTGTAACATAATAAATTCATCACTTATTTTCAAGTAGCTGCAAGAATTACAACGGCAAAAGGTTAGAAAATAAATGACACCCTAAAAATCAGTGACTGGTTTAAAATAAATTCTGAAAGTTTTAATAATCGAAAACTTGTCCTACAAAGTCAGTCTTATCCAGGGGAGAAAGAAAAAAATGCTTATTTAGAAATTTGGTGGAAATTCTTGAAATTTTCTAAAAAGAATCTTCTCCTGTTTCCAAACCAGAAAGTTTGAGAAACTTCTTTAAATATTTAAATAGTGAAACTCTAGTTAACCGTTAAGAACAAATTTGGAGTAAATTAAAAGATAGTGAGCAGAGCTCTAAGGAAAAAGAAGGGTGAACTAGAGATGAAGAAACACGAAAGCTTAACCTTGACCAAACACAAAGGATCAGAGACTGAAAAGAAGTGAAGAAAAAAACAAAGACTTCTATGTACACTGACTTTGGTTAAGGGAAGACTGTTGATGGAAGATAGATATCTGTCTTTATGTTTATATATTTGGGGACTAGATAGTCTTTTAAATATGACAAGTTGAATGATTAATAACTCAAGTTTAAAAAAAAAAATGAAGAAAGCAAGACCAGAAGAGATCACCAGATAATCTGGTTTGAACTCTTCTATACAGGTTGTTGAGTTTCATCCATTTACACACTCCACCAAGGCCAACTGCCATCTGACACCCTGCAATTTGAGAGATGGTGGTGCTGGAAGGTGCAGCAACTATAGGATGGTCTCCTTTCTTGGTTTAAAGTAGCTGAAGCCTTTGCGGTACACTGTAGAGACTAGTTCCATTTCCAGATTCTGTGGGGCAGAGCTGTACTGCTACCCAGTGCGTCCACAGATGGTGGACAGTGAAACATTAGGAAATGTTAACTGTGAAATAAGCAGGGGTAACTGATGAATAAGCAGTCACTGACCAAGCAGCAGCAGCACCACCAGGATGTGGTAAAGACAGCAGATGGCAATGGTTGCCCTCCTGAAAAGCCTGCCCAGCTCCCGGTCCTCAATGGAGAAGCAGGTGGAAGATGATGTTAGAATTTCAATGGCTGTTAAGGCAGATGAAGGCAGCAGTGGAATAAGATCCCCAGTTATCTTAGTCTTCTCGTCATTGGGTCAAAGTCCCGTTCTGTCAAGACCTGTGTGGAAGCCGACGTGCGGCAGCTTCTCCACAATAAAAGAAGTCATATACAGACATCTTCCATTAAAAGAGCTTTTCCAGCACATTCCTCAAGCCCTTTGGCAATCAGCTAATGGTGACAAAAGCAAAATGGTGAGGTCTAGAAGCTCCTAGTCATGAACTGGCACAAAGGCGGAAGTTACGAGACGGTCAAGCACTTGGACAAGACAGGAGCGTGATTCAGCAGCTGTAACTGTGACTGAGCACCCCTCTTCAGCCGTGCTCACTCCATAGAAAAAGGTGCTCTAAACACAGCTTGTCTAATACAGTAGTCTGTATTTCTTCCTGACTTGATAATAGTGTCCATTGGGATCACCTTTACTGCAGTCAAAAATACCAAATTAAGAATCAAAAGCCATCCACTCCACATGGAAAAATGTCCCAGATGAAGTGGAGTCTGGTGATCCTGAATAAGCCTCATCATCAGCCATCTTTGGACACAGGTAAGTCAATCATCCTCAACTGCAAGGGACTGCTGAAGAAGTAAGAAGAAGATTCCCAGGCTTTTCTGGAAGAGTTTGCATTGGAAGCAAAATTAGCATGCAGAGATAGTTTAAGTTTTTTCCCCCCTCCCTAGATGCTGAGTGTTTTCTTTATACTAACATTTACATTTTGAATCAATAGCAATGGTGATTAGAATCCTACCTAATCCTTTCTTCTTTACATTATGATTTGTATATATCCAAATAAAAATCAGATAACTGAAAACCCATAAATTCTTTACAGCAAAATACTTTTTCCCTCCAAACAAAGAGATGGCAAGATTTGGAAGAGGTGATCACTGATGGTTACAACTCCAACTGTAGCTGCAGTGGCAGCTCTTCCTCTCTAGGACAAACCAGCAGAGGTAATGAAAGAATAAAAACCAAAGGTGTATAGTCAAAGAACAAAAAAGTTTAGGTTTATAATGCCATTTTCATACATCATAAAAGAGCAAAATAGAACACAACCACTTTTTTTCCATTACCACTAAATTTTAAGAATACTGAAAGCCTAAATCGCACAAATTGGCCTTCTCAATTTATTGTGCATATTTTTAGCTGTATTGCTCCTGTCAGTGTTAATAGCAATCAAGCAACTAAATTCATATGCATGACACTGATACATTACCTCAAAGTGTTTTAAAAACTGATACAATTTGAAAGGTTTTCAATAAACAAGTATTCTCTGTACAATATGGCAGCAATAATATTATTCCTGACATTCAACCCACATTAGAGTCGCTGTAAATAATTTTCCTAGCTATTGAAAAAGACATGCTTTGTCTAAACAAAAGTTACACAGTACGGTGGGTAGAGGCAGTTGCTTCCCAGCATATTTCTTGAGATTTTTTAAGTCCAAGCTACATAGTTCCTAACATCTTATAACTGTCTAAAGGGCTATCTGGAACAGATCCCCAAAAAGAAAATCTAAGGTTTGATTGAAAGTTCAGCTTGAATACTTACCAATGCCAAGTCATCCCGACTGCAGTCCAGGGCAGCAATCATCACCTGTTCATATATTATCCAAACTAGACACAAAAGAGACATTAAATGTGGATAATTGGTTTTCAGAATGATGGGAAACACCTAAAATGTAAATAAGATTAATGAATTCTGTCTCTGTGTATTTTTCCCTACCACTCCTGCAGGTCATTACTGAAACGAGGACATTTTAAACACACTGCTGGAATTAATTACAAGTACATTTAAGCAGTTTTATTGCCTTCAGTAATATAAAGTACCTCCTGACATCTTAAAAGGTGAAAAGCTCTAATTCTTTGCTTTTCCTAACATTATATCTAGAGTTTTCTAAACAGAACACATTATGAAATGCACTATGTCCAGATCTGGAGAGTAGCCACTCTTACTCAAAAGAAAAATAACTTTAACTGTTTCAATGCCCTTAATCCCCATCAATAACACCATCTTCCATCAGGCAAAGGAATTACTTAAAAATCACAAACAAATACATAATTTCATTAAAGCAATGCCAAGCATGTGACTTATAACAAGTCTAAGTTATAAGTGCACGGCACTGTACACCTCAGTACATTAACTGAAAAGGGGAAAAAAGAATAAAATTAACAGAGAGCACCTTGTGAGGTATCAGGTGTCCTTCAATTTAAGAAAATGGGAGTTAAGAACCCTTAGCATGCTGCAGGATCCTTCCAACACAAGGAAGACAAGTAACCAAGGCCTTCCACAAAGTGTAAAAAAAAACCCAATACTGCAAAGTTAACTATTTTTGTATGAAGTATTATTATAAAAATAACAAATCTTAGGAGGAGAAAAGATTTTCTGCTTCCCAGCCATGGGAATAAAGACAAAATAATGCTCAAAATATTCCATTTAATAACCCTGTTACCCAAAAGAACACAGTATTATTTTGGAACATAAGAATTGTCACCTGACGTAGCCCACTGGTCCACTTAGCCTGGTATTCTGTTTCAGGCAGTGGCTAGTATTAGATGTGTATGACAAGAACCCTTGTATAGGTGGTTATTTTTTTAAATTTTTTTATCAGGGTACATCTCTTCCTAATTTCTGTTACTGACTTTCCAGGACTTCAAAACCAAAGATTTAGATTTCTTCTATTTTTTGCATTTTTACTCCTATACAACAAAGATCTAGACTAGTGATACTCATGTTCCAGCCCTGCAGGTTGGAAGAGCAGTACCAGGTCAGTCTGCAGGCTAGATCCCACACAGGTTTGGGGCATGGGACCTTTAAATCCTGGAGGCTGCAAGTGGGAGAGGAAGTGGAAAACACCCTAGCCATGCCCTTGCTCACTCTCCCTTTCAGCATCCATGCTCTGCCACTGCGTGACACAGAATACTGGGCAAGATGGACCTATGGTCTGACCCAGTAAATGGCAGTTCTTATATTCTTATGTTCCCATGCACTAGCCCAACCTTGTGCAGCCTGATCCTGTGTGTCAATCTGATTTAGTGTACAGGGCCACGCTATCTAGCCCACAGGGGAACATTTAAAACAGCTACAGTAGGGATACCATTTGTACAGGGTTCTTCTTTAGATATATAGCTTTTATACCTACACTTTTACTCTCATGGCTGCTACATTTTACACAAGGATCTGGTTTAGATACAAAGCTGTTTAGCTTATCCACGCGACTAATCTCCAAGAGATATACTATTTATTTCGGAGAGCACTGGAAGTCCCTCTCGCTGCAAGAAAGTCAAACAAAACTTACAGGTGCAAAGTTGCAAGATAAAACTAGAGAGAATGCCATAGTAAGGGAAACAGCTCTATAGTTTCTGGGAGCATGGCACATTAAAAGACTTCTGGTCTGTAAGAAAACAAATGCAAGACCTTTTTAGGAATGTCTCTCTTCAGATTTTTGTTTTTGGGTGCTTGAAAAAGTCTATCTTTTTAAAAGTGAACAGAGATGGACTTGTTGAGAATCCCTGTGACTTCAGCTAGGAAATACAGTACAATCTCTGTTATCCGGCATCCCCTGGGAACGGGGGATGCCAAATAACAAAATACGACGGTTAATTGAGTGGTCCCGGCTGCTGCTTCTCACGCCACATCCGAGGCATCCCTCCACCCCTCCCGCGGCATCACTGCCCCTTCCCGCGGGGCAGGGAGGCAGGTCCCGCATAACCCTGCACAGCCTGTTATGCCCCCAGGCCATTGGGGCTCGGCAGCACAGGTTGCTTTGCCCTGAGCCACAGTGGGCACTTTATCTTACAAGTCAGCATGCCGGTTAGTGGAGCATGCCAGCTCGTAAGATACCGGATAACAGAACTTTTACTGTATATTTCATCACTATATTTGCAACAGCCAGCAGCAGCCATAGAAGAATGGGTGACAATAATTAAAGAATCAAAAGGAAAATTTATTAAGCTAACCAAATTATAAAAAGGAAAGATGCAAGAAGAGGAATGAACATTAAAAACAAATCCATGCATCACTTCCTGCATGAGATTTATATGAAAACCTGAAGAACTCTCTTCCTTTATGTTTTATATTGCGCTTATATAAAAAAGTGATATTGTATTATTGTGACATATTTCTAAATAATTCCCTTCTGGTCTGAAACACTGCATGCCAAGTTTCTGTCCAGTGAGAATTAGCATTATTTAGATAAAATCCCCTGAAAAGTCATTTTATGTACAACGGAAACCCAGGCACATCCTGAACTATAGCATCACAACTGCAATTCTATAATAAAAACAGCCTTTTTATTAATTTCTACAACATGGTATCACTTATGACTTAATGAATAACTTTTCCTCTCCTTATAAAAAATATTTTTGCATTCTTTGCCATCTCTCTGAAGAGCAGACAACCCAATGAGTGACAGCTAGATAAAAAAACCTTTGCCAAATGCTCATAAAGTATTCTTATGACTTGTGTGCCAATCTAAGTGTTCAATTAGGTATAATTTTTTCCACCTACTTCCTCCACACCCCATATTTGGGAAGCAAACCAAGGGCTGGGAATTCTAGCAGACTATTTCACTGAGAAAATAATATATGTAACTGACAACAGCACATACAGAAAGGTAATGCAAGAATAAAATAATATGGAGGCTGTAACAGGAGAACAGCAGGATAATAAACAAAACCAGATGCATATAATAAAAAGCTACAGTCAGTGAATGTTTTTTAAACAATTTTGACTTACTGTCATCCCCGAGCTTGGATGCATATTCATTAATTAACTCTTCTCCCACTTCCACTATCTGCTCACTGTTACGATAGTTTTCTTCCCTCCATTTCCTCATTTTATCACGCATCTCTGGAAAACAAAACATAAGACTGCTAGGGAGCAATGCAATGCAAAGCCCATATTTGCACTGACAAATGAGAAAGTATCTAAAAGTTCTTCCGAATTAATTTTAATTAATGCTAAAAGTGCTTGAAACTTTGAAATAGTATTGTAAAGTTCTATGGATCCTGTCCAAAGGAACAGTAAGGAATTTACTGAATTTCTATGTTAAGAAAATATTGAACTAATAATATAAATATCAAGGGTACAAAAATCAGACTCCCTGAAAAGGAAATTCACCTAACAACAGAGGTTATTCTAGCTTTTTTTTCCCATGCAGCGTAGATCAATAGTATCAAGAACATATAGGGAGTCCACAGAAACCCTTAAAAACTGCTATTTCCTTTATATATAGATATTAAAAATTATATTAAATCTTCATGAGGACTACCTTTGGTGTTCCCAGGGTCAGATGCTTATCATTACTTTCCAATCACAAGTTGCTTGCATTTTAATGTTGCTATATGACAGGGGTTTTCAACCTTTTTAAGGAGTGTACCCCCCGTGGTGGTAGCAGCCAAACGCAAGGGGTGTTGGGGGGGGGGGGGCTTGCACTCAGCGGCGTGGGATGGTGGATGGCAACGGCTGCATACAAGCTGCGCCCCCCACCCCAATGTCCAGCCGGCCAGGCAGTGCCAGTGTGGCCTGCACAGGGGAGCCGCTGTCCTTGTGCCCCAAGCCCTGCTCCTCGGAGGCAGCAGTGTGGGATGGTGGGTGGCAGCACTCCGTCCCTGCCTGCCCACCCGCATGTACCCCCAACACCTTTCCATGTACCCGCAGTTGACAACGCCTGCTATGTGACTGTAGTTTGTGAAGTACTTAGATCTTCCAGAATAGCAGCTACTGCTATAGAATTGTATTGTCCTGCAATACTGGGGGAAGGTGACACCATGGAAAGAACAATGGGAGAGAAAGCAAGTTTCTTCCCCTGAGAATTACTCAAATCTACCAAGAAAAAAAAAGCATCATAAACACGAGAAAAAAAGAATAAGTATTTTTATCATTCCAATTTATAACTATGATGTCTCTTTATCAGGAAACTTTCAAAGTATATTTCAATGCCCTCATGAATAAAACTTTCTTATAGTTTATAGTTCCTCTTATTTTTCTATCTGATAGTAATAAATAATGACTGACCTTATATGTTAATATATCTACTATTATTTACAATGCTCTCGCAAAGAAACTCAAGCACTGAATGCAAGGATGAAGTAATTCTGCTTTATTAAAATTCAGCAGATGACAGCATGTATGCATGCATGCACATATTTTTACAGACTTTTTATAGGATAAAATTTCTGGGCATTCTAATAAATAATTTAACCCCAGGACCATGACATTACCCTCTGCTATGGAAAACAGGTTTGGTGAGAGCTTTTAAATTAAAATTCTTACAGATTTACTTATCACATTTGCAAAACAATGCCAAATTGTTTTGTATTTATACCTCCTCTACAGGACTTCGGAAGAGAAGATTAGTACAAATATAAAAAATCATCTGTGAGGTACAAGAAGTAATTTAAAAATAAAAAATAAGTCCTGTAAAATTCATTTCTAGGAGTGTCCTATTGCTTCTCTGACAGAATGCAGCATGAAAAGCAAGCAAGAAAATGAGGACTTTCTAGAGCACAAAGAGAATCCGAAGTGAAAACTACCAAAAATAAACCACCATCTACCTAGCTAAAATAGAACAGATACCACTCTTATTTTCTTTTTAAACAAAAAAATGCACTTTTTATGGACCAAATCTTGAAAAAGGAAACTTGGAAGAGACTTTACTAACCTAGTCTTTCTTTACCTTCTAAAGCATATAACACAAAAAATATAATTTATCAGTCCCACAGTTGGGGTTTATTTAACACATTATATATTCTACTTCTTACTATGGAAATGTAACATGCAAAATTAGCGCCAGTGTTATATTTAAATGCACATCACTTGGGGAAAAATGCTCTGACAAGGCTGAATTTTGACAGTTTTCCTAGCATTTCAAAACACACAGGTTAATAAAATTGACAGTTCAGTATTAAACATAGGCGTTTTTCCATCTACTAGAACTGATCTCAGATCCCTCATAAAACTGTTACTGTGTTACATTTTGTATTTTGAAAGTCAACCAAAACCACCACAGGGTTACATTTCATGTGCACAAGTAATGTTAAATGATTCCTGACACATGACGACCCCTGGAAATTAAAAATTAGACAGCAAGAATGTGAACGAACACAAATGTTCACATGAACTGACAGGTTAAATACACAAAAAATAAACAAGTCATCCAATTTTCATCTATTCATTTACTTGGCAACCATTAAAATCTCCACACCAGTATACTTTTCAAATGTAATATCTAAAACGATTTATTAACAGTATTCGTGCCCACCATTCATCACCCAAATGTAGGATTTGCAAGGATAGGGAAAAAACAGCAAAAGAGTATGCTATATCACTTGATCATTGAAAATGAGAAAGCAAGTAAAAATAAATGTTTTAGCCCACTGGTTTTCAACCTGTGGTCTACAGACCCCTGGGGGTCCAAAGACTATGTCTGAAGTGTCCACAAAAGATGACTATGATCAATCAGACATATGTGAATACCCACACTTACAATTCAAATGGGGTCTGCCCCCTCCATTCAACATTTTTGTAGGGGTCGGCGGATGAATAAAGGTTGAAAACCACCATTCTAGGTCATGCAAATCCAATGAGAGGCGGGTTAGCTAGATAAAAAAGTGCAGCATTTGAATAGAATACTGAAGAAAATGATAAAAGCGTAGAAAACAATGTAAACGGTTACTGTTTTTCTTTCTTGCTGTGTGTGTTGGGAGGGGTCAAAGTTACTGAATTTTTTTACTAAAATGCATCAGATGTGAAAGTCAGTTATACTTTAAGTGTCCTGTGTAAGTACATATATATATGTACTATTTTATATGTATATATGTACTATATACTATATGTACTATTTTTATATATATATATATATATATATAA
>NW_017728886.1:240849069-240895833 GCF_001723895.1 Crocodylus porosus | reverse complement strand
CACTTCAAGAGGGATGTGGACAACATGGAGAGGGTCCAGAGGAGGGCCACTCGCATGATCAGGGGGCAGCAGGACAGGCCCTACAAGGAGAGGTTACGGGACCTGAACCTGTTCAGCCTCCACAAGAGAAGGCTGAGGGGGGATCTAGTGGCCTGATACAAACTAGTCAGGGGGGACCAGCAGGCATTGGGGAAGTCTCTGTTCCCCCGAGTGCTACCAGGAGTGACCAGGAATAACGGTCACAAGCTGGCAGAGGGTAGATTCAGATTAGACATCAGGAGACGCTACTTCGTGGTCAGGGCGGCTAGGATCTGGAACCAACATCCAAGAGAAGTGGTGCAGGCTCCTACCCTGGGGGTCTTTAAGAGGAGGCTAGATGAACACCTTGCTGGGGTTGTTTGACCCCAGTACTCTTTCCTGCCATGGCAGGGGGTCGGACTCGATGGACTGCTCAGGTCCCTTCCGACCCTAGAAACTATGAAATTCAGATAGTCTTTAGCCTGGAGAGCTTGTGTCTAGAAGGTAAAAGAAAAATGAAACTTACTGGATACCCCAAAGGAATAGTTTGTTCTTACTCTACTTTTACTACAGTTTTAATTCACTTCTTTTGGATATCAAAGCAGTAACCAGTACATTTTAAATTTTCATACTATTTTAGTTCTCTTGGGTTAATATATATCCCTGACATTAATAAAAGCAAAAGAAGAAATTAAGACCATTGCTGCTAAGCTATTATCCAACAGTTAGCATGCATATTTTCTATGGTTATGTTATTAGGTATAGTTGTTAACTGTAGTTGCACAGTGAAGCAGCAAGAATCGTACACTTACTGACTGCCCAGCACCCATTTTTCAAGTACTTTCCATTTACTGGTCTCCTCAATGACCTTTAGAAAGATATTTTCCTATTTCTCCCTCCCGTGAAAAATGGCAAGCATTAAATCAATTTACTTAAACGTACAGTGTTAGTAGTGGCAGAGCAAGTGTCTTTCATGCAGTTTCTCTCTTCCCTGAGCTGGAAAAAAACCTGTTATCTAACCAAACCAACCCAGTGCTTTGTCCACTGGTTACTGCTACCCCCAACTAGAATCCCTCAACGATCACAGTGACCTAAACTGATGCTCCAGTATTTCACTCTTCTCTGTGGTAATCCCAGTTTTATAGTCATCTAAATTGGTAAACAGAATACAAGTAAACTGAACACTATCCTACAATTATAATGAAAAACAAAGACCACTTAGAACCAAATTGAAACAGTTCTTGGAAGATAATATTTACAGACTTTTAACAACATATGCGGAGAATTATAACAGTGAATTAAATAGGGAGCTAAATACTTTATAGACAGAAATTAATTCATTTTATTAACCAACACACAAGAGCTATAATTTCATCTTTAGTAAGTGAAGTGGAACTTTCTGAAAATTATTAATGTCACTAATTAGAAATTCAGTTTGCAGACTATCCTTTTTAGAATTAATTTAGGGCTCTTACTTCATTATAAAGTTTCCTTGCATTTGAATTTGCAAGAAGCAAGTCTGTTATCTACTGTGTTTAATTTGTTTCTTGTTTACTAACAATCCTCACTAAGCTCTGAAACATAGTATAAAATCTTTGCTACAATTACCTTACTGTAGAAGATAAAGGGAGGAAAAAGCAATAGTTGCTTAAGTGAAGCGATTTTACTCCTAGTAAATGGTAAAGCAATTTGCTATTAGTGACCTAAAAACTGGTGCCAGATGATGGAAACTGCAGAGAGATTCATTTGAAATCTTGCAGTATGTACTTCAATTTGCCTTTCCTGTGGAGGCCAGTTTTAGGGAGTATGTTGTCATTTTCTTGGCTTTGGGATCCACTGCAGGACAAATATTGACTGGAAAGAAAATTTCCCCAAAAACAACATTAAAAATTCTCCAAACGTGTGTGTACTATTAACCAAAAAAGTCATTACTTTTAGCTGGGTCCGAGATGTTAGTAATGCTATTCTTGTGCGAGTGAAGCTGGAGAATCTAATCCTGACCTGATGTGTGAGCTTTCACATGAAACCAACTAACTTTATTTGGTTTCAGTTGCTCTAATGTCTCCCCAGTGTTTGTGGTTCAAGTTATGTCAGTCACACAGCCCAATTCCCACTGCACAAAGCCAGTTCCGGAGATGACTTTACAAAGTATTTTTTTCTTCCTTCATAAACTAAATGTGACTCTGGTGTAACCATATTAATGAAAATACATCAGGAATGTATTTAAAGTTCTATCCTTAACTTACACAAGAAATGTTAGACGGATTAAAGTAAATGGGGATAAAATGATAGGTATCAACTGAGAAGAACCAGGAAGAATATGCAGTTATTGTGTAATGTATTAACAAAACTGCTCCAGACAGATGCAGCTTCAGGGCTATATACAAATTACACTTCTTCTCCTTGAAATATCCATGTTTCCCTGTTTTGTATTCTATTTTCTCCAGTTCAAATTCATATTATGTTAAATGCCAGGCTAACATAGAAATACAGTCACTGACTTATCTAATCTGCAAATAAAATTTAAAAACTAAGTTATCTATGGAACTTTATGCTAAATACCCAATATAGCATATGACATTAGCATCCTACAACCCTATTAAGGATTGGAAGCCCATTTTTCTACTGCTGAAGACACACAAAAAGATCCTGCCCCAAAGAGCTTACAACCCAATTAAAAGCACACTCAAATAGTGGGAGGAGGGTGAAGGCAGGAGTAACAACATCACAATCACTTTCAAGTCTTCTTTTCTGAAATGTCCTGTTCACAGCACAACCTGAACATACTGCAAGGCCTCTATCCTATCCACACAGAAATCACCTTGAGGTGAACAACCTCCCATGGGAGGGGGATGAGACACCTCCACAGGCCAGATCAGGCTTGCAGGGCTTGTTGGCACCACTTTCAGAGCCACTGTAATAGCAAAGCTCCAGAACACAAGGGATGAACATTGCTGCCCCTTCCCTACGCACTTCCCCAAGTGAAAAGTGAGGATTTTTTGTCACTGCTGGCAACTAAATGTGACATTAGGGAAGAGGGGAGTGGAGGGAGGGGGACAGAGATGAACGGTGACAGTGCCAAACCCCTGGCTTCTGGAGTCGTGGTGATGAAGTGCTTCTGACAGCCCCAGGGTTAGCACTACCACCACCACCACTTGTAGGTCATCTACCCCACAAGAAGTCCAATGGTCTACATCTGCCATATGGGACCAAATGAGTTTGACACCCTTCACATAAATCATAGGCCATCATTAGAGCACACACGTAGGACAATGGAAGAACAGCATGGAAAGAAGTAGTCCAACTAGAACCTTTTTACAACAGACTGCAGGAATTTGCTCATTTTTCACTGCCTTTACTTTACACCCTGTACAGAATGAAACAAGCTTTTGTTATTTTAAGTAAATCTACCCTAATACAGAGAGAGAGAGAGAGAGAGAGAGAGAGAGAGCGCGCGAGAGCAGGCGCGAGAGAGAGCATGCGAACATACACCCTCCTTCTCCTTCTCCACCCCCCGTCACTCCCATCACTCACTACCATACCAGACCTTCTCTGGGCCTTGCTTTCCTCCAGCATTTCCAGCATTCTCACTCAGCTACCAGCACAGAAAACAATATTCACTGTTACAAACCATGGGCTTAACTTGAAGGGAAGACTGAAATATATCAATTTAGAAATCAATTAAATATGACAAGCTCCTTTTCTACTCCCACTCCTTTTTCATGCTCCAATGGACAAATACTTTGGACAATGAACAATCATGGTCCTTTTGAACCAAAGGTGAAGGCAAATCCCAGAGAGGAGGGATGAGAATACCGTACAGACTTATGAACAAAGCCCAAGAGTTAAAATAGTTTGAGCATCCTACTCCTCAATTGCAACAGAGAAGCTGTTTCTGCAATATTCTAGATGCAAGCTACAAATAAATGTCTAATGAATCATACTCATAACATCCTCCCAAGGTAGGCTACCAGCCCCATACAAACACCGTGCTTCTCTTCCTGTGGTGTACTACTGGCAATTTAATAACTGGAAAACAAACATGTCTTTGTTTAGTGCTTTATTATTGTTTCACTTGAAAGGCAAGGCATGAAGACCTGAGGGAAAAAAACCAAGCAACTTAACATAAGTTTCCTTAAGCACTGGTATCCCTCTCCTCAGCAAAATATCCACGTTGCTATTTTGTTGGAAGGGCCCAAGAGTAGTTGTTGGTTTTCGTGTGTGGGGGGCGGGGGTTTGGTGGGGGTGGGTAGTTGTTTTTGGGGGAGGGTTTTGTTTGTTTATTTTTACAAGGGAGGAGTTAAAGTGCCTGACACCAAAATTCTTTCAAGGCAAATGCAAGCATGTTTGTTTTTATAGTTTAAGGATTTTTTTCCTGAATTCTTGTCTACATAACGTACTAGTGTTTTTATTTATAAGAAATCTATCAACTTGGCCTTTTTAAAATTTCATTTCACTTTCTGATAGCGCACTACTTCAAAAGCATGACATGACATTTTACCTTAAAGACTTTTGTAAGACACTCCTATATTGATAATTAGCAAGGCCTTCTGGCTGGGTCTATGAGGAACACTATCAATGTATGTCTTCACATTTTCCCCTTCCCTGTGTGCAACTGCCTTCCTGCTGCCTGTTCAATTTCTGCTCCACCGCCGCTGATGCATTTAAATAGTTGCATCATGCTAGTGGGAATGTGACTGGTTATAAATAAAACAGTAAAATCAGAGGTATACAATGTGATGTCGAAAGTATTAAATGAACTATAAAGATTCAACTCTTTCACCTTTCAATTACAGGTTTCCCTTGATTTATGCAGTAGATGCATTCCCAGGGAACAGTGCATAAATCAAATTCACATAAAGCGAAACCAATTTACAATGAAACAGATAGGGATGCATTCCCAGGGCAATGAAGGAGACAGGGAGGGAGTGAGGCTGGGGCTAGGGAAGGGACAGGGAGAGGGGTGCAGTGCAGCAGGGGCAGCACCAGCCTCTTCATGGTGCTCAGAGTGGGTGGCAGTCCCACTCACCCCAACCCAAGTGCCAGGAAGAGCCTGGTGCTCTGCCAGCCCAAGCCTGCAGCAGCCACCATCCCCAGCCTGCTATCACCCCACTGCAGGTGGCTGCCCGCTCTTGCTGCAGCCCTGGGAGCAGCAGATGCTGCCTACTTGCAGCCACTAAGCTACACCATCCCCCAAACTCCACGGGGCTTCGCTTCCCCCAGGGCACTGTGCCCCGAACCCCACAGCATGGCAGAGCCCAGTAGCTGCAAGCAGATGGCGTTGGCTGCTCCCAGGGCTGCAGCAGGGGCAGGAAGCTGCCTGCAGCCAGACAAGAGTAGGTTGCACCAGGTTCTTCCCAGCACTCATGGTGGGGGGTGAGCGGGGCTGCCAAGTCTCCAGCGGCCGCCAGTCCCAGCCTGCTCTCATCCAGCTGCAGGCAGCTGTCCGCCCCCGCTGCAGCCCTGGGAGCGGTGCATGCCACTTGCTTGCAGCTGCTGGGCTGCACCACACTGGGTGGTTCAGGGCATAGTGGCCCAGGGAAAGCAGAGCCCCGGGGAGTTTTGGGCACAGCACAGCCCAGCATCTGCAAGTTGCTTACATTGGCTGCTCCCAGAGCAGCTGCAGCAGGGGTGAGCAGCCACCTGCAGCCGGACAAGAGCAGGCTGGGGCCAGTGGCCACTGCAGACTTAGGCCGGCAGCGGCACCAGGCTCTCCAGGGGCGGGTAAGTGGGGTCTGGCCCCGTGGCCTTTTGCCCTTCTTTCACCCCTCCCCTCTGCTCCTGGCCCTTTCCCCTCCCCTCACAAACTCAGACTTACCTGCTTGGGGGAGAGCAGGGCATGCCTATACCAGTCACATATATGCAAATTTACCTTGCATATAATGAATTTCAGGTATACAAGGGACATTGCATGACAGCAAATTTGCATAAATCAAACCCACGTAATCTTAGGTGTAACTTGTATTAATGTAGACATAAACTTTTCTTATAGGAATGTACCACACTCACTGGAATCTAAGACAAAGTCCCCTGTCCCCACAATCAATATGGGGGGAGCCATGTCTTTAGTTTTGAGTACCAGCTGGGGCAGGCACCTGTCATAGCCTGTTTTGGGCTTGGGGCTGGGTCCAGAGGCACAGTAGCCACCTGCCCCAGGTCGGGGTGACTAATATGGTAGGGAAGGGAACACAGTGTGGCAGACAAGGGGGAGATCACCCAGTAGAGGTGTGGGTACCTGGGGGAGACCACACGGTGGGGTGGAGGAGGGGGAAGCGCAAGGGAGACCACACAGCCTGCACCTCCCCCCTACCTCTCCCCAAGCCACTCACCTTCAGCTCTAAGTCTGGCTCCAGCCCCAACCAGAGCTGCTGGTTCTTGCTGGGCTACGCCAGGGCTGTTGCTGATTGCTCTGCACCCAAAGCCACTGCAGAATGCTAGCAAGTGGGCAAGAGACATGAGGCAGGTCACTGGGGTGGGGAGACAGGCACAGGGGACACATGGCAGGGGGGTGACACAGGCATACTGGGGCAAGCAGCAGGGAGGCAGGCGGCAGGCAGGCACCAAGGACGGAAGGCAGGCATAGGCATGGTGGGGGAGGAGAAAGGGACAGGTGTCTGGCCACCCCCTTGTTTTCTCTGATACAGAGGGGGGGGTTCAGGGGAGGTGGGGAGGAATGTGAATTTAAAACATCCCTCCAATAATTAGATTCTATGCACAGAAAATTGTAACAAATTACTCTATTTACCTAATTAATGGGGAGTCATCTTAAATTAAAAGTTATCTTGGATTTCAGTGAATACAGCAGTTTCAGGTTGATAAGCATTCCTTTAACAACCTAACAAAATACCAGCAATTCAGTTTGAATCCTCAACCAACAAGTAACAGTAAAGAAGGTAGAACACAGGCGCCACACACAAATGTGATGAATGCCTTGCATTTGAAAGCTTGTCTAAGGCTACCATACAGTTGGTCCAAGATACCACCCTAAGAAATCCTTGCCTCTCACACAAGTTAGTGCAGGAAAGTTACAGCATCTCTCCTTTTCCTACATTTCTTCCCCTTCCCTGCAATCTAAAAGCAAGCCAAGCAAAAATGAACAGACCCCTATGTTCAAGGAACACTTCCTTTATGTCTTCTTTTTAAATTGTTTGCATCAGGAAAGTCAGCATTATTTCTTTGGAGCATCCTACTCTTAACAAAGGTAAAAAAAATGATTTACCAAGAGTGTATGGTGTCTGCCAATGCATAATCTTAACTACTGCACATCATCTTGTTTGTTGTCCAACTCAGCTTTAGCTCTTACTTCTCAAGCCAGAACAACAGACTTTAATGACAACTCAAGCTTAGTTCTGGCCTAAATAGGACATATTGCTTCTGGTGAATTTCTAGATAAGAAGTTGCAAGGCTAAATGAAAATGTCCAAAGTATTATTGTACATGCATTTTCTATTAAAAAGAGTGAACCTTGGTCCTAGAAGATACAAACATACAAGATGAAATGTTCACTTAAACTTAGAAGCATTGCCCCTTTCGAACTTACACTCCTAATTCAGGTTGGAGCTTCTGAAGTTTCCACATAATTCTCAGTTCTTATCAGACTGACAAATAATATCCTGGTATTAGTTTCTTCATTTTGTTTTTTGTTTTTTTTGGTGGACTGAAACATTTCATCTCTTTTTCTTTTATTTCATAGAAGTTAGGGTCGGAAAGGACCTATTAGATGATCAAGTCTGACCCCCTGCCCTGGGCAGGAATGAGTGCTGGGGTCTGATGATCCCAGCCAGGTGTCTGTCCAATCTCCTTTTAAACACATCCAAGGAAGGGGACAGCACCACCTCCCTTGGAAACTTATTCCATATTTTGGCAACCCTCACTGTAAAGAATTTTTTCCTACTGTCCAATCTGAATTTAATCTCTTTCAGTTTGTGGCCATTATTTCTAGTTACCCAGACAGGCACCCTAGTAAACACTGTATCCTCTATTCCTTGCTTGGTCCCCCTGATGAGTTTGTAGGTGGCCACGAGATCACCTCTCAGCCTCCTCTTGTGGAGGCTGAAGGGGCTCAGGTCTCCCACACAAGGTTTTTTCAGGTCTCCCACACAAGGTTTTTTCTGTGCGCCTCTCCTCTGAACCCTCTCCAGGCCATCTACTTCCCTCCCGAAGTGTGGTGCCCAAAACTGGATGCAGTACTCCAGCTGCGGCCTGACCAATGCCGCAGAGAGGGGAAGCATCACTTGGTCGCAAAGAGGGGACGCATTCGGTGGTTTGAGTTAAAGCTGTTTGGCCATTTCTGAGACCTTGTGCACAGTAAAAAGGGTTTATTATCATACTTATCTCAACACCCCCAGCCCCCAAGTAGCTGCAGTTTATACTGGCAAAATTGTTCTTCTTGCAAACATGACGTATACATTCTCACCAAACAAAATAAGATATACTGACACACAGGATGCGTCTCCCCTGCCCAGCAAGACTGTGTGAAAAACTATATCACTAAATTATGTGAATTACTGGCTATATGTAGACTAATCCCAGTTTACTGGGAGTCATACATTTCTGCACAGCTGGGGGGAGGGGAGAATGAAGTTTGCATTTGTCAGCACCAAGCCCAGACACCTTGCAGGTTTCATAACAGTGTGAACTGTAGTTATGAATGCTTGAAACATTGCAACTAAGAGAACGCGTAACGCAGTTTGGGAAGAAATTATCATGAGTAGTGCGGTCTGCAAAGATGTCACAATCAGGAACAGAAACAAAGTGGTCTCTGGAGAGGTTTGGAGGGCGTGTATACGACCAGGAGCACATCAGTTTTGGTACCAGTGGCATTGGAGGGCGCTACGCTACTAATATCACACCTGGCAACCTTTGAATCAGAGACATATAGTGCTAGTCTTAAGTCAGGTAGAAGGTGGGGTAGATCTGGACTGTACAGACTAACCACACGTGTGTGCAACACACCCACAGCACAGCTTTGGCATCCGATAAAGCGAGGAGCACCAGCCCAAGAAGTTCATGCCATAGACGCATGGTAGTGTAAAACAGCCGGCGCAGCTGAGCCGATCCAGAGACCGCGCGAGGCGAGTACGTCTTGGGGCAACATCCGTCACTGGAGCGGGTACCGAGCCGGGATCAAGCCAGGCCAGCTCCTGACGCGGGAGGGCCGCGCTCGGCCCGGTAAGAGGGGTCACCCCGAGAAACCCCCGTCTCGGCAGCGCTGCAGGAGAAGGCGGGGAGGCTCGCACCTCGCCTCGGGGACGCGCGCCAAGGCGCGGGGAGGGGACGGGTCGCGAGGGGCGGGCGCCGCTGTTACCTTCCCAAGTGACATCGTACATCTCCGAGACCTTCGCCATCTTGCCGCCTGCCCCGCCCCCTGGCGTCACCCGCGCGAGCGGCCACGGCAGCCCTCATTGGAGGAGAGGGAGAGCGCGGCCTGCGTGTGCCGTGTCGTCACCGCCGGCAGGGGGCGGGGCTGTGAGGAGCCCCTCCCCCGCGGCGATGTCAGTCCAGCGGCGGCCCGCCCCGGGCTCGTGCTCCCCGTAGTGGCGCCGGGGCGGGCTGTGCGCTGGCTTGCGGCCGCGGCAAGGACAGCTGCTTCGTTTCCCTTCCCGCGGGCTCCGGTGTCCTCATCTGAGCCAGCCCGTGGGACCCGCCCTCCCCGGGCTTGTCTCCTGCGCGGCGCCTCCGCACGCAGCGCTGGGGGCAGCCGGCTGGTGTTCATCAAAGCTTGTGCTCCGTCCCCATCTCTCCCTCTTACTTAGTCTCCCAGTAACAGGCCTGACCACCTCTGCCTACCTCAGTGGCCTCCCAGTGTCGGTGCAAATTGTTTTCTGCGCTGAAATGCAATTCCCTACGAAGTCCAAGGAGCAATTAGGTGCTTAGAAGACCGAACGCAGGTGTGGGCAAGCTACGGCCCATGGGCCTGCATACTGGCCACACGCAGCGGGTGCAGGTGTGTGTGCCCCCCACCGCCAGCAGGCAGCGGGTGGTCCATGACCAGGCCTCACCACCCCTCCCCCATGCCCTGCTGCTGGTGCCTGTGGGAGCTCCCCCAGCCGCTGGAGGCACGTGTCATTCATGGGCCTGCAGAAAGATTTTTACCTAGCCTGCAGCGGGTCCCTCAGTCCCTCTTGCCCCAGGTGCAAGGGGCAGCGCCAGCTGTGGCATGTGCGACCAGCTCTGCCGCCCAGCTTGCAGCAAGGCCAGGGCAGCATGGCAGCTGGACTCCATTTCTGGGCAGCTCAGAGGCAGGACCCGTGTGGGCAGAGCATGTGGCTGGGCGCCTGGGCTGGGGCTGCGGACTGGCAGGGAGCAGCATGCGGGAGCAAGATGGGTGGTGAGGCCAGGGAGACCCAGGATCTTGCAGCAGCGACAGTGCGGGGCCGGGGCCCTGGGCAGAGTTACAATCCGCTCCCTGCACGCCCCTGGAGCTAGCACGGGTCCTGCAGGCAGGGTGGTGCAGGGCAAAGATTACAGCTCTGCCTGGTCCCAGCCCCTGCTAGCACCTCCCCACAATCCTGGCCCTGAATGCAGCTCCCCGCCTGCCTGGGCATTCTGCCCATGTCGCTCCCAGCCAATCTCCATGGAGATCCTGGGATCACAGGGCTGGGGCTGGGGCAGAGCACCAGTTTTGCAGGCACATGCGGGGAGTCCTGCACTGTGACCATCCTGAGACCCTGTCCTGTGATCCTGGCCTTGCCCGCTCATCCCGCTCCCAAACACTGCTCCCCACCAGCCCGCCTACCCACCCTTCGCCCCATCCCACATAGGGAGTTTGAGTGAGCTGTGTGGGGAAGTGGGGGTGCTGACCCAGCCTGTGAGAGCTCAGCAAAACTTCCTATGTGGCCTGCAGGCCCAAATAATTGCCCACCCCTGACCTAACCTGTAATCAAAACCTAGTGGTCCAATGAATTTTGAATTTGTGTTCTGAACTGGAGCGCAGATCCAAGGAGTGGTAAAGTGTCCCCTCCCATTTGACTCCAGAAGACCTTAGTGGCTTGGGAACTTTCCTGGGGCTGGTATGTGTGAAACCACTCAGAGAAGGAAATGAAGCTGGATCTCCTGTGTCCTGCTTGAGTGCTCTAACTGCTAGGCTACAGTAAAAACAAGGATCAAGACAATACCAGCTGCGCCTCTGGTTAAGATTTTTTAAAAAAAGAACAACCCCTGGTCAGTTCTTTAAAAGATAGGACATAGGTTCCTATTTTCACAAGTTCTGGGCTGGAGGGATATTCATGCAGCCTTGAGGAAGGTGCCTCTGCCCTGGAGAGGGGCAGTTTTTAAGAAATACCCATTTCCTCAGTATTTTCTTATTGGTTAGTTCTAGTTACCTCTCTATTCCTGTTATTTTGGATCACAATTTGAGGTGCTTAGCCCTAACTGACTTGGATAGATCACACAAAAAGTATTTGGCAAAGCTGGAAAATTAACATTACCCTTCCTTTATACCCCTATGTTTTTACTATGAAAGAGAAAACCTATGTCATTATTGATGCAATAACCAGTTATAGGAAATACCATTGTTATGGTTGTTGAAAGCACAAACATATGTTTTATGTACTAAGCACTTTTTCCTAGAAATTAAACCCGTGATTAAACAATTGTTCAGTAATGCTGAGCATTTCTATCAGTTATCTCAATTTACTTTCTGAATGGAAATTGTTTAAAATATTGTTTGAAAAATGCTAATGTCATTACATCTAGGTTTTTTTTATCCTTCTGCTGTATGTTGCTTTTATGCCACTTCTTCTGGAGTCTAGACCACAGAGCAAAGATAAGACATTAATCTTAACTACTTAGCAACAATGCTAAATGTAACAAAACTGCTGTTGTGTTTGACAATTAAATATTTTATTAATTTCACTTTAGGCTTTTTGTAGGTACCACAGGCAATTTTAAAAGTTGCCAGATGAAAATAAATGAAAAATGAATTTCTTGATCAAAATAGTGTATTACTATTTTTCCTTATAAATGCTTCTAGTTAGCAATAAAAAGCATTGGTTTAGCAGTCAGAACAGTAGTAATTCAATTTGAATTACAGTTCAAAGAAGTAACACATACTGATGAGTGAGATATAGAATTCAAGTATGGCTCACCTAATTATAAAATGGGCATCCATACATACAGACCCTGAGGTGTTCCACTATAAGCACTACATGCTTATGACCTATTAAGATTTGGCAACTGCTTTGGTTTTCTAGTGCAATCTTCTTCTGTATTAATTAATAATGGTGACTCTAATGCGGATGAGATGGTAAATTGAAAGATGGTAAAAGAAACAGCTGTGATATAAAAAGGAGGGAGGCAGCCACTGTCATTGAAAAATGTGATGAATATAAATGTTATTGTGACCTGACCTTGATTTGTATCTGAGCTAACTGAAAACTTATATCTTTTGAAGATGAACTCATTTTTCTATTATTTAAGTACTCAACAAAAGCCTGCTTTAATCATGCAACAAGTACAAACACCACTACATTAACTTACATCATGATGCTAATTATAAGTGCTGATTTTCATTAAAAAATACTAGCTAATGAGAACAGAAGATTGCCTATTCATTAGGAATTGCAGTCCCATGACTGTGAAACATCAAAATTGTGCATATTTTGTGTAAATGGGAAAATATCAAGTAAAAATTTCATGAAAAATTTTGAGACGGTTTTGTTTTATTGTTTAATAAGGTAAACTGTAATACATTTCAAATTTCAAAAGTATGAAATATTTCTAATTCACATTAGCTTTACTATTTCTGAATTCCCTTTTTTTACCTTACAAATGGACAAAAATAGACCTTTTATGCAGACATTTTTTGAAACCACTACGCATAAGTACAAACTGCAGGGGTGCCCAGCTGTTGACATGTAGAGACTAAGTTATTTTACTAGGGTAACAGTAATAACAAGTCTTAAGGAGGCTAAACGTTACTTTCTGCATCCCTAGGTACCAAGGAGGTAATATGTATTGAGCATCTAGAGGCATAGATTTAAAAGACAACAGTAATTTTTTTACTACATAATAAAGGATCAAGCTTTTGAATCAATTATGTATGATAAGTGTTTCATTTTTAATATATATTTGTCAGGTAAGTAAATAGCAACTTAAAGATTACAATCCAAAATCATACTTTTTGTACACTTCTGTAAATAACTAAAATCATGAAATCCTTTCACCTGAGAGTTCTTTACAGCACAATCTATTTCTTTATCCATACTGTACAATGCTCAGCAAAGTAGTGCCTGGTTCTTCATTAAATGTTGTTTACACTGGTGAAATATAAGTATCTATTAAAAAGTTGCAGAAATAAGCTGGACAGACAATACTGTAAGTTGTTTTTTCCAGGCTACTTCAATTCATTATATTGACTGACATCCTGTTGATTGCTGCTGAGACTAAGTGCAGTCATTTGGACAGTTAGTGGGGAGGGAAGATCACCTTTAAAATGACTACCTAATCTAAGATAAGTCAGGATGGGGGGACAAGCAGTCTTGGGGGGAGAACAAGGGGTCTGTAAGGGAATCGGGGCAAGTGGGATCCATGAGAGTGATAGGGGGCCAGGCAATGTCTGCAGGAGGGATCATGGGGTAGGTGGCATCCATGGAAGCGATGGGGAGAGGAGGCAAGCAGCATCTACAGGAGTGATGGGGGCAGGTGGCACCTCTGGGGGGGTTGCTGGGGTCCGGGAGGGTTTGGTAGGACCAAGGGAGCTCATGGGAGGGCCTGTGGGGAACCAGGGGGTTATTTTTTAGCCCCTAGCCCTCCCCTGATGAACCTCCCCTCATCCTTCCTGTCCCTTCCCCCCACCAATTATTACTTTATCAGCACCCAGCAGCAGCAAACACTGATAAAACTGGCACCTGGAGTGGCTTGCAGGATGGTGGGTTTAGGGGAAACTGGCTGATCCACAGGAGTGCGGGGAGAGAACAAAGGGTCGGGGTTGCTAAAAATAGTTTGGTGCTAGCGGGGTGGGTAGGGACAGCGCAGCCCTGGTTTGGGGCCAGTAGCTGGGCTTTCCCAGCTCCAGGGTTGAACAACTATCTGTACAGAAGTTTGATGTACCAGTCTAACCTAGATTAATTTGAGTGTACATAGATCCACATCTATCTTAAACTGGGCTCTGCTGTTTTTAAACCAGTCTGTGTGTACCATACTTCGGTAAGATTAAGAGTTTAGGTTGATTTCCAATCAGTAAAGTTGAGTCTCAGTGCAAGGAAAGTCTTCACCTGGGTGAACTAAATTAGATTGGGTGGCCACTTTTAACCCAATCTAACCTCTCCCTAATCTCCCCAAATGTCAGCACTTAGCCTGAGAGCTCATGTGTATTACTGCAGGATGAGTCACAACTGGTGCTTTCATGAGCTACACACATTGCTATTGGGTTGCTATTCCTACTTCTCCTATTGCTATTCCTACTTCTACTTTCTGCTGTGCTGTCCAACTCCTTCTCCATCTGCTCAGATAGACAAGGAGTTAGACAGCACAGCAAATAGTAGGTAGAGACAAAGCTCTCCAGCACCCCAGCCCATGCAACACAGTAATAATGGAGAGAGCGAATAGTATGGTCTAGTAACACTGCTAACACATAGTACTGCTGTGGTTCAATGGAAAAGCAGGAAAGGGTCTTTGTTTGGTTTCTTTTCTGATCCTGGGGCAGCTTAACTCCATTCTGTCCCTTAGGCTGGATTGTAAGGGTAGAATCATGACTGAATTGCATGGACAAGGAAATAAAGACACAATCCTGTTTCCATTTGAAATCAATGGCAAAACACCTGGTGACTCTCATAGGAGCAAATCCATGGCCCACATACATGGTTGTAGAGGTTCCTCAAGCAGTGGGACCAATGCTTTGCTGCTTTTATACAAGGGAGGCAGTCAAAAAACAAAAGAACTTTGCAGAGTGTGCACATTCCTTGCACGCAGGTAGCTTAGCACTACTAGGATGCTGAATGTATAACAACAAAATGGAAGTGAAGCATTAGAGGACTAGGACTAGGTCCTTCATGTCCTTCCATCCTCCTGCACAAGCCACGGCAGGGATATCCTTGTCACTTGTATGAAACAATCTTGGAGTTCTCTCAGCCTCTGCAGCACGGCTCCAGAGAGAAAACTCTCCATACCATTCATCTCCCTGGCACTCAGACCAGCTGCACAGTTTTTTATCTTTGCAATATTATGTCATCAGAAAATGTTTTTCTGTTGACTTGAAAGAAAGTATATTGAATTTAATGGAATTATACTGCTGTGCCTCAGCTGAATTCAGCTCTCAGGGTGTTTTAGACCACCTCCTGAAGCTATTGTCATTTTTTGTCTTCCATTTGGAGCTGTTCATTTGCTGTCTCACAAAAAAGGCTTTTTGTCAATAAAATCATGAAGCTTTATTTCCCCTGATCCTCATTATCTTGACTTTGTTCTCTTTCCAAGACCTTTTTTCCTTGCACTCAGCCATGCCTTATTACCTTTGCAATGATTTTGAGGTGTTTTTGAAAGGAAAAATATTGGGCTCTGAGGAGAAATAATTTTTTTAAAGATTTTTTAGTTTTAGTAATTTTTAAAAAATACAGAGGCAGAGTGGCTGCTACAGGGTTTCCACTATGAGGGAGAGGCAAACAGGAGAAGCAAGAAAACCGCAGTCAGTTAAAGTAGTTGCGGTGATATTGGTGGTAGTTTGTCCAACATTGTTTTGGTCTCTGAACAATATTCAGGTATGGAATAAACAGACATAGCTTCTAGGGCTGTGCAAAGCTTTGGTCCCCAATTCGAGATTTGGCCTGATTTGGTGGCTGAATCTCCAAATCTGAATTGAATCAGAGGACCCTTTAATCTCTGAATCGAATCAGAACCCTCTAAATCGGAGAGATTTGGAAAGATTTGGAGATTCAGACATAGACACAGCTTTAAATGTTTTTTCTGCATACCTCTAGGTATCAAGTGGTTCATGAATGCTGTGATGCTGGGGCGCATGGAGTGTCCCACAGCAGTACAGGGGTTTCCCCAGTGTGCTTGGCAGCAGACCCGGAAGTAGACCAGAAGCAATTCTGGTCTACTTCTGGGTCTGCCAGGGTGCATGCTGGGGCCCCCCCCAGCCTCCCCCCCTTTGCTTGGTGACTGGTGCCTCCTGGGTCTGGGGGGGTACCTGGGGTCCCCCCATGGCCAATTACTGAGCTGGGGGGGGTGAGGGGCCCCCCAGTACGCTCCCCGGCAGACCCAGAAGTAGGCCAGAAGTATTTTTGGTCCACTTCTGGGTTTGCAACCAAGCATGTGAAGGGCTGCCCCCTCACACACGTGCACTCCTGTGGGATGCTCCATGCACCCCAGCACTGCAGTGACCACGAGCCACACTGGCACCTTGAGGTATATAAAAAAAACTTGTAAAGTTGTGTCTATTCCAAATACCTGATTCTCCGAATTAGCATCGAATGTTCAAATTTGGGTTCAGCTGAATTGAATCAGGGAGAGTGATCCGAATCAACAAATCGAAACACTGTCCCTGATTCAGGCCAAATCCAAATCAAATAGGGCCTTCTTAGCACACTAAAACTTCCACTTCATTGAAAAGGAACTGCAACCATTTGTATCAGAGAAATAATAATAGAACCTAGCACTTTTCCAGCTGTATCTTTTATAAAAGTGGATGTTTCACTCAACTTTACCAATGAGGAAACTGAAACACAGAGCAGTTGCTCAACGCCACAGAAACAAAGGATATTTTTAAACTGAACTAGCTGTGACCTTGGGCTCTTTTTCACATCTATACCACCCACACTGAAAATCCGTGGAGTGGTAACAGTATATGACCAATCACAACACCTCAAGCCATGGTGAAAACAAAGGAGTTTGCTCAGAAGTCTTGTCTTCTGACAGTCCTGATAGAATTTTGTGACAACTTGTCTAGCAGTGAACCCACCGACATCACTGCAGGGGGGAATACCAAGAAACCATCTTCAGCCCAAAGAGTGCTGCAACCTTACTGCCCCTTTGAAAGAAGTTTTGATGTAAAGGGTAGGAGTCATTGAGTGTCGAGGGTGGGTATGTCCTGGTGGGTGTCAATAAGATGCAAAGAATTTTGTTTTTCTCAGGATATGGTTGGCTTCACTTCAGGGTTGAAGTCACATAAAGGGTTTAGAAAGCAGTTTTTTCTACCCGTCCTATGCCCCATGCCAACCTGAGCAGAGAAAAGAAAATTTAAAAAACAGAGATCAGGCAGCAAATCTCTCACAATTCCTTCTAACTGCCATTTTAGGCTCATACAACTCTCTGGAGCTGTTACATAAAATTAAAAAGGTCGTCCTCCCCACAAACACCACTGTTACAATCAGCACACCGTGTGACCCGCATGCCACGTCCGAGTGTTGGAATCCTGGGATGCGCAGTAGCATATGGCTCACTTGGCTCTCCTAGGAGCTGAAATGGGGCTTTTCAGAAGGGAGGGCCCCCTTTACACTTACAAACCCTTTGCAACCACCAATATAATTATTTACAAATATAATTATATAGAATTCAATTTTATACAGAATAAGAAATAACAGAAATGGATACAAATTGCTACCAAAATAACTCTATATACAGTATGCAAAAAGAACACCGGTGGTACAGAGATAGTCACTTGGGTGCCTATAGGGTCCACAAACTGATAATCTCTCAGGTGTGATATAGGTTAAGAGAAGCATAAACAATAATTAGACATTGAAGCGCTAATAAATTAATTGCTTAATATTTACATGTGTTATTGAATATTTATTTGCAAACACTATAAATGACCTTTACACACAATGAATTTACACACAATCCTCACCTCCTCCCACCACACTGTGGCAGGTCCTTTGTAGCTGGGGTCCTCCCATGTCGACCCAGGTGTCACAGCGTTGCTGGCAGCTGCTCCGGCATCTGGGTCCCTGCAACACGCAATGCACACTGCCCCAGCCCACAGCCCCTGCACAGCTCGGGCTGCAGGTAAAAACAGATACGCTTCTCCCACAAGTGAACATATGAACGTATGGGTGCACTGAGTTTGGCTCCCACAGCCTGTGCCCCCTCTTTAGGTTACACACACACCAATAAGCTAGGGCTAGTTCCCTGAGTCTTGCCTCCCCTTGTCTGAGCCCTGGGATGCATTGGGCTGGTCTTTCGCAGCCAAGCACCCTTCCCTTGAATTATTAACACATACACTAACCGGGCTTGCTTCCCCACAAGCAAACTCATGTGTACCTCTGACCCGTCGGCAACTCACCGCAGCTCCCGGTGGGGGATGGGGGGAAGTAACTGCAGCCAGGCCCACACAGCCCACTCTCCACAGTGTGTGCCCTTCTCTTCCCCTCACCCTCTCCCTGGGTGGGGAAAACTCTCCACTTTTAAAGAAACCCTCTCAGGCAACCCAGAGGCTGGGATTTGGCAGGCTCTCCCTTATTGTCCTTGTCTGATTTCAAACCGCTGGCTGGGGGGTTTTCCATTCTTTTCCTTTTTTCAAGATGTTTCTATCCAGGACAACTTCATTTGGCCTCAGTTCAGGGTTTCTGTTGGGATAACTTCTGGTCAAGTAAGCAAGCCTTCAATGTCTGTTACATGCATAAGCGTCGTCTTTATGAATTACACAGTCTAAGAAAAAGTTCACCCAAATGAAATTGTAACTTTGCCTGCAAATCATATGGCTCCTTTAAGGGACAGCAGTTCTTAATGTTGAAATCCACAATAACTTGGCCCTGTCCTTGCTCATCCATTTCTGTGGGTGCTATCAGGGGAAGAAATGAGCTAGTTCCTATTGACCACCCACAGGTCCTGCAGAGATAAATCACCTAAAAATTCACAGGCAAAATCCAAACAGTTCTCCCTCTCCCTTGTGGTGGTTTAGCAGTGGGAGTGGGAGGGCCTAGTTCATAGATAGATGTTTAAGCAGCTTATCAACCTCCTTCCTGAGCCTTTCCTACTCCTGAGATGAAGGTTTGCAAATATTTCATGTAGAAGGAATTTAGCCAGTCAGCTGGGTTAATTGCAAGGGCATACCTTGCTGAAGCATGGTGATAACTGATAAGTCCCCTTTCTCTGATTGCACGTTAGGTGTTGACAGATTAAAAAAAAATTCTTAACCTGTGGATATACCCCTACTGGTCTCGGGTGCTGCATTTTGAGATGTTTGTATTCTACTGGTTTGTCAAGTCTGAACGACGGATGCTGAGCCCTGGGAAATGATAGAGGGTCTTTGAACTGACCCTCAACCACTCTACGCCTGACAGACGCATTACTGTCCAGTTGGGAGTAGGAAGCCAGTTTTAAATAACAGATAAAAACAACTTACCATGAAGTGGTTTGTGGCTACATTAATAAGTGCTGTCCTGTTACCTCTCGACTGCCAGTTAGGAAAATGAGTGGAGTTGACCTACCAAACATTACCAAAGTTGGAAACTGTCCTTTTAGCATACATGTAATGAAAAAGGATTCCATTTCTTTCATTTAAAAATCTCTCTCTCTCTCTTTACCGAGTGGACTGTACTTACTCTCACTTTAGATACTTCAGGCTTGGAGGGGCCAGCTATACCACTGATCAGTGTGAGCAGGTGGATGTTGCAAGTGAGGAAAAATAATGAAAACCAGGTTCTTGTCAGTGAAGGTCTGGGAAGTCACTGCTACTCACTAGAGTAGAGGTGGGTAGGTGCCTTATAAAAATTGTAGCTGGCATGCTTCCTTCCTCCATTCTCTGCTACAGACTAAATTTCTTGGTAGAATTATTGCATTGTCCGTGGTACACCACAGTTTTTCCTCCAAAAAGGTTATATGGGGTATCATGGGGATATCATTCAGCCAAGTAGCCTGGGAGAATGGGGCTATGAGGCACCAAAGCTACAATTCAGATGAGGTAACGTAGGCACGTATGATCCAGGATTGCTTCCTGTCCTCAAATCCAGGCTTTTGCTATCACAAGCATGCCTTTATAAAACTTCTCATAAAATTCTCATGCTCTACCTTAAAACTAGGAAGGTTTTCATCTCCATTATCCCTTCCTAGGAGTAAAAGTTATGAGTTGTTTTGTACCTTTGGCTGAAATTCCAAGCTTCTTCTCTACTTAAGACCCTGAGCAACTTAATCTAGTTGACTTCACAAACTAGTTCCTAGCTGACTTCACTAAGCTGTCCTTTTGAAATGGTAACTTCAGTTACCTGTTTAGCCTTCCATTTAATCTAGAATTAACCAACTCATTATTATTCTATGCAAGTTTCTATAACCAGCTCTTCTAGAACCTCTTACCAAAACCAGATTTAAAATAGCATCCTCTGCTGTTGGTTCAGTGACTATTTGGTGAATAAGCCTATCAAGACCAAAAATATTAGAGCCCCACTATTATTAGTAACATTTGTTATTCAATGTGTATCTGGGAAGTAAAAGTTTCCTATAATGACAGAATTTTAGTATTTGTATCTCTGAGATCTCTCTACCTATATCCAAATCTGATCTTGGGAGGCTATAGCAGAATCCCAGCACAATCTGTAAATCCTCAGTTGATCTCTTCTCCATCATGTCCTCAGATTCCTGGCTGAATTCTACCATTGCTTCTAGCTGCATCTCCAGGCCTTAGATCTTCCTTCCATTAGTTATATCAGGCAACAACATATGTTCATGCACAAACAGCTTCCTTCAGGTATTGTCAGGACCAGGATGTGGGCAGTCAAGCTTCATGGTCAGGCCTAGGATTCAGAAGCTAAGTTAGGGTGGGGTCACAAACTCCAGGCAAACTCCCTTATTTCCTGCTCTCTAGTTATTGGGGGTGCCTATACATATTCCGGGAGGCTGCTCTGATGTGTTGTAATTACAATATGTTGGAGCTCTAATTAGTGCACTCTAGCCCGCCTCCACATCTCCTGTATCAGCATCCTCATCCTTCAAAATGGCAATGGGGCTGCTTGAACTGAATGTCATTCAATGGCGCTTTTCTGTAGGCACTTTAATTAGAGCAGCTCTCCTCCCCCCAGGTCCCAGAGCACATGTAAAAACACCCTGGGATCCCCTAGTTGCTGAATGTTTAGCTTTTTAAGTGTTTTGCCTAGGTTATACCTGGTTCTGGTTTTGGCCCAGCAATTAACTATTCATCAGCTACTACAGAAGCAGAGAGCTTCATTTTCAAAGTCTCACAACACATTTCCCCTAAACAGACTCTGCACACTACAAACTGCAACCACACTACAGACCCTTCTAACTACAAACTTCAGCTAGGCAAACTGCCAAGCAGTGAACAAAGAGGCAAATTCATTTACTGCCAAGGAACAAAGGCTGCTCCTTCCTTATCAAGGATATGTCCTGTGCATGCCTTTCACTTCCCTCTGCTGAGCTGTCCTTGTAGTTATCAGACACAGTGATTTTAAATGAAATATTTCAGTTCTGTAAAGCTGAAATGAAACATTTTAAAATTTCCAACCTGAAAGTTCGCTTTCCACAAAACATTCAATATTTCAATTTTTCATCCCAGTTCAGGATGAAAACTAATGTTGAAATATAATACTTTCATCTCAACTGGACGTCTTGATTTTCTCTTCATGCTGTTCACCAGCCTTAACTGTCAAGTCTTTATAGTCTCCTCATGATAAGTGGGGCCAAAGACTCTAGAAAGCCATATGAATATCAGATGGAGATTTTATAAGCATTAGCTAGCTGAGTGCCCTTAAAGGTTCAGATCCTGGAGTGGGTGGATAGCTGCTTGACAATACACAGCAATAGGCTTCTTTACCTCCTCATTTCTATGTAAGCAGTCTAGGATTTGCCCTGGCACAGTTCAAGTTTCTCAAAATAACAACAGTGGATGAAATGAAAGCTCTAAATGTGCTCAGATATGCACCTTAACATTTTGCAAATCACCTAGGATTGTCAGTAGAGTCTATTTTCTATACCTACTGTGACAACCTTGGGATAGTAGCGTCTGATTTCCCTGCAGCAAACTCCTCAATAAAATACTTTTTTTTTGGTGTTGTTGTTCTGAAAAATATCTGCAAGCACTCTTCAACTTTATGCTACTTTTGTCAATTTGGAGGCAAAGAGCAGTGGGCCTAGAGTGATGTCAGGTTCCATTTTTGCAGAAGCACATCCCCAGCCACCAATACATCCCAACGCGTTTCTTCCAAGCAGGTTTGAACAAGCAGATGTCAACAACAACATGCTTTCCTTTTATATTTAAATTATTAAAAACTGAACATTTTGTTTTGTAAAATTGTTTATTATTAAACTATTGTTTTTGGAGTTAAATCCCAAGCACAATTAATTCCCAAGCACAATTCCATTGATTATACTGGGACTGTAGTAGAAAACATTCCTTTTTTTAAGACAAATGATTGAATTTCAGTTCTGACTTAGATTACTATTTACTCTCCTTTTTTATTACTTGTTTGCTGTTCCATGGCACTGCATGTTTTGCAAAAGGTGGCAATATACATAAAAAAGTGCAATGAGTCCTCAAAGATGCACAAATAGAAATCTGATGTAAGATGTGCAAAAATTAACAACTTCGAAAGACATAAAATGAATTATATATGGTCAATTTCCATTTCTGCTTCACTGATCTGTAAGTCTTAAATCTTAAACTCTGCAGATGGTTGCCAGTGACTATGTAACCAGGTTTGCCAGGGAATCCAAACACTTAACCACATAAAATAATCAACTTTCTTGCTTCTAACTAAAGCTTTTCTCTGAAAACTTAAAGTACAAGGGGAGTTATAATCGCAAGCTGTTCACCAGACCTGCCTCAAACAAGGCTTTGACGTCAAAAGCCCTCTCTTGCAACACAACTGCTTGTCTTAGCTTCTGAAATCTAGCCACAAATGGAAACTTTGACCAGGTAGCAACAGTGCTTTTGTGCTGGAATGGCTCCCTATGGAAACCTCAAGAAAACTGTGCTTATGAATGTCATTTAACATAGCTCTATAGCCAAGAGAAAAATCAAACAGGCAAAGCTATTGTACAACTTTTAACAATGGCTCTTACAAATAATGAACTGAAATATGTTCTCAATTACATCCATAAAACCATCTCAAAGGAACTGCCAGTGTTCAGGTGGAAGTGAGAGCAGAGGGCTACATCTTCTATTGTAGCAAAGCCCATGGTAGGAGTTCAAGGGATAAAAATATCCCTGAGGATCTTATTACAGAGTTTGCCCCCATTGAATGAATCATTGGGGCTGATCCCAAACTTAGAAGATTCCCAGGGAATTCCCAGGAAAATCCCCGGAGATTTGAAGGGTGCCACAACCCTTATATTTAAAAACCTTTCTCAGTATGGATTTAGGAGCTCACTAATACTGTTTGTGCTTACTTTCAGTTTCTGTGTTTCTCTGGGCCCTTCCTATCCTTGCACTACAATTTCAATAGAATGCTGGGTTTCTTTCTTGAAATTTCTGGTGCAGTCAAAGCTAAGATGTTGGGCTGTGCTGATGTACATACTTTTTTTTTGCTGATAAAAAAATGAACTACATCATCAGTTGTTGCACAGTGATATAATCCAGTAAAACCAAAATGTATTATAGCTAAAGGGTTTAGTTAAAGTTTAAAGGAAACTGGTTAAGCCTGGCCTTGTGAGTGATAACACAGCTGAAATTAATCATATAAGGAAAATGTGAAGGCTTGTACTGCTATTGGTTAGTCATATAAGGAAAGTTTGTGGTGTAAGACTGTGAGTGGCTGTGAGCCAACAGCATAGCTCAGAAGTTATAAATTTGCTAGCACATCCCGGGAATTGGCAGAAGGAAGACACAGCACAGTAAAGGAAGCTATCATTGTGAAAGAGAAGCTGCTGACCTGGGTTTGGCAGGCCAGTGGATCTCAAGAAGCCTGAGGACTGAATATCAGGGTCCTTCCCGGTACCCTTGGACAGCACAGATTGGGGACGTCTGAATTTGGTGAATTTTGAGAGACCTGTCGTATACCAGGCATCAGAGAGAATTGCCGATAAGTTGACGACTTGGAATATTATTGTCTGTCATTGTTGTCTTGTTATACTACGCGTAGTTGTGTGTTTGTTAAATCAATAAACCTTTCTTACCTTTTTATTTCTGACCACTCTCTCAATCCCAAACCCTCCCACTGGTGGCTGGGACACTGCCTAGGCAAGAAAGAGTTCTGGGGTCAAATAACTCCAGCCAGATGTCTATCCAGCCTTCTCTTAAAGACCCTCAATGTAGGGGAGCGCACCACCTCCCTTGGAAGCTCATTCCAAATTTTGGCCACCCTCACTGTGAAGAAGTTATTCCTGATATCTAGCCTAAATCTACTCTCTGTCAGTTTTTGACCATTGTTCCTTCTTACCCCAAGAGGCACCCTGGTGAACAGAGCATCTCTGATCCCTTGCTGCATCCCCCTAATGAATTTGTAGGCAGCCACAAGATCACCTCTCAGCCTCCTCTTGTGGAGGCTGAAGAGGTCCAAGTCCCTCAGTCTCTCCTAATAGAGCTTGTCCTGTAAGCCCCTAACCATACACGTGGCCCTTCTCTGGACCCTCTAGAGTCTATCAACATTCTTCTTGAAATACGGCATCCAAAACTGGATGCAGTATTCCATCTGTGGTCTGACCAATACCGCATAGAAGCGAAGTATCACCTCCTTTGTCACGTATCTGCTGATGCATGATAAATTGCAGTTAACTTTGCTGATGATTTCATCACACTGATGACTCATGTTCATCTTGGAGTCCACTATGACTCCGAAATCCCTTTCTGCTTCTCTACTGCTGAGAGGGTCACTTCCCAGCCAGTAGGTGTGCTGGATATTTTTGCACCCTAGGTTCAGCACTCTGCACTTGTCCTTGTTGTACTGCATCCTGTTGTGTACTGCCCACTTTTCTAACCTGTCCAGGTCTGCCTGCAATCGTTCCCTACCCTCCAGAGTGTGCACTTCACCCCACAATTTAGTATCATCTGCAAACTTGGACAGAGTACGCTTCACACCCACATTCAAGTCACTGGTGAAGATACTGAAGAGTACAGGTCCAAGGACCGAACCCTGCGGGACCCCATTACCCACATCTGTCCAGGTCGATACTGACCCATCTACTACCACTATCTGGGTGCGACCACTAAGGCAATTTCCCACCCACTGGACCATGTAAACATCTATGTCACAGCCTCTGAATTTATTTATGAGAACAAGATGAGATACTGTATCAAAGGCTTTGCTAAAATCGAAGAAAACAACATTCACCTCTACTCCTACGTCTAAGCATTTTGTGACCCTGTCATAAAACGGAACCAGATTGGTCAGGCATGATCAACCTGCTATGAATCCATGCTTATTTCCTTGCTGCATTATTTTTCCTGCTGGACTCCCACAGATATGATGTTTCATAATCTTTTCAAAGACCTTTCCAAGGATGAAGGTGAGACTGACCTGCCTATAATTACTCGGATCCTCCTTCCTCCTCTTCTTGAAAATAAGGACCACACTGGCCCTTTTCCTGCAATGTTGTTACATAGCAACCTTGTGTTTCCTGAATGATTTTTTTGGCTTTTGACCTGTCAGTGTGCATGCAACATATGCAAACATATGTATATGCAAGATACTACCATCCTTATTTACAGTGAGTATTTTATTCTGTGAATGATTCTAGCAATTTTAATAGAAATAATCAGAGTAAAGCATTTCTCAGGGTGAATAGATGTGGAAGGATATGGTTCTTAGTGAGATAATTTTGCAATCCTTACCCACCCAGAACTCTTAGTAGAAAGAAGGGGTGCTTTGGTTGTAAAAGCAGGCAGAATCTGGTTCTGAACACATGTAACAGATTATTTAGCTATCAACATCTTGTTTTACAAGTAAGAAGCTGCTAAGAATAATGGTTGTTACAGCCTTTTCCTCAACTGCACAGTAGTTCTATTGAATTAGTATAACAATTTAAAGTTTTAACCACAACATTCCTCTTTAGGGTATCACTGCAAAAAAACCCAACCACCCCAGAATCATTAAATGGAAAAAGAAGAAGAGTTCACTCCACTACATGGATCACAAATAATTTCCGAAGTAAAATTCTGCACAAGTTGTCAAAAAAGTAGTTACTGTGAACCTCACCATAGAAAATGTTTGTAACTAGATCTCTTCTTTGCTGAGCAGCTCAGGACATCATTTAAAAAAACAACCCTTTGAAATAAGAATGAAGAGAGTCTTTCTGGTGACAGAAATTTATTTTCAACTTTACTATTAGTTTCATTTTACTCTTTGCTGTGCTTATTTTGGTTTCAGTCTTACTGACAGTTGAAGTAAGAAGTTTTACAGTGTGATGACAAATCTAATAAGAATGATCTCATGAAATATCTGATATTCACTCATGTATTGAAGAGGCCCACAGATAACATATGTGGGATTTGGCTTGTTCCACATTTACTGGACTCAATCCTGGTATTAATAAAGCTCAATTTCCATTTTCTGCTAGTATGCATAATGTTTAATTGCAAGCAGAATATAATGCAGGTTGGTCAGTAAATTAGAAGCAGGAGTTATGTTCTTAAAACTTTTAACATTCAGTCATGTGTACCTACACAGCATGTCCTTTCTATCTTGCAGCACATTTGACTTCCATATTTTGGGGAGAGAGAGAGAGCATGGTATACACCTGCATGCTTGATTTCTTAGATCATTTCCAAAGATCATTCAGGGACTGTACCAATTTTGCTCAAAGGTGAGCTGAAAATATCAAGAACAATTCATGTACCAATAAAAGGAGAGAATTGTGTGTTTAGGTATTTGCAAGCAGTGCACACAAGTGTTAAATGGTTTAACCTGCAGTAAAGTGGTTTTGGACACACTGCAGTTTATTACATCAGTATCATGGAATACTACCTGATGTCAGTAATGAAGACCAACACATAAAAAGACCAGAACCTAGGGGTGCCAACCCCTAGCGGGGCATGGGGCAAATCAGCCTCTGCAGGGTACCTTTCACACTGCACGGGGCTATGGGACTGTGGCAGGACACCAGTGGTTCCTGCCATTTTAAGGGATATATCAAACACTCAGCAGGTGTTTGATTACAGCGGCCATTTTAGAACTCTGGCCACCTATATAAACAAGAGCAGTTTACTGCTGGGAGCCAGCCAAGAAACATTGCCTGGCTCAGCTTCTGCATGGGAACAACTTGTAGGTAGAAGCAGGAGGCTCTGGTCGTGGGCATGAACTAAAACTGTACCCTGCTGGGAGTGGGTGGTCTGGTGGGGCTCCCAGTGGTGTGGGAACCCCAGGAAAATGCCAGGCCAGTTATCACCCTGGTGAAAAGTGGGTAGGGGTGCCTTAACCCCAGCCCCCACCTTCAGGGGCATTATATGTTCCATCTAATCTAGGGAAGGCCAGGTAGTCTTCTTGAAGCACCTGAGCCTGCTGGGGTGAGTGACCCTGCAGGGCCAGGCATGCTTTGTGAAGCACCTGAGCTGGGAATGGAGGACCCTGATCCCTGAGTGCAGGCAGGCAGCTTAGACCTAACTGAGGGACCCGACTGGTCAGTGCTGGGGCCAGGACCCAGATAGGTGTCAAAAGGGCCAGGGGGCCCACTACAAGGGACACCCATAAGAGCAGAGAAGCTCAGGGTTCCAACTGGCCTGAGGCAGGGCCAGGACTTAAAGGGAAGCTGAAGGTCCCAGGGAAGGGACCACAGCTAATGGGAGAAGGGGACAGTTGAGTTGGCTGCCTGAGATGCCATCTGCTAGGCTTGGGCCACAGTGCAGGGGTGGAATGGACGTGTGGCTAGCCCCCACATATTGGGGTGTATAATGGACAGCCTCCTGCCTAACTATTACATCAATGTTATTACATCAAGAGATGTAATAGTGGCAGGAGAGAGAGGCAGGTGGTTGGCCTGTAGACAGGGATCAGGCCAATGCTTGCACCAGCATGAAAGCCTGCCCCTGTCAAGTGGACCCCTGCAAATGCAGGGCACTGCAGTGCCATAGCAATGAAATTTGGCACCTAGGCCCAAGCAGATTCTGCACAGCCCGAATGAGCCACTTTTCAGCAGACGCAAAGCCAGCAGTGTGCAGTGGGGGGAAAGGGAAAGGTGGCGAATGGTCAGACACTTCTTCTGTGGCACGGGGCTGAGCTGCCAGCTCCAGGCGGGCCCCACGGAAGGGGCCGTGGCCGCTCCACTCGGCTCTGTGGGGCCTCCCAAAGTGCGGGGCCTAGGGCGGTTGCCCCAATTCTCCCTACCCAAGGGATGGTTCTGGTGTCTGCACACTAGTGTGGAGCCTGCTCTGACACACTGTAATTACAGAGTGCTGGAGCAGACTCAATTTATCAAGCCTACCGGAGTGTGGTAATTATCACACTACAAGGGCCTCCTGCACCTTGTGTCCTGCACTTCAAAATGGTGGCCAGGGTACTTGAACTACAGCTGATTGAAAAAGCTTTGATTCAAGTGCCCCCACTGCCATTTCGAAGCACAGGGATGCTGATACATGAGATGCTGCAGCGCTTTAATTAGAGCAGCTCTCGAAGTCACTCTAAAGCACTGCCTCCCACCCCTTCGGAGCATGTGTAAAAGTTCCCTGTGGTATTAAGGAAAGTACTTGAACTGCTCGTGTAACTTTTTGTCTTTGATTTCCCTAGCTTTTATCATTTGTAAGTGTGTGGATGTTTTCAGCTGTTTGCCTTCTTTTGAACTGCTCATAGTAAATTTAACTAAAAAGTAACTGACCCTCTCTTTTGGAATGCATACTAAACAACCTAGCTCATATTTGACAAGAATCTTATTTCATTTCTGTCTCTTCGGTGTTCCTCTTCACCATTTGCACTCAGTAATAGAAAAGATGCTTATTTCTGGAGAAAGGGTCCATCCAAGTGCTTATGCACCACATCAAGGTAGTACATAAGTCCCAAGGATGTCAACAAAAGATGTGTCTGAACTTCCAGTATATTTCTGAGCAATGACTTCAGGATCTGGCCAGTGGTTAAGGGTGAAAATTGTTTCTAGTATGATCACTCTTTTCGGATTAACATAACTTCCTGATTTTTTCAGTTGAAATTTTCATTGCTTCCATTTCATTTCTCTTTTGAAACATTGAGGAAACGGTGCTCTGATAATTGGTTATGGTCAGCCTCAAGAGTTGAGAAGTGTTTGCAAGATTTAGTGGACAGGGGATAAATAGAAATTAGGCATGACTGGAAATTCCTTCATAACATGCTCACTGGTCATCTGTTAAAGCAGGGCCTCAGGAAGCTCCTCTTTGCTGATGACCTTGGTAAGTAGGGCACTCCCTATCTTCCTTAACAAGGGGAATCAGCAGGATTTCCACCCAGTTTATTTTACCTGGGGCAACCTTGCCCCCAGAGGAAACAAAACAAGCAAGTAAGAAAGCCACCCCTGCTGTCTTTCTCCAGACCTTGAGAGAGGCAACCCAGATTCTGTATTTCGCCCTTAGCACCACAACCTCCTCTTCCCACCTTGCTCTCTGCTTCTGGGGGTTTTTAAGCCTCTTCATAGCTCCACCCTCAAGCAGAAGTCACAGCTTGTTCCTAGCTTTCCAGCCAGGCGGACTATTAACAGATAACAGCCTACCCCTGGGTTTCAGCTGCTCCTTACAATACCCTATGGAGGATGAGAGAACTATATGTTTTCTTCCAGAACTCCTATTCTTAGAAAACATCAGCATGAAAAAGATGGCAAATGCTTCATTAAATCATACACAAAATCCTCCAAAAAAGTTGTCATATCTTCAAAGAGAAGAGGAAAAAAAATCAAGGAGCCAAATCTAATATTAAGGGGGGAATTTTATTATTCTTTGTGCACCTAAATGGCCATTTTCCACCTGCCTAAGTGGCCTCTTTGGTACTCGCACACAGTTTGGGAATCTATTACCTTTTATTATCTGTGCAGTATGGATGTGTAAGTTACTGTGACTTCTCAGCTATTGTGCATGCTCAGTAGATTAACATTGATCAGGCAGTGGGAATTATGCTCCATGTACATGCATTAGTTATAATTTTCTAGCCAGACAAAAACTTACGACTAACAGGTGCTACACACCAGAGAAGCAGGAAAAGGAGGGGAGCCCTCCCAGGTTTCAGGCCCTAACCACTACACCACAGGTTAGGCATCATCCAAACCCCCCTACAGCCCTCCTTTTGAAACTGGCTTTACAGGCAGCCAAGAGAGGGAGGTACATGTTACAGAAGGATGAGAACAGGTTAGATGGATGATGTTGCTCAGTGGATATATGCTCTGGAAGGAAGCAGGCCCTAGGTCCTAACCTGAACCCTCACTCCCATCCCTGCGGTATGGTCATTGCAGGACTGTAGAAGTTAGATGTAGGTTCAAACCCCACCTCCTCTCAGTAAGAGGGATCTAGAGCCTAGGCCTCTGGATTCCTGGGCAAGTACCCTAACCACACAGTTATTAGTGTTACAACATGAGAGGTTTTCCCACCACCTCTTCAGGAAGTAAGAATGTACATAGCTGCATACTTCCCTGGCCTACTGAGTATGTGAGGTACGTGTACATGGTTACACATCCACACTGCACAGGCAATAGAATTGTAAAGTGTGTATAAATGCCCCAAATGCTACTTACATGCCATTTAGGAACACAAAGGATAATACAATTCCACTCTAAGGATGTACAGTTAACATCTGAAAAGGGCAATACACACAAATGCCAACAATATTATCAGTCTCATTGTTCAGCCTATGTATTTTATGATATAAATGTAATAATATAAACTAATATATCAAGTTACTTATCTAATACGAGAAAGAGAGACCCAAAGTATATTACCAAATTAACAGCATAGTAGAAACTTTTTTGCGAATTTTCAATTTCGGCTGTTCCACATTACTGTATTTATGTATTGCTACAGTATCTTGCATTTATTATCCACATTCATTAGCAGGGGTTATTGAACAGTTGGTATTTTCACTTTTCTTCAATTCCCTATTATAGTAATATTGTATTTCTTATACTCTCTCTGTTTTAAGGGTCCTGGACTAAATGGATCTCTTTTTTTCCCCACTACCTTAATTCCTGAACCCAGCTACCTGTTCAGCAACATTTTGTGGCCCAGCAGACAATTCTAACTTATACGGATGCTTAACAGTAGGTATGTGATCAGTCTGTTGAAGATAATGGGCATTATCATGTTCATGAAGTGAAGCACACCCATAAGTGCTTGCAAGAATGAGACACAAATATGAGTTATCATATATACCAAGTTAACTTCCCATGCTTCTCACTCGCATGTTTTGCTCTTACTGGTTTTTTGGGTGCCACCATTCGCTTAATGGTTGACAGCTTGTCATTTGGTCAGATGTCTTGGATGGTCCCCAGGGGTTCTCTCCTGCCACATCTTGTTGGAATAAGTTTGGGAGGATGGTTTTATGTCCGGTCGTTCCTGGTTCCCTTCTTCAATCTTCCCGTCCAGCTTCCTGTTTCAGGGCTCCGCCTACTCTACACTCCACCTTATGCCAACCACAGATGTTAATTCCAGACTGCAACTAGGACTTGTCCTGGTAAAGGTTTTGATTTACCTTTTTAAGTTAAAAAAGTCCAGTTTGGACAGTCTGCCGTCCAGGTTTAGGCCGTATATTAACTAGCCTGAAATTTTTACCATCCCCAGGTTACCTTACTTCCCAGTACGCTCCTGTCTCCCTCTGGCTTCCATCCGCCACAGCCCAAGGATCCTTCTCTCACTATCTCTCGCTCTCTCTTGCTCTCAGGTTTTCTGCTGTCCCATTCCTGGCCAGCTGTATCCGGGATCCAGTGCTCTGTTTCAGATAAGTAGCTTAGCTTAGCTTAGCTCTGTCTGCTTCCTCTTTGGCCTGCCACCACATTCCCTTCGTGGGGCTGCAGACAGCTCCGGGACACTCTGGGCCCACCAGAGGACTCACTTCCAATCCTCCTTGATTTTGGTCTGGTGGGGTTTTTATGGCCGGCGAATCAGCGTCGGCATGCTGCCATAAAGCGGGCCAATGAGGGTGCCAGCCCTAGCTCTCCCCTGGCCCACTGTAACTTTTCTTCTATCTTTGGCACGGCATTTTTTTTCCACCATAGCCCTATTCCAGCTGCACTTCTGGTCTTCGGTGGCATCCTGCCAGCTCCGTGCTTCTCTGTCTTCTGGTAAGTTTCTCTTTGTGGTGTTTCCTCCACCACACCAAAGCTGTCCAACTTCTAAGTAGGCACTGTTATGTACCAAGTTGTGCATAATGTGTGTGTACTCCCACCAGTAGGTACATATATGTGCTGTGTTTATCTCTTATCGCTGCATGCTGGTTTTCCTTGAGAAGGCATTCAGGTAATGCTTCTATTTTGTACAATACGATGGTTACTTTCTTAATCCTGTGTGATCTCCTGTGATGAAGGTCCAAGAAGAAGGCTTGCTTGGAAGAGACAAGATCCACCTGATGAAGAGAGGTCTAGTTACCTTAGGGGTCTGTATATGAATGCACAGAGCCTGAGAAACAATCAGGAAGAATTGGAAGTCCTCACACAGTCAAGGAATTGTGATGTGAATAGCCTAATAGAGACCTGGTGGGATAGCTTGCATGACTGGAGCACTCTGATTGATGGGTATAAACTGTTCAGGAAGGACAGGTGGGAGAAAAGGAGGAGGAGTTGCATTTTATGTAGAAGAGTCATCTGCTTGCTCAGAGCTCCAGTATGAAACTGGAGATAGGCCTGTTGAAAGTCTCTGAGTTAGGGTGAGAAGGGAGAGCAACAAAGGTGATGTTGTGGTGGGGTTCTCCTATAGACCCCCAAACCAGAAAGAAGTGGTAGATGAAGTTTTCTTCAAATGACTAGCAGAAGTTTCCTGATCACAGGCCCTGGTTCTTGTGGGGGACTTCAATGACCCTGACATCTTCTGGGAGGGCAAGACAGCAGTGCACTGGCGATCCAGAAAGTTTTTTAAAGTGTTGGGGACAACTTCCTTGTGCAAGTACTGGAGCTGTTAATCAGGGGCAGTGCTCTTCTTGACCTGCTGTTCACAGACAGGGGAAAATTGGAGGGGCATGTTGTAGTGAATGACAAGTTGAGCAGCACTAACCATGAGATGATTGAGTTCAGGATCCTAAGGAAAGGAAGGAAGGAGAGCAACAGAGTAAGGACCCTGGACTTCAGAAAAGCAGACTTTGACTCACTCAGGGAACTTATGGTCAGGATCACCTGGGAAGCCAGTCTGAAAGAAAGAGGAATCCAGGAGAGCTGGCTGTACTTTAAAGAAACCTTAATGAAAGTACAAGAACAAACCATCCTGATGTGCAGGAAGACTAGCAAGTATGGCAGAAGACCAGCTTGGTTTAGCAAGAATCTCTTTAGTAAGCTAAATCACAAAAAGGAAACTTTTATAAGTGGAAACTTGGACAAGCAACTAGGGAGGAGTATAAAAGTATTACTCAATTATGCAGCGATGAAGTCAGGAAGGCCAAAGCACAATTCGAGTTGCAGCTAGCAAGGGATGAAAAGGGTACAAGAAGGGTTTCTACAACTATATCAGCAACAAGATGAGGATCAAGGAAAGTGTGGGTCCCTCAACAAATCAGGGAGGCAACCTAGTGACAGAGGATGCAGACAAGGCTGAAGTACTCAATGCCTTTTTCACCTCACTCTTCAGAGGCATCAGGTCCCAGACTATTGTACCAGGCAGCACAGTTTGTGGAGGAGTTGAACAGCCAACTGTGGCAAAAGAACAGCTAGGGACTATTTAGGAAAGCTTGACATACAAGTCCGTGGGACTGGATAGGATGCAGGGAGTTGGCTGATTTGATTGCGAAGCCACTTGCCATTATCTTTGAAAACTCCATTGTGATCAGGAAAGGTCCCAGGTGATTGGAAAAAGTCAAACAGTGCCTATATTTAAAAAGGGAAAAAGGAGGATCCAGGAACTACAGACCTCAGTTCCTGAAAAAATCATGGAGCAGGTCCTCAAGGTCCTCATTTCTAAGAACTTGGAGGAGAAAAGAGTGATTAGGAACCGTCAGCATGGATTCACCAAGGGCAAGGCTAGTAGATATTTTACAGCACTTTAGCAACCTACAGTACTTTTAATAACTTCCACTTTCTGACCAATGGAGAAGCCCAAGGAAGCTGCAGAGTGCCCCTGCCTCCTAGCCTGGAAAGTTCAGGGAGGCTTAGAGCCCTCTCCTTCCCTCCCCCCCCCCAAACACTGCACTTCTGTCATGATTAAAAGTGCTGTAATTTATAGTGCTATAAAAAGTACTCTAAATTGCAGCACTGTAAAATGTGCACAGAACACTTCTGTATGCACCTCTAGTTTTGAAAATCTTGGGTACTTGAACCAATTGCTTTGTAATGGATAAAAATTGCATTTGTAGAATCATTTGGCTCATGGAAAGCTGAGGTTTCAGACACATTATACTTTCACTGGAAATTACTTTAAACTTGATGTGTGTAAGTCTGGCTGGCCAACACAGCTTGTCAAAAAGAGGAAAAGAAATGATTGTCTTCTATAAGTTCCAGTTTGCCCTGTCATTGAAGTAGCATGCATTCAGCTGTAGGGAAATCTTGTGGATAATCCCCCTTGCCTTCCACAGCTGTTGTTCTGAAAGAAATGAAAACATTTTTTGGATACCATGAATTACAAGGATAAAATCAGACAACCACAAAAGCATTAAACAAACCAATGCAGTCTTACCTTATGTTTCATTTGCCTCTCAAGAGGTATGCATCTGATTGTAATTGGATAATTTCATTGCAGACAGATAACCTTATCATTCTAATTCAAGCTGCATTTCTCTCTGATGGATAGTGATGACCCAGCCACATAGTCTGGTTTTTCTCCTTCGCTGACATTTTTAAACTATTACAAGTGACACAGTGAATACTCTTTCCCTATTACACACGTTGCATTAAAACTAAGTAATTACTTGGCTGCAGTGATACTCTCTGAGACCATAAGCTTGTAGACATTTAGGAACAGCATTATACAATTATGTTTGCACATGGGTTTGATGTCTTTGTGTCATTACAGCAAATCAGCAAGTCACAGATTATGATTCTGGCAATCCTGATCAAACTATGGACCACATGACAACACTCTGCCCTCTATACAAATTTGACATTGCAGAGATACATTCCCTTTCCTCAGGAGCATTAGACTGGTTAACTAACCTTAAACTGGACTTATAATTGTTGCTCCAAGTCATACATATGAAAGAAGAAGGACAAAAAGCAAGTATAGAGTAAGTAACTGAAACAGTTCAGTTATCTAGCTCCAGATAAAAATGAGTATATTAGGCTGTCCCCAAAAATAAGGAGGTTAATTCAGATTCCTCTCATTTTAACTGTAACACTAATATGAGACAGAAGTATAAGCAAGTTTAACTTCAGAACCATACCAAACTTCTCATAAGATATATTAATTGTTACCAGAATGTCAAAATACTTGGTAAATTAAGTAATCACTGAAGCACCATTGCCAATTGGTCTATATTACCATAGCCATTTCACAAATAGGTAAGCTGAGGAGGTTTCACAGCCAGCCAGTCATACAGCTGCAAACAGAACCTGGCAGGCAGATGTCATTATCTCTTGGTATGTATTATCATGAAGCCAATGAATTTGTGACAGTTTACATCAGCTGGAGATCCTCCTCAAGTCCTGACTCACCAAGACTACTAGGCAAAATAAATCCTTGGATTTTCTATGGGAACTGACAGTTTATGACAGACTTGCCAAGATTCGTTTTCCAGAAGAACAGAAGTTTTCCCTTTCAAAGTTAATATTCCCAGATTCAATAAGTATTTTCCTATCTTATTTGTTGTTCTTATATAGCATTGGATTTTGTAAAATATTTCATTTTAGACTCACTCACAGCTAATTCTACATAGCTAGTGTGATTGCATCCCCAAAGACTTTAATGTGGTATAAAGCTAAACAAACAAAGGACAAACTTTCTAAAGCAAAATAATACATTTAAATTCCCAGTCAAGGCTTGACAGCCTTCTGCCTTTTAGCCACAGTAACACCTTCCCAACCACACACAACCAGGCGGCTTGCCTCCCACAGCAGAGCCCTCCCAGGTGGATGAACCTGCTTCAAATTCAGAGCCCTAGAGGTATTCGAAGATGTTACTGTATAGCTTTGCAAAGGCTGGTTTCCCATTCCTAAGTCCTATTACCCTTAGAAGCTACCTTGAAGACTCAGTCTCCTTATAGTTGTAGATGGGCATGTTGGGTAATGAATGACACTTCATTGCCATGAAACAAAACCAATTTATAGAGCCATCAGCCATTAACAAACTGCTTGTTTAGAAGCTTATCTTCCTTTGCAGAGGTGATCATCTGATGTGCGTTCCTCAGGAACGTTACTGTATGACAGATGAGAACATAAGAGATGCCTTACTAGGTTAGCTCACAGATCCATCTAGTGCAGTACTATGTATTTCATAGTGACTTAGAGTGGATACTAAGGGGGAGAGAATTTCTGTAGGGCCCATTCAGATTGACTTAGGGGCTTAGGAAATCCTAATTTGGAGGTTACAACTAAGCAAAAGAACACATTTCATCTGTGTCATGTTTAGTACCCACTAATGCATCTTTCCTGCATGAAATCTAATCCTTTTTTGAACCTGTTCAAATTATCAGCCTGTACAACATCTTTTGGCAATGAGTTCCACAAGTTGATTACTCACTGTGTGAAAATGAATATCCACGAACAAATTATCAATCAACAGTAAATGCAGGACGTCCATTTCTTATGCTATTTAGCAAAAATGTATAATGAAGATAGCCAGACAAGGTTCTTTGGGTGAATCTAATATCTTTTATTAGACCAACTAAATAGTTGGAGAACAATTTTTAAGCAAGCTTTCGGGTTTGAAAACCCTTTCTCAGGCTAAGGATGAAGCAGTTGGTGTGTGCTCTTCCTGGATGGAAGGAAAAGTAAAGAAGCCAGAGGCTGGGCTGGTCTGCATGCAAGACAGGCCATCAGTGAAGATGTAGATTGAGGAGTCAATGGGTGAGAGACAGGCTGGGTGGGGGGAGAGAAGGGGAATGAATAGTGGAAAAGTACCTGGGAAGTCAGATGTCAGGCAGGTTATAATGTGTCATAAATCCAATGTCTATATTTAGTCCATGATTTTTAGTATCCAGGAGGCTGATGAAGTGCAGTTCACAGGCTCGTCTCTAGGAAGTGTTTTGTAAGTTTCCTTTGAGGATCAGGACTGAGAGATTGCAGAGGCGGTGGTTATCTTGTGAGAAATGTGCCCCCACAGGTAATCGGGTATTCCTGTCTTTGATAGATTTCCGGCATGCATTCATTCTGGTGTACAGTTGTTGTTTGGTCTCTCCTACATACTTCCCATCAGGGCATTTGGTGCACTGGATGAGATGTATTACATTTCTGGAGGTGCAGCTGTAAGATCTGGGAATGCTGATGGCTCTGTTGTGGGGTGTAGTGATTGTGGGGGTGGTGGAGACGTGTTGGCAGGTTTTGCATTTCTTGTCATGGCATGGTCTGGATTCATCTGGTGTGTTCTGGGTCTGAGGAAGTTTGCTTCTGGTGATGAGGTTGGTGAGGCTGTACAACCTACACCCTTGTAAGCAGCATTAGCAAATCTCATAGGTTGTGTACAGAAGTTACATTTCTCATGCAGTGACATGGGTGGGGGGTTAATTTAAATTTAATTTTAAATTGTAAGGCCGGAAGGAACCTCAGAAGATCATAGGGTCCAGCCCCCTGCACCAAGCAGAAAAGACAACTGGGGGTCAGGTGACCCCAGCAAGGTGACTGTCTAGTTTCCTCTTGAAGATTTCTGGGGTAGGTGATTGCACCACCTCTGGAAGAAGTTTATTCTGCAGCCTGGACACCCTGACCATAAAGAAGTTTTTCTTAATGCTGAGCTTGAATTCGTCTTCCAGGAGTTTGTGGCCATTACTCCTGTGTTTGTAGGAAAGCAGGACTGGGGAGAAGGGTGGTTCAGCAGCCTCCTGGGAGGCTGCTGGAGCGCCCTCACCTACAGGCCTGGGCCAATGCAGGCTCTGACCCCGCAACAGGTGAATGCCTGGGACACTCAGTAGGGCTCTAACTTACGGTTCTTGTGTAAAGTGCCTTAGTTAAAGCACCTCTCCAACGGGCTGCCTAAACTTCTAAATGTAGCCATAGTTTCCATGGCCAACCCCGCCCCCCGCCCCCATACATGCCATGGCTGTATGCAAGTTACCAGAACTAGCAGCTACAATAGAACTGAATTTTTCTGCCTCCTGTTAGAAGGGGTTTTCTTATCCATCCCTCACTTCTTCCATGAAGTATAGCATAACACAGGACCAGACCTTTTAACTGTTCCATTTTATCTGGGTTTGTATTTGAGCACCTTCTGCATATAATCAGTAATGAGAGGGAATATTGGGCTGGCTTCACAACATCTCTGGAAATTCTATTTCTGGGGTAAAACTCTGCTTCGGAGATGAGTAGGTTGTAATTTTTTGTTTCTATTAATTCAGTGTGTGCGCGGGGTGGGGGTATTTGGTTCAGTATATTTGTTTCTAGGAATCTTCTGGATTCTGGTACTGGTTTATTTTGCTTTTCAGGATTCAGCCTATGTGATACCACCATATCACTGTGATTTAAAAGTGTAATAATATACTTTGCACTTTACACGATGCCTTTAATGTGTTGATCTCAAAGCACTATAAGCAATAATTAACTGAGTCCCATACATCACCCTAGAAATGGCAAAGGATGCATATTGGATCTGGGGTTCTCCTTTATTTTGTTCATCTTGACTTGTAATAGTCCACATCATTTTACTTTATTGCCGCTCTGATATTACTCCATTCGGTTTTTTCCTTGTTTGGTACTGTCCTTTTGGACTACAACTTTCTCTGCAACTACTAACCTCTAAAATGTATATCTTAGAAATTCCCAGCCTTAAAATGCTGTTTTGTTCAGTAAGGTGTTTGTGTGAGTTTATCAGGTTCCAAGAAGCAAGGGCTAACACCTGTAAATTCTTGTCCTTTGGATTAAATATCCTGGCTTCTTGACCCATGGACAGAGCATGCTACCAAATATTAAAAGACTGGGAGTATTACAAAGCTTAGTGACTGCAATGGGGGTCAATTACAATGTAGTAATTGATTACACGTATGTAATTGTTCAGAACAACTGCTTTCACTTAATATATTTAATTAAGAATCAACTGAAAATGTTCTGGACCTAATTTTAGAGCTTGTGGAAAGCTTCTGGCCATATAAGATTGTTTTAGATTCACAACAAGACATTCCAGGATATGTGTCATTGCCACTTCTGAGAAGGATGAAGTCACTTGGCATTAGGTCTTGTGCCTTCCAGAACACCCGAGGAAAACAATATCTCATCAGAAAACATGTCCTGTAATGTCTTCTTCCTTAATTACCATTTTATCTTTGCCAAACTATATTAATCCCTCCTTAGTAGACATACTGTTCTGTCTCCTGAGGTGTCTTTAATAGGATAAAAAAATCCTTACTGTTAATCAGTGCTTAGTCAATATATTAAACAATGCTCAAACTAACTGATTTCTGTGTCTTGCATATAATATCTGTGCAGAACCTGGCTGATTTTTATTGCCTTTAAATTTGTTTTATGTGACACAAAAATAGTAAGTCTAAAAATGTTAATGCTGTGATAGAACTCAGCAGAAAGGCAGGAAACTCCAAGTGCATGAGACTATCCCATACTTCTTTTCTCTTGCTCCTGCTGCCCTATGAACAGCACATTGTTACGGGTGGGATGGTGAAATTAGAGTGGGTGGGATCCTTGAACTATGATATCACAGCAGATGGTGGGATGCTCTGATCCAAAGCTAATAGGTACATATATATATTATATAACTCGGTTTGGCATGTGCATCTAATTGAGCCTCAAGATTTCATCCTGAGTGCTCCACAGGAAAGTGAAATACAGCTCTTAGAATCATCACCAATGGTTGTCCAAGAAAATTCTAATCTTGCCTCAGGTTGGCAATGAGTGATATCCTGTACATATGGGTAAGAGTCACCATAGCAAAACAAATAATTCCACTTAGCTACCTGGCTTTTCGGTGCTTCACTAATGAGCTAGATGCTTGAGGTAAACTTATGCACTGGGAACAAAGAATCAACCAGGTATTCTTCCACAGTAGATGTTGTCAGTAGTTTTTTGTGGCCCCAACAATAAAGAAAGCAACTTTGCAGGAGCAAATTCCAGGATACAGTCTGGAAACTCCATAAATTCCTGGAACAACTAGTCCATGCTACTTCCAGTTCTGGTTAATGTACCAACTTTAATCTAGCATGATTGTGTTTATCCTGAGAAAAACAATTTTATCCTGGGACAAAGTGCAATTATTCAGATATCCATATCTGTTGTTCCAGGACAAAATCTAAAATGGTTTGTGACATAAGACTTGCTAGCAGTTTGTTCTGGGATATTGTGAAGTACATCTGAATGGTTGTCCTGAGATTGCATCATTGAATCATGGTGGAAAAGCAGCATTGTATTCACCCACTTACTAAGCCCTCTTTGGAAGAACAATATGTGTACATACCAATTCTAGCATTTGTCTGTTCCAGGACAAACATGGGAGCAACTTGTCCTAGGACAAATACAAGATCTATTCCTAGCCTTGGTGAGCTAATTGGTTTTGCCTTTCAGCAGAGCAAATTAATCCTCTTGGAACACTATAGTTGGTCACTTTACCAAAAAGAATAATAGTGATTATGAGGCAAGGGAGAAAAATCCCTCTGTAGCTCATTCTCAGCTCTGCTTTCCTTGCGTTTGGTCATTGACATGAGTACAGAGGTGATGAGACAAATGGTCCTTCTCTTCTTTAGGGAAGACATGTAGTAAAGAGAGGAAAATACCGGTTAATTAACTAGCCAGTATCTAGATTTTATTTAGAGTGTATGCAATATGGGATTTCTTTCTTGTGCTTTTAACAGTTAGTACTTTATTAACTGGTTTTGGTAAAACAATTCAATAAAGTTGACAATAAAATGATAATAGAAATATGTAATTTATGGTTATAGGTAAAAACATACAATAAGAGTATACAGGAAACCTTTGATATTCGCGGGTTCAGCATTCACGGTTTCAAATATTCACAAATGTCGAACCCACATTTTAAATACACTTTAAACACTTACTGGAGCTCCTCGGGAGCTCCTTGCTTGCTGCTGCCGGGCTTCCACCGCTGGGCTTCCACTGTCGCCACCGCGCTCCTGCCATCACCACCAGAGCTGTGCCCCTCCCCACAGCCACTGGGGGCACTGTGTTCATGAACGCAGTGACCTGTTCATGGATTTCAGCATACACAGGGATCATGGGAATGTATCCCCCGCAAATGGCGAGGGTCGCCTGTATATTCTACCAGTTTAAAACAAAACTATATATAATGATACAAATTACATAAAATACAGCAACATGCAATAGTAGAGTAAAAAAAAAATTAAAACAAGAGATTTCTATTTGATTTTGACTCAGTTCTTGTGCAACTAACACAAATATGTGTAGGGAGTGTAGGATAGGGGTTGTGAGTTGTTAGAGAGGAGATAACGTGTTTTTTCTTCATTAGCACAGTATTTTTAATTTTCCACCAATGGAAATTTTTCTATTTACATTTTCAAAAAATTAACAATACCACAAATAGCGATTTAAGTTCTCTCTCTCATTCTTCCTACAAGAACATAGCCTGCCTGTATAGGGCCCAACACGATTTGCCCATCATGGCCCCTGGCAAACATTACACTAAAGATGTGATCAGTCTGTTAATTGCATCTTAAATAGTAACCCAGCCACATGTTGAGGGAACTAATGGTGCCACAAAAAAGGAAACCAGTCACAAAAATATTACACAAAAAATGTGTAACATTTTTGTGACTGGTTTCTATCACACCTTGAATTAAATGCGTGTCAGTCTTCAATGACTGCAGGTCTCATTAGAGTACAGGCAGTCCTCGACTTACAACATTTCAAGTTACATTTCACACTTACAACTTTTATAAATTGACACCCTGTTTCAACTTTATGATGTCAGTTTCAACTTACAATGCTTGATCCCACGCGATACCACACCAGCGAACAAGTTCGCTGTGTTGTTCATCTCCCTGGAGAACATCTGTCCAAACTTGCTTGGACACTTTCTTTAAGAAAGCAGACAAAACTCCAGAAAAACTTTCAGCCAAGACTCTTGAGAAGACTCCAGCCAAGAACCCTTCAAAAAGTCCTGCAAAATCACCTCAAATAAGTCCTTCCAAATCAATATGATTACTATTTATGCTATAAATACATTAATGTAGCTATATTACTCATCTATAATTGATTGAGTACAAAATTCTGGCGTATTTTTGGTGAAAATAAGGTATCAGGCCTTATTCAGGAACCAATCCCCCATTTATAACATTGTTTCTTATGAGAAAATTTGTTCTGAGTTACAACGTTTCGAATTAAGACAGAGGTTTCAGGAACCAATTGTGTTGTAAGTCCGAGGACTGCCTGTAAATCACAGTCTGGTAATGGTTTATTATTGTTTGTAGTTTTGTATGTCAGATAGGTAGGTTTCTAAGCCAAAAGAATGCCTTATTTATCTCAAAAAGATGTTTCGAGGAAAAACTCAATGCCTGCATATCTGTCTGCATGCTGGCATCTTTAATTCTTTACATTTATATCTTGTTTTATATATAGGGGAAATATTGGGTCAGTGACAGTCTGCATGTGTCCCAGATCATTTATCTGGAGGACAACATGCTATTTAACCATCCAAATGAGAGTTTATATGTAAGAGAAGAGGCTTTAAAAATACACTTAGGGTATCTAAGTGCAAGCCCTTATTTTTATCCAATAATTTGGAGTTCTTAATTAAGCCAAGGTGTTCACATTAGCAGCCTCTTTTTGAATCAAATGAGCCCCCTGTCATAGATTTTGGTAGAGATAAAAGTTGCCTTGAAAAGTAATATTAGTTATAATTGAAAGTCATGCATTTTGTGCCTCTTTCAACCTATAGGACCACATTTTATTTCAAGTTATGCTGATGCAAATCCAGAGTAAATACTTTGAAATCAATTGAGTTGTTGACTTCCCCTGATTTACACTTGTAAAAGACTGCAATTTAACCCATAATTTCCTTTCTATACGTAATCTTTACCTATCATCTCTGAACTGCAGTTGTTTTTCCAGATAAAATGAGTTTTGATTTGTCACAGGAATTCAGCATCAGAAAACCAGCATATACTTTGTCATAAACAGTATATGCATAGCAAACAGTCAACATTAAGTAACTGTGGGAACTGAATAATGTATCACTGCTTAAAATGTATATTGGGCATTTTTTTTTAAATCTATGCTGTGATTTTTTTCCTGCAGCATGTCTTAGTGAGATAATAAAATTAACATATTCAGGGTATTTTAATACACTCAGTCTCCTCGATTTTTCACTTCATCTGCTGTTACTTAGACTTATTTTGAACTCTTGGTGCCAGGGATATTGTAGCCTAGGAGCCCTATGCTGAGAACAGATTTCTGTCTGCTCCCAAGAGTTTTGCCTGTGGTCCGTCAGCCACAGCCTTCTTGTCTAGCATAACTAACTATTGTTGCTATTCCCAGAGCTGTGCAACATGAAGTAAGAGAAGGGACACTAGCATTGTATGCTGTACAATGTTAGAGATATCCCAGATAGATAAAATATTAACTTGCGGTCTGGCTAGAGTGCAGAATGTGAAGAGGGAGACATTTTTCCTTTCTTCCCATTAACAAAAATATAATATGCTCCTTCACTGTTTATTCCAACAAGATCTCATCACCAAAAATCACTACTACTTACTGGCTGCGTCTACACAAGATGCTGACGGCACAGTTGTTACTGCACAGTAGCATCCCCACACAGCTTCCTGGTGATGCTGGTTGTGCAGTAGCTTGTTACTGCTGTGCAGCAGAGTCGCATCACAGTTCATGCCCTGCGACACTACAGTAATGAGCTACTGTGCAGTAGTAATGTGTTACTGAGTAGTAAACATCTCATGTGGATGCAGCCTTTGAGGCTCACAAGCTGTTGCTAAAGTGTCCTCCAGTTTATGTTATACCTTCTATCTATATCTAGTTACAGTAACAATACCAAAAGCTGGAGGAGGTCATCTTCATGAGCTGAATTCATGTCTTGGTACCAGCTAGAATGGAGAGGCATGAGGCACATGCAGAGCTGAAAACAGTTTTACTTTGTTAGTGGCTAGGAGAGGAAAATTCTCCCACAATATAGTCCCAAACAATTCCTACAGTGTTTCAGCTTAGTACAGGTGCAGAACCTCTGGAGAACACAGTGTTATTTCAGTATATATTTTTATGGAACTACCTAGATATAATATTACTGAAGGTCTGTATTTTGCCAACATAATTGTGACTGAGTGAAGATATACCCCAAAGCAAGAAGTTAGAGTTGAGGCAGAACGTAGGATTTAGGACCAAAAAGGGCATCTTGTGTCATCAAGTAGGCTCCCATGCTCTCAAGGGTAAACCTCTCATATAATCCTGTTCAGAAACTTATGAAGCCCCGTCTTGAAACCAGTCAGCTTTTTTGCCTCCACTTATCCTAATGGCAGGCTCTTCTAGATCCTCACTCCTCTGAAGGTTAGAAAGCTTATTGCAGAAAGCCAGTATACAGATTAGATGATTTCAATGTCAACTTTTTGACTAATGAGAATGAAATATATGCCTGGGGAGCCAAGAGAAGATAGCTGTAGAAGGTCAACACATGTAATTAAAGAAAACAAACAAAGTTTTTGGGGGTGTGGCAAGCCCACACTTGCAGAGCTGCCTCTGGCATGCCCTGCCCACCTGGGCACCACTCTGGGGCCTACCCGCCTGCCATGACTTGATGTTGCAGTAGACCCTCACCATTCATGAGGGATACACTCTCATATCCCCCGCGAATGGTGGAATCTGTGAATAAGGCACTGCATTCATGAATGCTGTCTGCGTTCATGAATCCAGTGCCCCCAGCAGCTGGGGTGGGGGAGAGAGGGGCATGGCTGCACTGGCAACAGTGGAAGCATGGTGGTGGGAGTGCAGTGGCAGTAGTGGGAGCCCGGCAGCAGCAAGCACGGGGCTCCCAAGGAGCTCCTTTAAGTCTATTTAAGATGTGGGTTTGGTATTCACGAATATTTGAAACCACAAATGCCGAACCCACAAATAGTGAGGGTTTCCTGTATTTGAGATTGCTTGGAGGTGTTGCTCAGTGCTTTCCTCTGGCCCTGGGTGCCTCAGGTGGTTGGTCTTCTGTGGGGCTCCACCTTGCTTATACCCCACCCCTTTCCACTCAGGTTATCCACTCTAGTCTTTGTGATATCAGCAGTGGGCCCCTGATGCCATTAGTTCTCATGTAACACCTGCCCGCTTGGTTGCCTGCAGAAGCATGGTGAGGCCCTCTTGGTCATTGAATGCACACTTAACAATAATGAAAGTAAACATTCTCAGGTGATGTGGATAACCAGGGCATCAATGCTCTCCACATATAACACTTTACTTCAGTGTTCTAGGTCCAGTGAGGCATGATTCACCTAGCTCCAATTTGCTTCTCCTTTGTGGGTATACCCCAGGCAAGCTGGCGTTTTAGGCCTGCTGGCATTTGGCCACATACCTCAGTACTTCGGGAACTGTTCCCTCATGCTCACTAGGGTCCTATAAGACCACTGCTGCCCTTGGGTCTGCACCTGCTCAAATGAAGGGGACATAGCTACAGGGATGCCAGACAGGTTCATTTCACTGGTGGGCTCCACCAGTCTCTCTTGGGCTGCCCTTCTCCTGTCTCAGTTGCCCTCAGGATACTTTTTGGCATTGTAGTGTGTGAGCAGGTGGTCAGCTGCGTCTGCACCATTTGGTTCACCCGTCATGGTTCCCATGGCAATACCTGCTCTTTCTCCTACGGGTTCTTGATAGTCCATGGTGTCTCCTCTTTTTGCAGCACCTCCTGCCCTTGGAAGGATTCCTTGCTGTTGTGCCACAGGTAGGTTTTTATAGGTTCATAGTAGCTAGGGTCAGGAGGGACCTGACAGATCATCTAGCCTGACCCCCTGCCACAGGCAGGAATGCATTCTGGGTTCACAAGACCCCAGACAGGTGATCATCCAATCTCCTCTTGAATTTGCCCAAGGTAGGGGTGAAGACCACTTCGCTGGGAAGTTGGTTCCAAATTTTGGCCACCCTAACTGTAAAATATTGCCTTCTGATCTCTAACCTAAACCTATTCTCCATCAGCTTATTACCATTGTTCTTCATCACCCCAGGTGCTGCTGGGGAGAAAAAGGCTCTACCTATTTGCTGTTGATCTCCCCTGATGAGTTTGTAGGCAGCCACTAGGTCCCCCCTTACCCTCCTCTTGCTGAGGCTGAACAAGTTCAGGTCCCTCAGTCTCTCCTCATAGGGCCTGTCCTGCTGCCCCCTCACCAAGTGGGTGGCCTTCCTCTGAACCTTCTCCAGGCTGGCCACATCATTTTTGAAGTGCATTGCCCAGTACTAGACACAGTACTCCAACTGCGGCCTGACCAGTGTCGCACAGAGGAGGAGTATCACCTCTCTGGACTGGCTTAAGATACACCTTTGGATGCATGACAAGGTATGGCTGGCCTTGCTGGCTGCAATCTGGGATTGGTGGTTTATGTTCATCTTGGAATCAATAATGACTCCAAGATCCCTTTCTGCCTCTGTGCTTTCAAGAGGGGAACTCCCCAGCCTGTATGTGTGCTGTGGATTCCTTCTCCCAAGGTGCAGCACTCTGCACTTGTCTACATTGAACCCCATCCTATTCTAATCTGCCCACTTTTGTAGTCTGTCTAAATCTATTTGTAGTCTCTCTCCC
>NW_017728886.1:240839303-240846006 GCF_001723895.1 Crocodylus porosus | reverse complement strand
CGGTCCAGCTCCTCACCTTGGTTGGGGGGGTCTGTAGTAGACCCCCACCGTCAAATCACTCTCCCTACAGTCCCCTTGAATCTTAACCCAGAGCACTTCAACCTGCCCTTTCTCTGATCCCATCCTGCTGGCAGAGGATGTGTAGTGCTCCTTGACATAGAGTGCCACACCCCTACCTTTCCTTCCTTCTCTATCCCGCCTGTAAAGCCTATAGCCCCTAATGCTAACTGCCCAGTCATGGGACGATCCCACCACGTTTCTGTTAGCCCTATGATATCTGGGTTTGAACTAGCTATTCTGAGGGTGAGTTCCTCCTGTTTATTCCCCACATGGACCACATGCTTTCCACCCCCTTGTCCAAATTGCTGATGAAGATGTTAAACAGTGCAGATCCGAGGACCGAGCCCTGGGGGACCCCACTGCTCACATCTCTCTAGGTTGAGTACGACCTGCCTACCACTACTCTCTGGGTGTGCCCAGTCAGCCAGTTTTTTACCCATCCAACTGTGTAGGCCTCAATGCCACAGTCGCTTAATTTATTAATGAGAATAGGGTGAGAGGCAGTGTAAAAGGCCTTCTTAAAGTCTGGAAAGACTACATCCATGGTGACACCATCATCCAAGGATTTAGTTACCTGGTCATAAAGGGCAACCAGGTTGTTCAGGCAGGACCTGCCTTTGATGAACCCATGTTGATTGCCCCTGAGCATAATGTCCCCTGCAAGCCCCCCACAGATGTGCTCCTTGATGATTCTCTCCAGGATCTTCCTGAGCACCAAGGTGAGGCATACAGGCCTAAAGTTACTTGGGTCCTCCTTCCCCCTTTCTTGAAAATTGGGACCACATTAGCCAGTTTCCAATCCCCCAGCACCTGGCCAGATGACCACAAATGCTCGAAGTGCTCTGCAATGACCCCTGCCAGCTCCGCGGGCCAAGTGCTCCGCGATGACCCCTGCCAGCTCCCTCAACACCTTGGGGGAAGGGCATCTGGACCTGCAGATTTAAAAATGTCCAGCCCTTCCAGAAGATCCCTAACTACATCTGCACTGACTGAAGGCCTGACAGAACTATCCCGGAGATTGTCCCTACCTCTGGTAGGTGGGATATCCAAGTCCCTGTTCAATTAAACAGAGGCAAAGAAACTGTTAAAAATATCAGCTTTCTTGTCCGGTATCACCACAAGATTACCGTTTATATCTTGCACAGGCCCTACATTGCCTGGTGCCCTCTTCTTGCTCCCAATGTACTTGAAAAAGGACTTTTTGTTGTCCTTAATCCTGGATGCCAGCCTGAGTTCCATCTCTACTTTGGCCTTCCTAATAGCCGTCCTACCCTCACGGGCCGAAGAGGAGTACTCCTCCTTGGTGATAGCTCCTACCTTCCACTGGTTATACGACCCCTTTTAGTCCTCAGGCATTCCTGAATCCCCTTGCTGAGCCAAGGGGGTTTCTGAGCACTGTTATCCCCCTTGCTTCTCTCAGGGACTGTTATCCTTTGGGCCTGGAGGATCACCCCCTTAAGATATGACCATCCCTCATAAACTCCCATCTCCTCTACCTTCTGGGCCCTCAGTGCCACTCCCACTAGTCTCCTAAACTCATTGAAATTGGCCCTTCTGAAGTCAAGGGTTTTAGCCTTGGTGTGAGCCCTTGACACCGTGTTGGATAGTGAAATCCAGCAGGTGATGATAGCTATTCCCCAGGTAGTCAAGGACCTGCAGTCCCCTCACCAGGTCATCCCCAGTGGCCAGGACCAGGTCCAGCAAGGCGTTACCCCTAGTGGGGCTGCGCACTTCCTGGATAAGGTGAAGGTCCTTTAATACAGCCAGGAACCTACGCAAGTGGTCAGACCTGGCTGTCTGCTCCTCCCAGCAAATATCTGGGTAGTTTAGGTCACCCATGACAATAACATCCATTGACCTAACCACCTCCATTAGCTAAATGGAGAAGCCCTGGTCCAGCTCTTCTCCCTGGTTGGGTGGTCTGTAGTAGACACCCACTGTAGGGTCCCTTTCACCATGCCCCCCTTGTAGTTTGACCCCCAGTGTCTCTGCCCAACCCTCCTCTAACCCAAAGCTAATCCTTTATGATGTGAAGTGCTCTTTGACTTACAGCACAACCCTTGCACCTTTCCTCTCTGTTCTGTCTCTTCTATATAGGTTGTATCCCTGAATGCCCACTGCCCAGTCATAGGTTGGGTCCCACCAGGTTTCTGTGAGCCCTACTAAGTCTGGGTTTTTACTCACAATCAGGAGGCACAGTTCCTCTTGCCTACTTCCCATACTATGAGCATTAGTCTAGAAGCACCTGAGGCCTCCTGAGGGTGCATGTGCCTCCTTCCCACTCAGAGGACAGTTGTAGCCCCCTGGTCCCTGGATGTTGATGGTTACCTGGGCTTCCCTTCCTCTTGTCACCCTGCATGCTGGTGAAGCATCCTTGCCACTCGAAGTGGCCCCTTCCCCTGGCATGCTGCCTTCTTCTGCAGCCCCTTCCCTGATGTGATGCCTGCTTCTGCAAGAAGGTTCCCATGGCAATTGGAACCCTGACAGCCTGGCCTTGCAACCCGCTTCCATAGGGGTGCTGCTCCCACTCCAGCTGCACGGAGGGTCTCAGGTTGCACACATGATGCACTCTCTTTCTCCCTCCCCTGTGCTACTGCCGGGGAATTCCTTTTATCCTAGGAGTCCTCCAGGGCTAGACCACTCCACAAGCCCTCTTCTGGTTGCGTGGTACTGGCCAATTTCCCAGCAGACTGGCCATCTGGACACCGGCACTTCATTAAGTGTGCCGTGGGTCTTTCACAGGAGTATAATGGTTCTGAAGATGTTAAGAAGCAACAAGAAGAATGAGGTTAAAATTTGAGGAGAAAATAAAATCAGTTTAAATGAGAGTCAGTAGCAGGAGAGCCAGAAAGATGTCACTGTAATATTAGTAAGTGTTACTGACACCATTATGTGAATCTATTACGCTTTTCTTGTTTTATCATGTTAATTTTACTTTGCCACTTGTGTCACATGGAATACTCTTTATAAGCCAGAGTGGCTAAGAGTCTGGTCCATGTTTCTGACAGCTGTTTTGAAGCTAAGAATATGTGGGCTGCATCTGGCAATACTAATATTGGAGCAGAATCAGTAGAAAACTCTACTTTCTTTTTAGGAACTACTGAGAAGGATGTAAAGTCCCTTGTCCAGGAAAGGGATTCTTACCCATAGAGATACCAGAAGACTGACTTCAGTATTTTTGTAAAAGAAGTTCATCCTTTTTAACTAGCAAAAATTACAAGGAACATAAAAACTGAGGGGAACATAGATGCTTAAATGTGTTAATACATAATCTAAAAATTGTTGCATTATCTTTCTTGGTACAGATACCAGCCATCATTACTGGAATGTAATCCATTCTGGTATCGATTACTCAATGGTAGATACAGCAGTTGGGCTCCCTGGAAGCTGTAATGAATAATCAAGAAAAAAAAAATTGTCCATTTTGAAGAGAATAAAATGTACAGAAGAGAAACCACAATTATTTACTTTTAGAAAGTTTGGAATGTAGTAGCCAGGTGAAGGGCATTATCCCCTCTGGCTCCAGATCTGAGGGTTCTTTTTATTTTCAATTGTTTTTTGCGGGGGTTGATCTCTGTACTGATCTATTACTGCATTCCCCTAGACCTAGGAAAGACAACTGGCTGCATTTCAAGGAAAAAAGTTATCACTGGGAAAAGAAAGATGGATTAGTAATAACTAGAGAGAACTGGATGAAGTCTGCTAAAAACTTTCAGTTTCCGTTTTTATGGACGCTGAATTATTGGGCCATGAAAACTGCAATGGAATAGCGTACAATGAAGACACCCATAGTCTTTTAATTGACCTGGAACGATGATTCAAGTTTAACAGTTTGAACACAGATGTATATTCAGAATTTCTGAGATTGAGGTCTTCACTTAAGGATATTTGAAGTAGTTTAGAAATTCATTAATCACTTAGTAGTTCAGAGTCAGGCATTCCTGTCAAATGTAGAGCAAGATGGTAGGCTTTTATTAGGATGGGTCGCCATCAGCTCCCACTTGTTTAATTTGATTTTGAGAAGCATTTGGCTGGTATTTGGAGTGAGGTCTGAAAATACTTCGTATTTTTTAAGACAGATTCAGAGCCAGACCTGGCTTGGTTGTATATGCTTGTGAACATAGGCACTGGAATGTCTAAAACTTAGACAACTTAACCCAAAAAGGCAGCTCAGTTTGACTGGTTTAGGGCTTGCGTTGCCTCTGGTGCCACACAACTGGAAGGGAGAAAACCAGTCTTTTGGTTCCTGCTATCAGACTTATTTCTGATTTTTACACAATGATTGCCCAATATAAGCTATATAAACAGCCCTGGGAAGAGCCTGTCCTAGACCCAGATCTTCCCACTGCAAGCTGAATGCTGTAACGACTAGCCTACAAAGATAGTATTTGCCTTGCTTGCTCTCCACCTGGCTGTGGGACCCGTGCACGCTTGGCTGCCCACTAGGCCAGCTTCCATAGGAGGAGTAAAAGGCATCCCCACCCAAATGATTCTATAGCCTGGTGATTCGGGTACTACCCTGGGAAGTGGAAGATGTGCATGTGAATCTCCTGCAACTGAAAAGGGCCAAGAAGCTACATCTGCCACTTCCTGGGTGAGAGCTCTAACCATTAAACTCTTGTCCAAAAGATGTGTGGCAACACCATAACTGGGCAGTTGTGCCAACACTCATAAAAGCGACAAAGGAATTCAGGATCTCAGGTAAAAGGAGATGCCTAATATGCAGCCCGAGTCAGATGCCCATGCTCTGGAGGTAGGTATGAGTTCAAATGCACCCTTGTACTTAGTGTTTCCTATTAGCCATCGCTAGCCATCTCCAAGCTTTCTGGATTGCTCTTCAGAGGTACCTAATTCTCCCCATTGACTGTACAGTGGTCCTAAACATGTCTAACTGGATTACCATCCTGGATCTATATGATGCAGTTGGGAGAACTGCAGTCCCCGGAGAACCGGTCTAATTAAAATGCCACAGTGTTACATGTATTAAGAACCCCACATTTAAAAATGGTTACAGGATGCTTTAACTAAAGCTCATTCAATCAGCTTTAGTTAAAGCACCCCATCAGTCATTTTTAAACCCACAAGGGCTTATACACATGATGCTACAGCAATGCTACAAAATTCTAATTAGAATGCATCAAAGCACGTGTATAGGCACCCAGTGTGTCCACTCTTGGGTTAATCAGCAACAGTTAAAGAGAAATAATTCCTTGTGTAGATATGCCCTTAGATACTTGTGAAAATTTTACCTTATGTCCTTCAGATTGTTCTAAGTGCTCTGCTACAGCAAATTTCTATTTTCAGGCTCCCAATAACACAGGGAATTGCATGTTTACTACAGTATAAAAAGTGGCAATTTAGTTCAGAAAAAAATGTATACATGAGCATTTTAGCTTTCATTTCCAATCTACTTTTCATCATTTTCAAATCATATAATTTAGGACATTGATAATTACGTAGTATAAAAATTATAGGTGAAAAGAAGCAGTCAAAGTGGGCTGTGCAGAGCAGGTAATATTCGATTCGACAGCCATGTCGAATGTTAAACCGGGTCCCACTTTGATTTGCTGTCCGCTTCGAGTTGAAGTGTGTCCACTTCAACTCGAGGTTAAAGCTCAGTCGAATATTCAAGCTGCTTCGACTTCCCCACAGGCTATAATGGGGAAGGTCGAAGCAGGCTATAACTTTGGCATTTCTTGTCTGATCTTGATGAACCTTGCAGGAATGGTAGCTCCTGAGGAGCCCACAAAGCGTGCCAAGTTTCAACAAGGTAGGTGCAGGGGGTGCAGAGAAACTGCATCCCATTCTTGAGAGCAAACCACCTGTAACTTCTATGTGCAAAGCCACAGGGAGCTCAAGCTTGTAGGAATGGTAGCTCCTGAGGAGCCCACAAAGCCTGCCAACTTTCAAAAAGATAGGTTCAGGGGGGTTGGAGAAACAGCACCCCAAATTCCTGAGAGAGAACCTCCTGTGACTTCTGTGTGGAAAGTTACAGGGAGCTCAAAACGGGAGGCTTGCTAGCCCCTGAGGAGCCCACCAAGCCTGCCAACTTTCACAGTGATAGGTGCAGGGGTTTGGGGGAAACTGCACCTTAGGCTGCTGACAAACAAAACTCGTGATCCAGATGGAGCGAGGAGGGCAGCATTCGCTCCGTCTGCACCTGGTGCTTGGGGACCCCCAGCAGTGGGAGCTTCACCTTGAGGAACACCAGCTGCTCCACCAAACCAGGATCTAAGCAGGTGCGGTGGGGTGTCACAAGATCCGCAGCCATGCTGAACACCCTCTTGCTTGGCACAGTGGTCAGTGGACAGGACAGGTATTCCCGGGCAACTGTAGCCAGATCCAGCCACATTGGGCTGCGGGTTGCCCAGTAGGCCAAGGGATTGCAGTCCAGGGGCTCCACAGGCTTGGCAAGACAGGCAGACACCACAGTGTGATGGCCGTCTGCCTGATTTCATAGATTTCATAGACATCAGGGCTGGAAGGGACCTTGGGAGATCATCGAGTCCAGCCCCCTGCCCAAAGGACAGGAAGTCAGCTGGGATCCCAGCAAGAGAAGTATCCAATTTACTCTTGAAGGTGTTCAATGTAGGTGCTTGAACCACCTCCGCTGGCAGGCTGTTCCAGACCTTGGGGGCTCAGA
>NW_017728886.1:240806756-240826127 GCF_001723895.1 Crocodylus porosus | reverse complement strand
CAAGTTCTCAGAAATCCCTGTTGCTAACGTTGCAAGCAGGGAATCTGTTGAAGATCAGGGCTTCCAGTCATCGTGGTCTGATGCAGAGGTGCTGGAGAACACCAGCAGCTCAGAAACTGACCCCAAGGCAGAAAGCAGGGCGCTGAAAAACTGCTGCCTGTTTCTCTGGCCCTCCCCCAGAGTACTGGGATTGGAAGGGACCTCAGAGAATGCTGACAGGTCACTGGCCAGCCACACATGTCAGTCATGAAAGCACTCCTTCCCCCTCTCCCCCTCCCTCCCCTTAGTTTCCTTTTTTTCCCCCCCAACAGGGAATCCAGTATAGGCAAGTTGAATATTCGACCCTTGTTGAATATTCGACCCGTGCTGTTAATATTCGACTTGTGCTATTAATATTTGACTTCCGGTATTCAATTCGACAGCTATTCAACCAGCTGCTATTCAACTCAACTTTCACTTTTCAAGGTCGAATATGTCGAATATTTGTCGAATCAAATATTAAGTTGAAGCTTTGCACAGCCCTAGTCAAAAGGTAACAGAATAGGAAAAGTATTAGAAGTGTCCATTGGAGGTAAATGGACAAGGAACTGACATATGTTTCTCTGGGGAGGTGGGAGGTTAATGCCGGCATCAGTAATTCAGAACTAATACTTATAAAACCATGTGGTTACCACAAATTGGTGTCTATTCATAGGGCTGTGAATAATAATTTTAAAATTTACACGCTGTTATTTTATATGTCAAAATCTTTAAAATTATAATTGGGGCTTGTATTATGCTATTATATCATGCTGAGACTAATGGGATTGCAATTATTCTTTGAGTAATATAGAATAATGGTTTACTGTTCAAAATCAAAAATGCAATACCCACAATTAAACCACAGTATTTCTGAAAACCATATAAGATCTGGGTGTCCAGCAACCTCCAGACCACCCATCCAATAGTTGGCTGTTGCTTCTTCAAGTAAACCTCACAAGCTTCCAGAAGTATAAAGTACTTAATGTTTTAAGTCTATGCTGAATATGGGAGAAAATAAGGTTGAACATAGATTAAATTCATAATTCTTCTGCCATATATGCAGCATATGAATCAAGGATTCTTTTATAAAGAAACAGCAATAGAAAGGGATCTCTTTTGGTAAAAAAACCAAACCAACCCTATCTGTCATCCGTCTCACTTCTAAATTGCAACACAAAGTACACAAAATGAATGTATCTGGCTGAGTACCACAATATTTTCTTAGATTTCCCTAGCAGCAGCTTTCACTTAATGCAAAATGGCAGATGCCCAAACAAATAAATAATTTTCCAAAAGTCATATCAAGTCCTGTTGCTAGTTCCTTTGTACGGATTGACTAGACCAAGTGTCAGAACTCTATTAAGAACATCTGAAAATAGAGAATGCCTGGGGGGAAATCGGTACATCATCAGCAACATGTATATATATTCTTTCAAATGAAGAGAGTGATTTTGTTGATGCTGCAGATTGCTCTGTGCTGGAATGGATTGGATAGAATTTCAGATGAGATAAGCAAATATGAACACATATTTTTCTGCATGGTTATATTTTAACAAGCCTTCAGACAGGAGTTTCAAAATCATTGACATGTTTGTAGCCTGGGCCCCACTGCATTGTTAGTGATGTGTGTCTATATAGTAGATAGGTTGTTGTATGTATTAATGATTGCAGAAAATTGACTGAGAGTTCAGTAGTGGTCACTTTTTGCAGTCATAGAAGGAAACTCAATAAATAAACAACTTTGGGTGCTCTATAAAAAAAATACTATAGTATCTAAATGCATTTTAAAATGATAGCCCCCTAATGGAACTCAGTAAGTATTCTGTGCTTTTCCGTACCAGAGTATAAGAAGGTTTATAGTCCTATGTAGAGGATGTTTCTTTGGTTTCAATTTTCTTACGTAAAGTGCATTTCTATTCCATTTATTACAATGTGATACCCATTGTAAAAGGGAGGAAATGTTTTCAACCCATTGTTGTTTCTTTATGAGGGATGAAAAGGCCTGAAAAAGATCTTTCATCTTCTAAATATTAGGGATATAAAGACTTGTCTTGCTTTTTAGAGAACTACTTGGATTACTCAGACACGTGGTCTAAGTTTCTGTGAGTGGGCAGGGCATAGAACCTTTAACACAATGAGGGGTCTTTTTCCTCAAAAGAAAAAAACAAGTTAAAAGTCTATATAACGCCCCCCCCCCCCACACACACACACAAACCCCCATACTTTCTTGGAGTGGTTAATATTATATTCCTACTCATTTTTCAGCTATCCATAGAATCTATCATAGACTCTACACTTGCATTTCTAATATCAACAACAAGAAGAGAAAAACTTTTTTTTTTAAAAAATCACAAAAAAATCAAAGGACAAGAGTTTATTTTTCCCCCCTGCCAATCAGTTTTAGACAAGCAAATGCTTCTAAGTCCCTTGAATTTTTTCCTTTAATGCCACAAAATGTGGCATGCAAGTTTTTGTTCTGGTTCTGCAAATGTATTAGTATTGATAGACCCTTTATGAGATCTCTGTCCTGAATAGAGGGCTTAGATACTTCAAATCCTCCCCAGTAGCCCCTAAGGAGAAATCAGTATCACCAGATGCAGTAAACGTCACATACTTCATTTCAAAATACCTGTCAAAAGTGTATGTCAGACTGTTAACCACCATGGCATAGACAGTATTCCACATGACAAAAGTGGCAAAATAAAATTAAAATAATAATGGCACATGATACAATAAGAACAGTGTAATGGAGTTGCAGAATGGTAGCCCAGAATTCAGGCCTTTCTGTGGTTGAAATGGGTTTAACAAAGAGATCTGGAAATGAGAATGTAGTGGGATTTTTTTGGAGAAAGTAATATACATCTGCCCTACTATATGATCAAAATAAAGTTCCCTTTCACAAGTCACCTGGAGTCTTGAGGGCTCTGAAAAAGTCCATCCCATTTAATTTATATATTCTGTACTGAGCACATACCCCCTTTTTTTGTGAGTGCTGAAATGGAGATGTAACCTGTGGTTTTTAACACCACAGTGTAAAAAATTCACAGAAATCCTGCCACCGTGCAGGGCATGGAAGGATTTTACTAATTGCTAATACCATCCCTAAGCATAAGGACAGCTCTTACAATTGCAATATACAGGACCAGAGAAATTAAGGTGACAACTTTCATTAGGCAGACACATACATATCAATATACAACTTTCAAACTAAAAACATCTCTTCTTTAGAAACTAGACTCTGATTTCCATCTTGGAATATTTAAAGAAACCTTTTCAACTCCATACAGTGGTAATTTGTGCCATTGTAAATGACTCACATAGTAACATATTGTAATATGTATTGGCTGCGTAGCACTGGCTAGCACAAAACCTAAACTGGTCTGATCATGTGGTTTTCTTGTGAATATTTGTATATTTTCCAGGTGCCATGACCTCATGGGTAAAGATCAACATTCAGGTAAATAGCTGGAATTAGGGGTTTCATTACTCAGGAAAAAAAGAATCATTATGCCATAGACTCCACTCAGTAAATTTCTTGTGAAAATTGTGAAACTACGGATAAACATGACAGAGCATTTTATTTTATGAACTGGCATAATAAGTCATTAGCTGTACAGTGACCACATCTACGTGAGACACTGCCTGTGCAGTAGCACCCCAAAAAGATGTTTGTCGGTGATACTGTGCAGGAACTCACGTTACTACACATTCATATAGTACTTGCTTATACAAAAAGTAAATGAATGCTCAGTAATGACTGCACAGGAGCATCTTGTGTAGATATAGCCAGTATCAGGTAAAGTGAAGAAGACCCATTCAGATGACACTGAACATGTTTAAAACAGGTGTAAAATCTGCAGTGATTCATTGTTTTTATACCAAATAGCAGTCATAGTAGCAAATATCCCTTCTGAAACTAATGTGAATCTATTAAAATGCACAAAAATAGTTCTATTCGTCAGTCTTTTGAGACTTTATTCATTTGCTGCATTTTATTTTGATTTTGTTGTGCATTTATGCAGTATTTTTTCTGACCTCAATAGCTCAAGTTGTCTGTTATTATTAAATTAATTAATCTAATATAATTATTTGTATTATATCACTCCCTCAGTATGTGTACATTATCTTCAAACTTTGTAAAACTTTAATAAAGTACATGAACAGAAAAACAGACTCTTACAGGGTAATTAAAAGAATACCATATACTGTTTATCTACAAGATATTTCTTCCTCTCCATTTTATTTGCAATGTTATGTCCAATACCATAAAAGCTTGACTATTACTTTACATTAGGATCTAGTCATCAGCTTAATTTAAACAGAACTCCTTACATTTTTAAAGCCCAATCCATATCCCATTGAATTCAGACTTTAAGGCTCACACGCAAGTATGTTTGCAAGGTTAGACTAAGTAAATAAATTAGTTACAGTATTCTAATAAACAATGTAATAAACAAATTAAGATTTACATAATGCTAGTAATAGAATGGTAACGATATAATTTTTTCTATTAATATACCTCAGATTTTCATCCCTATGAAATACTTCTCCTCTGTATGTCCAGTGTAAGAACTTTTTTTATGTGCAAGTAAAAAATTTTTGATTATCAGTTATGGGGATGATGTATTGATGACTAGATTTTATCGTAGGGTTAGTCATTTTGTGTTTATGGTAGACTGCATTAAACAAATGTAAGTTTTTTAGAAAATGGATTGTATAAGTAATTTATTTTCCTTTTTAACTTAAAACATTTAATTCCTATGAGTTGTTGGCAAAAAAAATCCTGATTCAAAACAAAATGTAGTAAGAACACATAAAAAATCAGATATTAGGTATGGGCCCCAATATAAAACCCTGGAAAAATGGATAGATAGATGATCTAGGTCTCAGGTCTACTTAATTATCATTTGATTTTCTTCCATTCTAGAAAAACAAACACAAACTAGAAACAGGACATTATAGAAAGCTTACAAAGAAGAACTGTTATTATGGGACTTTCAATCTAATTTGACAGACTCCAGATATAAAAAAGTATAAAGTGCCAAACTTAGGATGCTCATCTAAGAGATATCAGCCTAACACTAGCCTGTTTGCATTCAGCAATTTTACATCCACCTTTTTGCTGTATTTTGTTTCATGAAGACTTGGATTTCAGGCCCATTACAATATATCCACATTTTTTAATAATAAGCTCCCTAATACAAAAAATCTGGAAATTGTTGTAGAATCATGAACACCCTGATACTCACCTGAATTCCCACCTCAGCTTATAACCTTCATCAGGTACTGGAGTCAGTGAGTTTTCATCTTAGGGACAACTATCATGTCTAAGTTAAGAAAAGCTCATGTTGACTCAGGACCCATTGTAGCTTGGAATTATCCCAGTTGTTTTTAACAGCACTCATACCTGTGGGCCTGGTCTGGATGTGATTTTGGGATGGAGATGGAAATAGGGATTGTTAAAAACATATCATTATCATCTGGTATGGTGGTTGGCTACAGTGCTAGTCTATAACCATGATTTAGTACAGATGTTTCATTTAAACCCTAGGTTTATAAAGGTACACATTTTTTTGGTTTACACTGATTATAACCACAGCTTACCCCTCTCCAGTAATCAACAGTTAAAATTTGTCAAATGCTGTCATTTAATATGTGGGTCACTTCTAGTACTGTGTTTATTGCAGTGGAATGCTCCACTTCCATAGAGACAGATGTTTCAAGTTAACAGCAAAAGAGCTAAACAAGTGCATGTGAAGGCATGGTACACAAAATGTGTTTCATTTCAGTTATTTATAACTGTCCACAACTATCATACTTTTTTATTTGAAAACTATTAAATCTATTACTGGAGGTTTATTTGCATATTCAGCCAATATTCATGACAGGCAATCCACAGAAGATGGCAACAACTTCTGGGTAAAGTGACTTCTTCTGGCCATTAGAGGTTCTTAAAGTAATCCATTCCCCTGGAAGGGGTGCAGGGTGACTGTCATGCTAGCAGGGGGAGAATTTGCCTCTAACTGCTCTCTCTACAGGGATAAACCAGGTAGCAGGGCTGACCCAAAGTATATGAAAAACCATGGGAGGAAAGAGGCTCAGGGGAGTGGGCTGTCCCTGGTAAGAGGTTATGTTGAAAGTGAGGCTTTCATCCTCCTTCCAGCTAAAATTGGCTGAAGTGAACACTTTTAAATTAAGGATTATGGGTCTAAGAAAGTCTACCAATTTTTTAGCTAGACTTTCATATGGAAATATATTAGAAAATACAAACCATTTGCATATAATAAACCAGATAACAAGCACAGGTGGCAGCAAAGATAAGGAAGGAGACCAACAGCCTAGAGTAATGGCAGAACAGGTTAGGGATTATGTAGAGAAGACAGATGCTTTCAAGACAGCAGAACTGGATAGAATACACCCTACCATAGTGAAGGAGTTAGGTAAAGAATTTCTACCATTGGCTATCTGGGTGAGGTCCTGGATGACTGAAAAGGGTCCATCTCTAAGAACGGAAAGAAGAAGGATCTGGGAAATTACAACTGTCAGTCAGACTTTGATATTTTGGAGCAGGTCATCAGGTTATATAGTTTGAAGAACCTACAAGAGAGTAAGGTGAGCAGGAATAGTCAACATGGATTCATCAAGAGCAAATCATGCCTGACCCACCTGATTTTTTCATTCATTACTTGGACAATGGGAAGTACTCAATGCCTTTTTTTTTACTCACTCTTCACAGGGAAGGTCAGCTACCCAGACTATGCACCTGGTGGCACAGTTTGAGGAGGAGTTGAGTGTTGGGGGTATGTGCAATGTGGCCTTGGCCCTCTCCTGCCTGACATCCTACCAGAGTAAATTGGCAGTGGAAAGTGAGCGCTGCTGCCACCAATCTCTGATATTATGGTTTCACCCGCCACACCTTTGTATCTTTGGATGTTAGGAGATGGTTATGTCAGCTGATGGGGTCCCAGTCTGTCCCCCCCACCTCCTCTTACACTCCACCCTTACCACATCCTGGATGTTAGACATCTGGGTCATTGTGCCACAGCTGCATGTGAAGCTGAGAAAAGTCACCTTCTCATATAAGACTGGGGTGACTGAATGTGCAGTTGTCCGAGCTAGATTATGTAAATGAACATGAAGTCATTAAACTCTGTACCCATTTACTGGACTGAAGCTAGGAGAGAAAATCTTTCTGAAATAAATTCACTAAGACCTCTTAGCTTAATAGATCAGATAAACTCATCATTTATTCAAAGTCTGCCACTCAATCAGCCTTAATTCATTAAGGGTCTACAAGTCAATCAACTCGAATCAACTTACAACTCCATAGACCTGCTCCACTATCCCTGTTGTGAGCCTGAGCATAATTACCTTATGGGAAGTCTGAGGTTTGGAACCACATGGAAGCTCCTGCAAGGGAAACCACCCCTGTCCATAAATCTTGACTTCCTCCCCTGGAGCAAGCTGGGTTTTACAAGTAGGGTCTCTGGCCTCTTGGCACTTCTCCAAAAGACATCACCGCTGCATCAGTGAATTCAGCAGATTCACCCTGTATGCCGACATCCCTTGTAGGGTGAAACTTCTACCTATGAAGTAAGGAGTGCTGCCCTTTGCTTCAGGGATACACGCTGCTGGCACTGAGCCCATGCCACATCCTGTTGGTGTCAGTTCCCACCGTAACCACCGCCACTGAGTTCCCATCTGGTGAGAAGAATATGGTTCCCTGGAGTTGTGCTCCATGCCTTTTCCAGCGGTCCTCTGACTACTCTTGCCAGCTGTCCCATTCTTGCTAACTGTAGATCACCATGGGACATCACAGGCCAGAAAGCCCTCCTGCATCACTCTTTGGGATGCTGTGGTTTCTCCTTGCCTGCACCCCGGAAGTAGCTGCCTCCAGATTTCCACCACCAATCCAAAAGGAGCACTCACTGTAGAATCACAGTGAGACACTCCCTGTCCCAGCTGGGTTTTCCCTCACACCTGTGGTGAGTTTTAATTGATTTTGGTTTTCAGAGATTCCTCCTTGCACTGCCCTTCTCCCTTCACAGTAAGCAGCCAACACTGGCTAAAAAACAGGTTAGGAACTATGGCAGGGCACCTTTGGGTGCCTGTTTACAGCAGGAAACCTGTGGTACCTGCCACTCAAAGGGCTGAGTAGGCAGCAGGGGAAGCTGGCAGGTGGCTGCACTCCCCAATCAGGAATCACATGGCCATCAGGAGACTGCCTGATTGGGGAAGAGGATTCAGCAGCTAACAATAAGAGCAAGCAGTTGCTGCAAGCAGCTGGAGGCAGAATATTGTCTGGGTGGACCTGCTGCTCAGGAACACCTGGAGGACGGGGCAGGACAGGTAGAATTATGGGGATGGCAGGAGGTTCCTAGTCCTGGGAATGACCTAAAACTACACCCTGCTGTGGCTAGATGATGTGATGGGGCTGCTTCTGGCAGGGCAGCTTCCAGGAAATGCCACACCTATGCCTTCCTAGTGAAGAGCGAGTATGGGGTGCCAGAAAGCTCAGTCCCCGCTGCCTTGCAGGTTACCCTGTGGAGGGGAAAGGCTAGGGGAGCGCACCCTGAGAGAAAAGCACAGAGGCCCAGGTCCATTGAGTGGGGCCTGAAGCAGGGTCCAGGTAAGTTGACAGATGCCTGAGGCCCAAGGGATCGTAATGCCTAGAAGGGTCCAGACATGTCAACAGACATCTGAGGCCTGAGCAGCTGTAGGCTGAGTTAGAGATAGCCCAGGTAAGATATCAGATACCTGAGGCCCAGATTCCCCAGGGAGAGGGCAGAGTAGCAGGGACCTGGCAGCTGTGTAGAGCCTTAAGATGATCTGAAGGGCTGCACATAAGCCAACTGATGTAGCAGCAGCTGGCAGCCATGTGATTGGGAGAGGTCCCAGATGATTGGGAAAAGGGCAAATATAGTGTCCACTTTTAAGAAAGGGAAGGAGGATATGGGGAATTACAAACTGGTTAGACTCACCTCAGTCCCTAGAAAGATCATGAAGCAAGTCCTCAAGGAATCCATTTCTAAGCACATGGAGGAGAAGAAGGTGATCAGGAATAATTCAAAGGGATTCACCAAGGGCAAGTCATGCCTAACCAACCTGATTGCCTTCTGTGATGAAATGACTGGCTCTGTGGATGTGGGGAGACCAATGGATGTGGTATATCTTGATTTTAACAAGTTTTGATATGGTCTCCCACAACATTCTCTCAGGCAAGCTAAGGAATTACAGGCTGGATGAATGGACCATAAGCTGGATAGAAAACTGTCTGGATCATTGGGCTCAGAGGATAGTAATCAATGGCTCAATATCTAGTTGGAAGCCAGTATGAAGTGGAGTGCACCAGGGGCTGTCCCTGGGGCTGGTTCTGGGGCTGGTTTTGTTCAGTATCTTTATCAACGACCTGGAAGGTGGCATAGAGTAAGTTTGCAGATGACACCAAGCTGGGAGGAGTAGTAGATATTCTGGAGGATAGGGCTAGGATTCAGGGTGACATAGACAAATTGGAGTATTGGGCCAAAAGAAATATCATGAAGTTCAACAGAGACAAGTGCAAAGTCCTGCACTGAGCACGGAACAATCCCATGCACCACTACAGGTTGGGGGTTGACTGGCTAGGCAACAGCTCTGTAGAAAAGGACCTGGGGGTTACAGTGCACAATAAGCTGGGTATGATTCAACAGTGTGCCCTTGTTGCAAAGAAGGCTGATGACATATTAGGCTGTATTAGTAGGAGTGTTACCAGCAGATTGAGGGAAGTGATTCTTCCCCTCTATTCAGCCCTGGTGAGGCCACATCTGGAGTACCGTGTCCAGTTTTGGGCCACCTGCTGCAGAAAGGATGCTGGATGCTTTTCAATTTGTCCACAAAGGCAACAAAATGGTTAGGGGTTTGGGGCACATGACTTCTGAGGATGTGCTGAGAGAAATGGGCTCATCTAGTCTGCAGAAGAGAAGACTGATTGAGGATTTAATAGCAGCCTTCAACTACCTGAAGGGTGGTTACAAAGAAGATAGAGCTAAACTGTTGTCAGTAGTGGCAGATGACAGAACAAGGAGCAATGGTCCTGAGTTGAAGTCAGGCCAAACTTGGGATCCTTGGCAAGTCCAGTTGGATATCCAAAGAATTTGTCAGAGTCAGAAGAGACACAAGCCAAGGGTGTAGCAGCCTAAGTACAAAGTTGAGCCTTGTTGCCCAGATATTTCCTTTTCCAGGTCAGGAGTTTATACTGGAAGGTGTGAAAGATCAGCTGATGTTGGCTGGCCACTCTGGTGGCAGGGAATGGGTGTGTGGCTAGGCCCAGATAGAGCGTTTTGGCCACTGTCTGCCTCAGTGCTCCATAGAGGAGGTAGTAGACTAGGATGAGCAGCTGTACCACGCAGGCTGAAGCCCTAGATTCCAGGTCACAGCTTGACACAGCCCTATTATATGATATGGGAAAGGTACACACCAGGAGAAGCCACTGATGGACAGTGTGCTTGCCTTGTTCACCTGGTCACAACACACCTCCCTCCTTGCCTGCCACAACTTGTTGTTTCTATAAGATGAATGGTTAATTATGGAGAGGTGATACCTGTGCTCACTCAGTGGTCTTAGTGTGGTTGAGTCTGTTGGTCTTCTTTGGGGCTTCTGTTCCACTACACCCCACATCTTTCCATTCAGGCAATGTTGAACCTTAATGTTAAGTCTAGTTTCCACTTGGTTCTTCTTCTTGTAGGTGCTATATGTTATGTGAGCTTGCTCAGGATGGTGCCTAAGCCTTCACTTCAAATAATTACAACAGAAAAAGGTATCTGGACTTAAATTGCTCAGGCTAGTTGGCTAGGCAGGGCACTGATGCCTCAGTATTAGCAGAACCCCCTTACTGAGGTAGTAAACTTAGTCCAGGGTGCCTTGGGGCACAATTTCTAACTACCATTGTCTGGGTTATCTTCACCTGGTGACAGGTTACACCTTGTTTTTAGGGTCTCATTGTCTGTGTCCCTTGCAGGGTGAGGTCCTGTTTGGGCTGGCCTGAGGTGGCTCAGCATGGTTCCCATGTTCTGGCTTGCTGCTCCCTGGAGTGCTATTGGCTCTCAGTTTTCCCTGCCAGTCAGGAAGCATGGGCCAGCTGTCTTTGTACATCTCCTCTGACCATTCTTCTTCTCAGCTTTGCCACACTGTCCATGCTGTTCCCCACCTGACATGCACTGCTCTGCATAAGAATTCTAGTATGGGCTGTGGTCTGGCAGTGTCTGTGGTGGCAAGTTCCTTGCTGGAGGGGACGTGTGGGCTCTCCCTTTGAGACCCGATGCATCCTCTCTCTCCTTTCTTCAGCCTGTCTTCCAGGTATGCTCTTCCAGGCTCCACGCCAATCAGTGTCCTTCTTCCAGGCAGCATGGAACTGGCTGGTCAGATTGCAGCCCAGCCACTTGGGCATACGTCCCCTCAAGCTTGCACTGGCCACCAGCTGTCCAGTAAGTTGGTGGCTCGGGCAGGGACTTGTCACATGATCCTGTAATAAAATCAATTAGGCATATATCCAACTATGAGAACTCTTACCATGATTAATACCTCTTACTATTATCAAATCATCATAAAAACAATCATTTATTGTATAACTGTCCCAGAAGGTGAACACACACCTGCAGCTTGGGACAGAGCGCACGCAGGTTGGAGAGAGGAACCCACATGGCTCATTAGCCACCTTTTTGTACAGCTGTGGCCGGCCAGTGACATCAGTGGCAGACACCGGCCGGCGAGAATAAAAATGGCGGCCATGGCTGCAGGGGGGAAGATAGCCAGATGATGAAGCTGCAGCTGACGCCGGCGGCAGAGTGGGCTCCATGAACAGACCCCGAGGAGACCAAAGAGCTGGAGGTAATGTTGGCTGGGGAGAGAAGCACCCCGTCAAAGACTCCTGCTGAACAATGGAGGAGTGACTGGCTGGCTGAGTGAAGGGAGAGCAAAAGCGGCCCCTTAGAGCGCAGCAGGACCCAGGTGGAAGTACCGGGACAGTGGAGCATGGAGGATGACACGCCAAGAGACGAAGACCTGGGGACAGCCCTGAAGGGGGGTGCAGTCGGGGCGGGGATCGCCGCTGGGGCCCAGGATGTTAAGCAATGGATCAGAGCTAGACCAGGGAGTGACAAACCGAGCATAAAGTCATCTCTCCCCTTTAAGGGTTCAGAGATGGGGAATAGGTGTCAGGTTGATGGAGGTTTATTTTGTTTTGTTTTGGACAACCCTGAGCTAGAGGGCAGAGTCTATAGGGGTACACCTTTGTGGCTGGGTTGCAGGGAAGCTTCAGTAGGGGCAATAGTGGGGAAAGCTCTCCATGGGATGGGATTGAGGAGTGAAGCACCGCAGGAGCTAGCCCACGGGGCTAGCAGAGCCTCCTGCCATTGGCTTCAGGACGCAGAGCGGTGGATGTGATCTGCGGGTAAGGCTGCTGATAACAACGAGGCAGTCCACCGAAGGTGGTGTGAGGCTGGGGTGTAGGGGTGGTAGAGCCCTGTGAGCAACCATTGGGCCGAGCCCGGGCCATCGAGGGACCCGCTAGCTAACCCCACCTACTGTGGAACACCAAGACGTGGCAGGCGAGAACGGGATTGGCGACACAGGAGGAAAGAACTACTTCGACAACAAACCAGCCCAGAAGGGGCGTGACATCTGCCTAGAGACCAGAGTCACCTGAAAGGGGCTAGTTGAAGCCCAATGGCTGCAATAACAAAAATGTCTGTTGAGAAATGCAGAATACGTCTCATTCCCAAAGGTATCCAGGTACAGATAGGAACAGTATAGAAAACTAACACACATGCACCAATGCTGTTATAAGAGAATTCTAGATTGTAGTCCATGCTGGTAACAATGCTTATAGTTCAGGTTGTCAAAAACTGTGGTAAAAGTTACCTATAATTTCTACCACTGATGTATTACAATATTGGTAATCCCAGATCTTGAGGGATTCCCCATTAGGATCTACCATGTATAATAAGCATATTTTCCACCCATTTTTACTGGAAACCAGAGCCAGACTAAATGAAAGAAAAACCTCATTTTGCAGTGGATCTGTGAAACAAAACACACAACAGCAAACAAATCAAATGTGGTGCCAACCCAAGCACTTTATTTATGAAAACAGCAAAGATGAACAAACAAGAAAAATGTGTCTGCTCCTCACACAATCCCTCCAAAGTTACCACTATCCAAATCTCAGCAAATTACTGCAGACAGTGGCAATATTAATTTTGTGAACCTGAATGTACTGATTGAGCCACAGGTGGTATAACTCCATTGGATGTTTTCCACAGAAAACATAAAATTAATCAAAATCTAAAATTTGGTGGACAAGGAGCACTTCTTCCCACGCTACCTTGTATCACAGCATTCCAGACAGATTTGTGAACATTATTTAGAATTAAACTGAGTTGAGGGGATACCAAAGCTGTGTTCCATGAACAACTACTCCCAAGTCTCTCCCTACTGCTACAAGGACTTAATGTACAAAACCTCCCTCAGCTATATCAGTCTCTTCCCCCTCTAATAGAGACCAGCATCATGTCTTAAAATATTCCCTTACCATTCTCCATAAGAGCAGTGCACTACCCTTACTCAATGTAGGAAGGAATGTCACAGATTAAGCCAAAGATCCCCAGCTTGGGCCAAAGGACAGAGAGGCCTTTTGTTCTCCACTGCAGCAGCACATATGGTCCTATTCCTCTCCTCTGCTGAAGCACTTACTTACTGATTTCAGGCTGCCAAGCACTGGCATACAATGGTGGATTCAGTTCCGGGGGGCGGGGGAGAGCAAGAGAGGTCCTCAGCAGGGGAGAGGACCCAGAGGTGGTGTCGGGGGACAACCAAAGCCTCAGGCACTGGGGCTGTGAGGGAGGAAGGGCTGCTAGCCTGACCCCTCAGCCTCTTTTTCCTTTTAAGTGCCTGTATTCCTTTTTTCTTTGTTTCTTTCTTATCCTTTTTGTTTTTTTGTTTTCATCCAGGGCACGGGCAATGCTCCAAAGATGGGAGCAGCCTCAGAACCATGGCAAGCAGCTGGTTGGCCATTGAAGAAACACTGGGAGGTCTAGGTACCCAACCACCCCTGGAGTCCAGCAATGGGGAAGAGCCAATCGTAGTCCAGGTGGCGTGAAGAGCAGGGATCTATGAGACCAGAGGGCAAGCCACACAAAGACCAAGTGGCTCATCCTGGAGGCTGGTGTATAGAAGGGTTGTAGAGGAGACAGAGCCCCATGGATACCTGTCAAGAGGCGTGATCAACCTGAGAGAGTCCTCAACAGGAGAACCCACCACTGAGTCCATCACAGTCATGGCAGGAGAGTTTTGGGGCTTTCCCTGAGGTGATTGAGGACCCCTCCAGAGGTCACAGGAGCCCACACAGCACCCAACACCAAACACATGTGCCATCTTAGCATATGAATAGATATTTGAGACCAGGCAGGCACAGTACTCATGTCCACGCTGTGTTGCAGGGGACTGATTAGCACTGCTGAGTGATAATGGCAAGTAGTATGCACACATGCTAATTAGCTAACCTGTGGTATCACATGGATGCAGTGACACCATTTCAAGTTTAAGAGGCTGCCTGCATAGAGAAAGTCTAATGGTGGTGCTTTTGGGCCAGGTGAATTTATCTTGTCACCAGAGTCAACCACTCATGCATGATGTGACACAAACTGCCCAAGATGTTGCTGGAGGCGTGCTGTTTTTCAAATCTTCCAACCTATTATGCTATTGCCTGAGGTGTTGCATAGATGTTGCCAGTGTTATCACTAATCTTCAGTGACTGTAACAAATGTAGCCAATTCTAACCACTGGTTCACCTGTCAGTGGTCTGGAGTACCTTCCTACTTTTGCAGCCAGACAAGACAAGCTGTTTTTCCAGCAGCACACAGATCTCACATTGTCTTTTTTACACGATAGGATCACCTAAAAATTTGCCACCTGGGCTACACCAACAGCCACAAAACATCTAAAATCCTCATCCCTTATGTAGGAGAAAAGAAATATATGTCCATGGCCAGGATATTCACATATGGCTAGTTTCATAGCCTAAGACTGATGGTGGTCCTGTTTAGCTAGCTTGGAAAAAATTCTGTTGAGCTGTTTGAATGGTGTTGCTAGATGGAGTGATGGAACTGTGGAAGCACTGGTGTTATCAAGATCTGACCTGCAATAAACTACTAGTATTTGCTTTTCTCCTTTGCAGCATAATTGCTCCATGAGCGTTTTCCATTTATTTTATCATGTCTAATGTCCACACATTTATTCAATCATGGCCAAACCAATTCCACATTTGCAAACTGACAATATCTCCATTATTATTTCTAAAATTGTTCCTAAGCTGGAAGTCTGCATCTCTCTTTGGCAGGAAGGGCTGAGGAGAAGTAGCTGGTGACAGATGGTGCTGAGTTAAACACAGTGTGGAAGCACTCTAGTTCCCCCCCTTCCCTCAGTTTTACCACCAGAACCACATCCAGTAGAGTTGGACTCAGTGACCTTCTTTCCTTTTCAACTAGGGGACATGACTAACAACCACATCCTTTCCAGAATGGAGAAAGTTGAGCAGTTTTGGAGTGAAGTGATTGTTATCTGGACAATAATGAACTAACTTTATGTGGAACTGAGGTTACTGAAGAGGCACTAAATATGTTGATCTCATCATCATCACTAATATCTCCACGATTTGCCCCTGAAATGGTTGACTGTGTCCCTGGGTGTTTGCCTTGGTCACAGTCACACCTGCCTATTCCTGGGATTCATGCTGCTTCAAGTGTTTCCATAACAGTTTCTGCACTTAGCCAGCTTCTCAAAGCCTTAAAGGATTTCTTACTTTTCTTCTTTTTCTTCTTATTCTAAAGTATTCCCTAGAAGCCTGTCATAGATTTCATAGATACTAGGGCTGGAAGGGACCTTGGACGATCATTAAGTCCAGCCCTCTACCCCAAGGGCAGGAAATCAGCTAGGGTCAAACAATCCCAGCAAGATAAGCGTCCAAACACTTCTCAAAGTAGTCCAGAGTATGTACTTGCACCATCTCTGGAGGGAGTCTATTCCAGACCTTGGGGACTCAGACAGTAAAGAAGTTTTTCCTTATGTCCAGTCTAAAACAGTCTTGCAGGATTTTGTGACCATTAGACTTTGTCATCCCTTAGGCGCTCTGGTGAATGGGCATTCTCCCAGATCCCAATGCACACACCCCTGATGTACTTATAGGCTGCCACCAGGTCACCCCTGAGCCTACACTTTTCCAGGCTGAAGAGTCCTATAGCTCTTTAACTTTATTAAGTATACTGTGTGACTGTGTTGATCTCCAGTTTTTATTGCCTGCACTAATTGCAATCCATCAAAGTCACTTGTCAGAAGAACTGTGTTAATGGCACAGTAGGAGGAAGTGAACATCTTGCACCTCAGAAAAGCACACTACAGACAAAAACCTGCTTCCACCTTGCTTATGCATAACAAACAGATACTACAACTGCTTGACATCTCTCTGAATGCATCAGGTCTTGTTGCTGGGTTGAGAAAGTAGGCAAACAGCCCATGGGCAATACAGCTATCAAAATGTATTGAGTCCCTTTCCCGATATAGCTGCCTACTGCATTCAGTCATCCTCGTCTTGTGCTGCTATTTGTTTACTAGTTTCCACTGTTTGGGAGCTAGTTACTAAAGAGAGTTTTCACAGATTAGTAAAGCTAAAATGCCTGTGTCAGAATCAGTAAGGAATGATTTATAATACAGCCTTTATTTTATCACTGTATTTTTTCATCTATTAATTTGCAGCATTCAATGTTGCACGTTGTCTCTTTCCTTTTCTCTCTTTCTCTGCCTGCCCTCAGAGACACAGACACAGACTTGCCTAATATTGCTAACTGAGCAGAATCTCCAGTCTATGAATTCAATACCCCCATAGTATGATTCAGTGAGACTTCTCCATGGAGCAACTACATGATCAGGTTTTATTAAAATCAGTGCAAGTTCTACAAACAATTTATCGGTAAATGCAGGGCAGTAACCACTGAAGTCAGTGGGCATTCTGGATTAAACCCTTGTCAAAACTGGGTTTTATTTTCACTGTGTAGTCTATCCTACATAGAAACTTTGGACTATGAGAAAGACACTTATTCCACCTCTCAGAAGAATCTTGTTAACAGCATGCTCATTCCACAATTGTTTCATCTTATTCAAGTATTTGCTCTGCTAGAAAGATCTGACAGCCCTGGACTGTTAGATCTACAAAGTAATGACCCAAGCACAGTCGTAATGCAAGCTAACTCCCATTGTTTCTATAGGGATTTCAGTTTCAGTGGCATTTTGCCTGCACAAAAATCAAAAGATACAGTATTCATTTTGCAAAGGAGACAAACAATGGCAGATCCAGAGGGGATTCACTGGTGTGCTTGCACCACTCTTTAATTCCTGGTCTATTCAAAGTTTAAGTGCCTGGCAGTGGCAGCAGCATTTCTAGTCAGGCAGTGCTGAGGGAATCAACTGACTTCATGACTCTAAATCTACCTGATATACCTGAATCTACCTGCTCCTTTCTTAACTTTTCATTCCACGGGCATTAATGACCCTCTCTTCTTTTTAATGGTATTGATGTTCCACTAATCAAGCTATCTTTTGTTCTGCAATTCTGCTGTCTGTTAGTTGCTCCTGGTAATGAAGCTCCTATTTCACAGCCCTGAAGATTGTTTTTAAATCATTCTAATGAAATGATATTTGTTTTTTATGTGTGATGAGGCACCTCACCATTTGCACACCCTTTTCAAAATTCTAGATATGTCCATGGAGACATGGATTAACAAGTTCAAAGGTACAGGAAAACAAACAGCATGTATTGCATCCCCAGTTTTAAATTCCATGATTAAGTCTATTTACTGGTTACTGGTTTTAGATTTTCATTGTATATTTTTCAGTTTTGAGTAATATATTACATTATTTCATAAGACCTCAGTAGCAGTAGTGCATATTACGCACAGTCAACATATTCTATTTTTAAGTTATTTCATTTTTAAAATAATCAAGGGCATTTACTACTTAGATCTGATTACAATATCTTATTTTGTTTGCTAAATCAATATTCTCCTGTTTGGCTCATTTGTATAACATGTAAGACCACTACTGATATCTCATAAAATAATGTAAAATAATAAAAATAATATAAACATGCAAGTGTAATAAAACTCAAAATGGAGTGTTCTGAAAGTATCATTTCTAAATTTAGAAAACAACAATTTTCTAAAACCAGAAGTTTTGAATTTCTATTGTGTGGCAAACTTCAAAACTGCTTTTATAACAAATTAAACTGAAAACAAATTTTGAAATGTCTGTGAAACAGAAATTCTAAGATCACCGTATAATCTAGAAAACAGAACAATTTGGACTACAGCCCTGTGACAAGGGTCCTGATTCAAAGCATAATTAAGTCAATAGAAAGACTCCCATTAGTTTTCATTACTTCAGTTATGTGAATAATTGTCACTGGTATTTCTTTCTGGGAGATTCCTTTTTCCGGTTTGGACTACAGTGGATAACCCTAACTTTCATTACAAGTGCCAAAATTCTGCTTTCCATTACTGGAAAAATACAGGCCTGACTTTTATTTGGGGTTTGATAGATATTTTGGGCTTTCACTCCTAGAAGGGAGCTATAAGCCCACTGTCAATTGTTCATCTTACTTTTTTATTTTGCGTACTTGAAAGTAAAACATATTTTTTGTATATTCATTTACAGGAACCCAGTGTTCAGATATTAATCTGCCCCACATGTTTATTTAACTGTCATTGATGAGGCATTATTAGCCTTTTTATAAGATCATTCTAAAATCTCCTCTGGCCAAGGACTGTATATTTCAAAGGGTGTTAAAGCTTTCCTTACACAGTGTCAGTCCATAAAGCTCTTTAAAACACTGTGGGTGAGTCGACATGTGCGCATTTACTGCACAGTAACCAAAATTACTGTGCATTATGGGCATGCATCTACACGTGAATGCCTGTATTGCACAGTAAATATGGTGAATTACACTGACTTGAGCGCAAATTTGATACCTGCATCATAGTTTCATAGTTTGTAGGGTCAGAAGGGACCTGAACAGATCATTAAGTCCGACCCCCTGCCATGGCAGGAAACAGTACTGGGGTCAAACGACCCCAGCAAGGTGATTGTCTTGCCTTGTCTTAAAGACGCCCATGGTAGGAGCCAGCACCACTTTGCTTGGAAGTTGGTTTCAGATCCTAGCCATCCTGACAGTGAAGTAGCGCCTCCTGATGTCTAATCTGAATTTACCCTCTGCCAGCTTGTGACCGTTATTTCTAGTCACTCCTGGCAGTGCTTGGGGGAACAGGG
>NW_017728886.1:240788206-240806501 GCF_001723895.1 Crocodylus porosus | reverse complement strand
TAAGATCTTTTTCTGCCTCTGCACTGATGAGAAGGGAGTTCCCCAGCCTGTAGGTATGCTGCTGGTTCTTCCTCCCCAGATGCATCACCCTGCACTTGTCAGTGTTGAATCCCATCCTATTCTCATCCACCCACCCCTGTAACCTGTCTAGGTGCGATTGCAGCCTATTCCACCCTTCTAGTGTGCCTACATCCCCCCACATCTTAGTGTCATCAGCAAATTTGAACAGGGTGCTTTTTACCCCTTTGTCCAAATCACTGATGAAGATGTTGAATAGTGCAGGCCCGAGGACTGAGCCCTGCAGAGCCCCACTGCCCACATCCCTCCAGGTCGAAAATGACCCATCCACCACCACTCTCTGGATATGGCCCTCTAGCCACTTAGCAACCCATTTGAATGTGTAGGTGTCAACACCACAGTCCCCCAGTTTTTTAATGAGAATGGGGTGAGAGGCAGTGTCCACTCTGGGGTGGAGATCGTCTGGTATCAAACTTACATCTGATTAATAACTGCATAGTAATGCATATGTAGATGTGTTACTGCACAGTAACCCAGGGGGCCTCCCTTTTGGGTCTGCTCAGCCACTAATGGGCTGGCCTGAGCCCAGCCCAGGACTCCTGGCTGGCTGTCTATTCTGACTTCAACTTGGGACTAAAGTTAGCCCCATGGGCTGGCAGCCATGTGGCTGGAAACTGGTTCTCCCCACAGTGGCCACAAGGGCACATGGTAGGCTGCTCTGACCTGGGAATAAATTTAGTACCAGGTCACCTGAATGTGTAGACTCTGGCCTATTCCTGCTTACTGCACAGTAATTTACTGCTTAGTAAATTTAAGTAGGAGTAAATACATGTGTAGACATGCCTTGTGGGTACATCTACAGGTGCAATTAATGCATCTAAATGTTACAGAGCAGTAAATTCAGCCACATTAAGCTTTGCCTGGGAACACATCTACATATGCACCCTTCAGAAGAAAATTTGCTCCTAACAGGAGCAGTTCAATCTAGGACTGCTCTTGTCCTGGTCTGCCCCCTGCAGCAGCCAAGGGGACTTCCAGGCTCTCCTGGGTGCCAGGTCCAAGCTGGCAGAGGACATGGGGATCAGGCATGGGTTCTGGGGAGTGGGGAGAACTGTCTCAGAGTGGGGGATAACTCCCAGCTGCACCAAGCTTAGAATCGCAGTCTGGCTTGGCACTGCTGGCTTGAGGGCTCTGCACCTCTGGGATGCTCTGCCTCCCAAGGCACTCCTCTGGAGGACGAGCAGTAGGAAGCTGGGATCCTCCAGCTTACACCCTGGCTGCCGCCTAGTGCCAGGGGGAGGCAGGAGCTGAGCAATGCTGGGACTAGGGGGGATTCATGTCTAAACACTGGCAGAGGGAGATGGGGTGTCTGGGGGTGCTGTGCTGTGCTGTGTGGGGACCTGCCAAATTTCTCCCAAGGCTCCAATCACAGCAGCACCATTGCGGACAAGGCTTAGGAGTCACCGGAGAAAGGCTGAGCTTTGGTCGGGAGCATGGAGCCAAGCCAGGCATGTGGCGGGGGGCGGGGAGGGGAAGTGTAGTTCAACCTAGTGCACAAACCCAGCTCCCAGGGAGGGGAAGGCTGCAGGTTTATGTTACAGAGGAGCCACTTGGAGCTCCCTGCCTTGGCCAAGTCTGGAATGGATTTGCTTCACTGCCTTACCCTGGATCAGCCGTGCACCAGCTGGATGCACAGAACCTGGCTAGTGCAGGACTAGTGAGAGTAGCTGTGGGCTGTGGGGCCACCCCTTCTCCCCGGAGGAAGTATCCTCACTGCACCACACCCCTGGATGGCTCCAGCCCCTGCCCTTGAGGCTGAAGCAGGAAGCTCTGAGTGGCACCTCTCTAGCATGGAGCCTGAAGCATTCCCCTCCTCAGGACCCAGGGCTTGTACAATAGGCCAAGCTATGCCCCCTGACCCACCAAACCTGGCCTGTCTCTATGCTGTCAGCCTCAATGCTCAATGTCTCTATGCTGTCAGACCAAGGCAAAGCATCCCTCCAGTGACACCTGAGCCCCATCCATGATGGTGCTGGTGTGATCAGAGCTTCTGAAGAGATGTGTGGGGCTGGCAGTTCCCCACAAGGCACAGCACAGTACTGCACCCCCAGATGCCCCATCTTATTTTGCCAGCAGGGAGATGCAGATCCCCCCAGTCCCAGCACTGCTCACCTCCTCCCAGCACTGGGCATGAGCTGGGGGATCCCAGATTTTTGCTCCCTACCCTCCAGTTGAGTGCCTTGGGAGGCAGAGTGCCCCCAAGGTGCAGCGGTCCCAAGCCAGTGCTATCAAGCTGGTCTACAATTCTGAGCTCCACACAACTGGGAGTTATCCCTTGCTTCAAGGCAGCTCCCCTTGCTCCATGGAGCTTGTCAGCTGTGACCCCCTGCTGCCTGAACTGAACAGGAACAAACTGCTCCTGGTCCATGTCTATATGTGTGCTACAGCAGATTATGCCATTTTCTAGTACTTGTCTGTCGACTAGGAAATGATACATAATTTAATATGCTAGTGCCATGCACATATAGATGCTAATGCTTTACTGTGCATTAGATTAGTCTAATGCACCGTAAAGTATCTTGTGTAGATGTGCCCTTTTTATACAAAATGAATCATATAAAGGCATGGTATTGGCTGTGTCAACCATGAATTAATCTGAGGTTATAATTTATACAAGATCCTAAATTACATAGGATGCCATACATAATGATAGTAAATATAGTCCTCATACAAGCTCAGTTAAAAATTCTGCATTGTTCCTATTTTACTCTATATTTTCCATGAATTGCCATGGTTCCCAAAACTAAAAATAGAAAACTGTACTTCAGTTGATGGTGTTTCCCCAATTGCATTCTTATGGCAAATCTATTTTAGTTATGTATTTTTTATTACATTTATAACACCCCCCCCCACACACTGCATGTATACTCTGTTTTTTTGTCTGTGTTCTTTTTTTATGACTAGCTCCCCTTATATCCCTTTGTATGACATCACCCTGGCCTTGTCCAGTCAGGGAGCACCACACACTAGCTCCTCTCCCAACCAATAGGTCTAAGGAACCCTCTGCTTCCCCTGGCCAATGTGGCCAGAGGATTTTACATATTTTCCCCAGATACAGACCCCAGCTTGCAATGTGCTGAGCACATGGCCAAAACACAGGGGCCATCTTTTTCATATTAAAAAAGAGCACACACAAAAAAACACAGTATATACTCTGTGTGTGGAGAGGTGTTACACACTGTTGATATGTAACTGAATTTAATTCCATTGTTGACATAGCTACATAGTCCCTCAGTAGTCACCCTGTTGAAAAATTCAAATGCAACACAAATAGCTTCTACAGCTAGAGTTTGTGTAGTCATGGATACAAAAAAAAAAAGCTTTGTGTAGTCATGGATACTAGATAGATATGGATGATATCTTCTCACAGCCTGTTTTAGCTCTTTCACTGTTTTCTCAGTGAGTCCCAGTTTCCCACTTGATGTCATCTCCCAGAGGGTATAGTTCTCACATCACCTCCCTCCAAACATTACACTTTTCCTTCCGGAAAGGGGAGGATTTATCTCTACTAGATAATGCATCATTTCCCAAAAGCCTCTGCAATCCTTGCCAAGAGAGCAGTTGCCTATTGTTCCATCCTACCTAACTTTCAACAGGATCTATTTTAAGGTCCAACAAAATATTTACTGTACACATTTAATCAATTTGAAATTTGAGAGCTTCATGTTTTGTTGCTAATCAACGCTTTGTCTTGAGAACAGTACCATTTGTGGATAAAAATATTTTTACTCAAAAAAAAATGCTAGTTTGGAAGAAATCCTCTGGAAATTTCAAAATTTCAAACTAAAAAAAATAATATTGACAAATATAAGATTATGGTTGAAGTCTATAAGGTGACTTGGAGATTTACTAACAGCTGAATTTGACTGATCCAATTTAGAGAGAAGAGACAGATAATTTTGTACGGTTTTCACAGCTGGTTAGTTTATCAAAAATTCACTGAGGTCGCTCATGGGAGTATAGCATTCTCTTTAGTGACTGGCCACTTTTACCAAAATGGTAGCCAGTTCTCATTTCTTTACCCAGAAATAGTAGGGAGTTAGCTTTGCTTTCGACTCTTCACATTATCCTGGCTTGGAACCAACAAAGTGCAGCTGGGTTTCAGCGGAAAGACTTAGTCATCAATTAAGAGATCTGGGAAGTTTATCAGCCAGCAGCTCATCTCCATCAGAATCAGACATATTTGGGACATGCACTCCAAATGGCAGCACACAGACCTAGTTATAAAACTGTCAAGTGGAAACCAACTGGTGGGAGGAAATGAGAGGCCCAACAAGAAACTCTAAGAACATCTAACAAGGCCAGAAAAGTAGTAAATCTGAACACCATCAAACATATAGAAACCGTAAAGTAGACCAATGTTAGTGCAAGTAGGATGAAATGAAAATAAAGAGTGAAAATGAAAATACATATAGTGCTCAAAGATCCCACCTTGCTCTATGAACGGTCATTCTGAAACGAACCCTGCTGAAGCTTTGGGTCAGGTCTTTTGAACCTAAATTGACAATGAACATGTAGCAACAGAAGGACTGATTATGTGAAGTTCCTTATATGGCCCTCCATTTACTTGAGGGCTAGAGAGACTAATAAATGCATGTATATACATGGAAGGACCTAGAATTTTGAAAAGAAGGGGGCAGGCAGTGTGGTGCTTCATCACATATAGCACAACACATATTTTTCTCCAGTTAAAGAGAAACTAGAAGTTTACTAATATGGTAGGGCCTAATGCTGTATTATTCAGTTTAAGATCAAAGCAAAAAACAAATAACTATTGGAATGGGCATTGATTTGCTGGAGTATATACAAAGTTAAAAAACACAACAAACTAGGCAAAGAACAGTCAAAAGATATTTATAATTAGTCTTGTAGTCATTATAATTAAATATACATCTCTTATTCAGGCTCATAAAACAAAATCTAGTCTTAAGTGTCTTGACAGTGCCTCCAATACATCACAGTCAGTCATTTCTACACCTGAGTTAATATTATCACACCTGAATTAAGATTTTCAGCTAGACCTAAATTAAAACATTCTGAAGGGCTGTAAAGTAGAAGAGAGACATTACCAGAATGACTAGCAGACAGCTAACTTGCAGAAGAAAGGAGAGCTTGAATAATGAAACATCACGACCATTAAAAAAGAGTGGAGTGGAGATCGATTAAGAGGAATCAGGGAGATGGTAATGAGCCATAAAATAGGCTCTTTGAGTAACTGGAATTGGAACCTATGAAATGAAAGGCCGGAACCCTTGAAAGCAAGGCCCTGGTAGGCTTCACTGTGGTACAGGAGAAGATAAAAATTAGCTAACAAAAGTTTTAGTCTTATGAAAATTGACAGGGAAGATATGAACTCATTTTTCCCCCTAAAAAGAGGACCACTTCATGATGGCCAAACCACCCGTACATGGGGCTTAATATACTTACTTCGAACAGATGCAGCGCTGCTGAAGAACTACACAAATCCTGCTGGAATTTGAGCTGCTGGTTCCAAGGATATTTCAAACATAAAATTCAGGATGTTAAACCATCCCCATTGCACAAATATTCTAACTCTTGTACAGGTATAAACAAAAAACTTCTTTGCCATTGAACCAATTGGAGTTACTCCCTATCAGCTGAAGATAAAAGCAATTCTGACCTGGCAATATTCAAGCTTCATATGCTCCACACTCCCTCCCCTGCCACAATTCCTTGTCTCCAACTACAAGTGATTTCCCATCCATTGGTGGGCTTCAGCGCCCTCATTACTTATACTTGTTTTCACATATTTGCAGCGTGTATGGTATTGTGAAGGTACTTGGAAGATTGTAGATCTCTTTCTGGAAACTCAGCCAGGGAAAGTTTTCTTTACTTTCATGAAGGCATTGCCTGCAATATGTTTTACCATTATAGCCTTTTAGACAATTCAGTGTTTGCCTCAGGAAAGATAAGACAAAAAATATAAGGATTTGATTTTAGGGGAGTCATTTTCTTACTCAAAAATTAATCTCTTGCTGAATAATAAATGAATAATTGAAGTATAAATATAATGGGAAATATTTCTTACACAACTTTTTCCAGATCATAAAACTTTTTAAGTCCATTCCTATTTAGTAAAGCAGTTGGATGTACTTAAGTGCTTTACTAAAGTCTACATAATGCTAAGTAGCACCTGCACATGCCTATTTGGGCAATTGGAGAAGGAGGTGTGAAATAGTTCATGCAGTGTTTGCCACCACGTCAATCTTTATTGGCCCCCTGAAAAAGGCCTATGACCTGCAACTGCAAATAAACAGAGCCCATGAAAATTTCTTATACTGGTAGCTGCTTCCAAAACTCTTGAACAACACACTGAGCATCAGATATCATAGCTTTATATTGGAACTAGGGGGAGTTTGCATAGCTAAAGTTTGCCATTTCCAGTTTACATATTATATTCCTGAAACAGTTACAATCTTTATTTTTTTCCCTTATATAAATCACAGAAATATAGAAAAGTAGGAATGGAAGGCACCTCAGGAGGTCATCTTGTCCAACCTCTTGCTCAAGGCAGGATGTTCCTTGTCTCCTTTAAATCAGTCACTATTTCTTTTATAAATTTTGTTGTATAATAACTGGATTTTTCTATATTCAGAAGTGTCTACTTCTCTTCAGACCCCCACCCCACTCTGACCTGCATTTTTTGTGAGGCGGAAGAAATGAGGAAGAAGAGGAAGAAAAGGGGGAAGAAAACAGCTGAATTTTGGAATACTATTCCTCTTTCTTCAAATTTTTAGGCTCAGGTTTCTATCACAAAGGAAAAAATTGAAAGTCCTGAGCTTGGCTTTTGTTCATGCAGGCAGTCTGTGGCATCAGACTTTGTATCTGTGCCTTTAGTTTGACATGTATAAAAACAGTGAAATTCACTAGATGTGCATAGTTAGTACAATGTCTTTAAACAGTGCACAAATTTTACAATGGGCTTCTGTCCAGAGGTAAATTTCTCCTACAGTGAATTGCAGGTACAAAATTGATTATCTGTGTATATACATACCCACAATTGAATAGGTAGAGGCCCACATATTACATTGACTCCTACAATTTAATTGTAGGTACACACTTTGAGGGTGCAAACTATATTCACAAGAAATCACCTTTTTGAAAATTCAGAACACAGAGGCCCATCAAGAACAGTATGACAAAGGGGGCATGTCTATATGTGTAATTAATGTGACTGAATATACTCTGACACAATTTGAGCTGGATTAAACTAATCCCCACATCACCATCTACACTTTTGTTTAAGCACAGTAATTTAACTGCATTGCCAGATACCACTTGTATTTGATGGGACTATCCACCAGTGCAGTAAATTGGTCTATTGTGCCCTAATCATCATATATATGTAAATGGTGACACTTTAATGTGCAGCAAATTAGTCTACTGCACAGTAACGCATCTTCTGTAGATGCACCCTTGATAGACAATTCTCAGCTGGATGCTATATTGCAGCAGCTCCTTGGTGGTCTCAGCACAGAACTACTAATTTCCTTGGAGGCTCAGAGGTTATCAAGCTTCAGGTTTATTCTTATAAATACTTTAGGGCTAGGGACAGACATTCAAAAAGCCTGAGCCTGAAATGATTCAATCATTGCTGGTTAGTCTAACCTGGCTAGGGTAAATCAGTTTTGTAATCAGACAGATATCCCAGAAATGAAGGCACATGCCTTCAGTGGCTCAGGCTAGAAGCTGGGGAGCGCTAGAGCAGCCCTCCCTTCCCTTGCATAGAGATGAGCTGAGAGGGGCATGGCCGTGCCCCAGCAAAACGCTATGATTAGGGAGGGTTCCCCCCCACACACACCAAATAGCGCAGCCGGGAATCTTTATCACCCTTAACTCAGTGTTTATCACCCCACTAAGAAAACAGAGTGACATTACCAGCTATCTGTTGATTCTGCCTTTGTTCTGTGTGCCACAGCTTGGAGGTAACTAGCATGTGGTCTGCTAGCTAATGCTGAGGTGTCTGTGTGGGATGGGGAATGCCTGCTTAGCAGAGAGTTAGAGAGGAGGGAGCATAAGCCAGGAAGACACCTGCAGACACTGCAGCCAGGGAGCAGAGGGGAGGGGCCAGTCCTGCTGTGGAGCAGAGAGCCCTGCCCAGTCCATAGAGCATGCTGGGATGCTGGGGGAATATGGTTTAATTTAAACCAGTCAGGGGTCTAGGACAGGCTTTGCATAAACTGATTTGAGCCAAATCAGTTAAATCTGATACTACATTCAACCAGGTTTATCTCGAACCATTTTCCATTCTCAAACTGATTCATGTGCACTGAACATGTGTTCTGTTACAGACTTAAACCAATTTATGATTGCTTAAGCCAGTTTATGTGTAATATCTGTCTCTGGCCTAGGTGAGCGTCTAGGGCTGCCTATATACATGCTCGAAGGTGAGCACTCCCAGGGAGCCACTCTAATTAAAATATCTCACTTTCACATGTATTAAGCCCCCACAGATTTAAAAATAACTATGGGATGCTTTATCTAAATCTCATTTAATGGAGTTTTCGATAAAGTGCCCCAGTGGCCATTTTTAGAACTGCAGGGTTTTATACATGTGATGATGAAACCACTCTGGAGCATTCTAATTAGAATGCAGAGCAGACTCAATTGATCAAGTTCTAATTAGTACATGAACCAGCACATGTATAGGCAACCTAGACTCCTTTCTTTAGGATTCCCCTAGAGAGAAAGCCACCAAGGCTAAAGTTTTCCAGATCAGTAGAACCTGGCCAACCTTGAGACTTGTAGCAGCTCTGCTATGCAGTTGATCAGGTGTCCTATATGGCATATAGGAATGTTGTTTTTAGTAAAATTATGAACTATAAAATCTTAGTGACATGCAGGTGAGAGAAGAAATGCTCAAAATCCTGCTGTAATTTATGAACATGTGGTGAACAGATGTTACCTTAAGATTTGTTTAAGTCCCCCTGTAAAAATTTGGATCCCATTTTCTCTCATGTTCATACTCTGTAGTTGACACTTTATAAGAAATTTCAGAAAGGTAAATGGATGATTAATAATTGTTGATGACAGAAATTTGGTTTCTGTAAGCTGCAGAGTGAAAGATATATATGATGGCAATGTTTTTACCTATGTATATTATGCTTCTGCCAGTTATGCTTTTCTAAGACTGCCTGTGTTATGGTTACCCATGATTTATGGGCTTTTCACCATTGACCCTCTCCTTGGAAAGCCTCTTACAAGTCCTTTTCTTGTAACCATCACTCCTGCATCAGATACACCTGAATGAAAAGTCCCTTCAAATAATAAATAAAGGGTCAGACGATACAAAATCAACCCTTAGTGATATTAGAGTAAGTTTTTTCAGAGCAATGGTGACAATCAATCATTATCTTTCAATTATCTTGAAGGCTGCTGATGGATAAAATTAAACTAATATTTTAGCTCCCCAGGGATCTCTCCTGCCGTGTCTTTGATAGTAATTGATTTTCTAGCAGGAGGATAGTGTCTAGTCCTATCTCCCATGGTATTCTCCTTTGGTCATCCTTGTGGCTATTGCTTCTTGGGGCTCCACTTTCCCTATACCCTGCCTAATGCCAACCGTGATATCGTCTATTGGTGCCAGTGTTCTGGCCATCACTGATGCTCAGTTTCTTGGGGGCTGAGGCTATGGACTGCAGATGGTACTTGCACCAAGCATCCGCTGTCGCCCTTCTATGCTTCCCGGGTCATGCGATGCCTGATTCCGCCAGGGCCTCAGACTCCCTTGTCACATTGCTTCCTTCCTGGGTTTGGTACCTGTCATCTGACATCCATGTCCAGGTTCTGGCTCCATCATTCCTGCCAGTGTCCCAGTCACTATGGTGGCTGGCCTCTGCCCACGCCGGCCTTGTAGGGGACCCCTTGAGCCCTTGCCAGTCTGACTTCATAGATTTCATAGACATTAGGGCTGGAAGGGACCTCGGAAGATCATTGAGTCCAGCCCCCTGCCCAAAGGGCAGGAAGTCAGCTGGGGTCATAGGATCCCAGCAAGATAAGCATCCAATTTACTCTTGAAGGTATTCATTGTAAGTGCTTGAACCACCTCCGATGCCAGGCTATTCCAGACCTTGGGGGCTTGGACAGTAAAGAAATTCTTCCTTATGTCTAGCCTGATATGGTCTTGTAGTAGTTTATGACCATTCGACCTCATCATCCCTTGGGGCGCTCTGGTGAACAAACGTTCCCCCAGATCCTGGTGGTCATCCCTGATAAACTTATAGGTGGCGATTAGATCACCCCTGAGCCTGCGCTTTTCCAGGCTAAAGAGCCCCATGGCTTTCAGCCTGTTGTCGTAGGGTCTGTTTTCCTGACCTCTGATCATGCGCATGGCTCTTCTCTGGACTCTCTCAAGCTTCTCCACATCCTTTTTGAAATGTGGAGCCCACAACTGGATGCAGTACTCCAGCTGCAGCCTCACCACGGCCGAGTGCAAGAGAAGAATGACATCCCGGGATTTGCTTGAGAAGCATCTATGGATGCAAGCCAGCGTTTTGGTCACTTTACTAGCCACAGCATCACATTGCAGGCTTATGTTCATCTTGTGGTCAATGATGACCCCCAAGTCTCTTTCTTCCATAGTGCTAACCAGTGTAGCACTGCCGAGCCTATAAGCATGCTGCAGGTTTTTCCTCCCCAGGTAGAGAACCTTTCATTTTTCAGTATTAAACACCGTCAGGTTCTCATCTGTCCATTTACTGACCCTGTCCAAGTCAGCCTGGATTGCCCTCCTGTCTTCTGGCGTGGATGCTTTGCCCCAAAGTTTGGTGTCTTTGGCAAACCTGGCCAGTCCACTTCTGACTCCAATGTCCACATCATTAATGAAGTTGTTGAGCAATATGGGTCCAAGGACAGAGCCTTGGGGGACCCCACTGGTCACAGGGCACCATGATGATTGACTTATCTCTGGGTCTGACCTTGGAGCCAATTTCCCAGCCAGCGGATTGTGGTGGACCCAAGGCCACAATTGGCCAGTTTCGCCAAGAGGTGATCATGGGATACCAGATAGAAGGCTTTTTTGAAGTCAAGGTATATGACATCAATCTCTCTTCCCTTGTCCAGGTGATAGGTCACCTGGTCATAGAAGGAAATTAGATTGGTCAAGCAAGTCCTACCCACAAAAAACGTGTGCTGGCTATCGCTCAGGATGTTGATGTCGGCCAGTCCATTAAGGACTGCCTCTTTAATACACTTTTCTAAGATCTTCCCCAGGATAGAAGTCAGGCTGATGGGCCTATAGTTAGTCGCATCCACTTTCCTCCCTTTCTTGAAAATCGGCACCACAATGGCCTTCTTCCAGTCTTCGGGCACCACGCCAGAGCACCAGGAGTTTTCAGAGATCTGTGCTATGATGCTCGGGACTGGGCTCAGAGGCTATGATGCTTGGGGCTGGGCTCAGAGGCTGGGCTTTGAAGCAGATATGTCTTGTTCTCCGTGCTCCCCACTCTGGGGCGCCACCACGTCTCCCCCTCCTCAGAGTCCTCTGAGCTCCCTGGCCTCTCCAAACTGGTTAGGAACACTGCTTTTGTTCCCTCTGGCTTCCTTCATGCTGGGTCTTTTATCTCAGTGCTGGGTGGCCGCCTGGCCAATTGCCCCCCAGCACACTTTTACATTCCCAGCTCCTCCCAGCTCCGCCACGGGTTTTGTTTTTGATATTTGTCCATGGCGGCTCCCGCCACCATGATTTCACTTTTGCTGCTACCAGCTGCTGGCATGGTGTCCCGCCACCTCTCTCTCATCTCTGGTAAGTTTCTTCCACAACACGTAAGCAAGGTTAGCGGTTTGCTCAGAGGCAGGGGCAGGTCAAAGCTAACATTGGGCCTGGAAGTTGCTCTTAGCATGTGAGCGTACTAGCAGGAAGTAGTACACCTCACATAATTGGACTAAATGGGAAGGCCACTGGCACTTCTGAAACGTGCCCGGCTGCTACAATAGTTGGTAAGTGCCAGATTACCAGAAGGTATGATCCCAAATATTTGGAATGTGGATTTACCCGGAGTGCTGAAGAAAGTGAACCAATACCTCAGTTGCATGATTTGCTATGAACTCCTTTCAAACCATTGCACGAAACCTTCGCTTCTCCAGCCACATTTTCATAGAAAGCATACCTCTATTAAAGACAAACCTCTTGTTTTTTTTAAAGAAAACTCAGTTCCAAGACCGTAATAAAACAGTAACCACTCCCAGTGGTGTTAATGTACAGGCTTTGGAAGGATCATATAAAGTAAGTTTAAGGATCACTCAGGTGGGGAATGCACTTATGATAGGTGAGACTCTAGTGCTTCCTGCTGCGAAAGATATTGTTTCATCTGTTCTTGGAGAAAAATTTGCAAAACAGCTGGACGTTGTTCCTTTGTTGAACAGCACAGTATCAAAAAGAACTGGAGATATATGACATGTCAAGTGAAAGAAAAACTAATTGAAAGCATCAAAAAAGCAAGTACTTTTCATTGCATTTAGATGAAAGTACAGATATAACTAATTTTGCTCAACTTCTTGCATATGTAAGGTTTGAAGCAGATATGGCAATTAAGGAAGAATTTTTGTTTTTGAAGCTCTGCCAAGTCATACAACAGCAGAACAGGTATTCAAGAAATTGGATAACTTCATCACCAATAATGGATTACAGTGACAAAATCATATTAGCATGTGCACTGATGGGGCATGAGCCAAGACTGGCAAGTTCAGAAGCGTTCTGGCAAAAGTAAGAGAAGTTGCACCCACTGCCAAATTCATGCAGTACAGTATACATTGTGACTCTCTAGCAGCCAAGACAATACCTGTCAATCTTAAGGTCATTTTAGATCAGGCAGTAAAGGTGGTCAATTTTATCAAAGCAAGACAACTCATTTCAAGATTCTTTTTTCTTTTGTGCATGAAAAGCTTCTTTTCCATACTGAAATGAAATTGGCTTTCTTGTGGAAAGGTGTTGACCCGTCTGTTTGAACTCCATTCTGTTGAAGATTTTTCTTGATGGCTTTAATTTTTAGTTTTCAGACCATTTCATGGATGAGTTGTGGTTGGCAAGGCTTGCCTATTTGGCAGGCATATTTACACATCTTAATAAACTGAATCCTAGTCTACAAGGCCTGAAAACAACACTTTTTAACATTCATGGCAAAACAAGAGCATTTGTTAAAAAAATGCAGTTTGTTCCAGAACAAGAGAGAGGTGATTGTCAATCATTTCAAACATTAGACAGTTTTCTCACTGAAAATGAACTCAAACTTCATGCTGACCTGATTGCTGACAATAAAGAACACTGCCTTGGCCTGATCTCAAATTTCAGAGACTGCTTCCCTGAAGATGTAACAAAAGAAAACTGGATAGGGACCCATTTTCACCTGAAGAAAACTGTTTGCCCAATGACTTCTCATCTGAGGAAAGGGAGGGAGCAGCTAATAGAAATTTCAGTTGGTGGTGAGCTTCAGCTGGAGTTCAGAAGAATGCATCTTGATGATTTTTGACTCAGGAGAGGAGAGGACATGAATGACACATGCCCCCAGTGACTGGGGGGGGAGGGCATGGCAGCATTGGCACCAGTAGAAGTGCAGTGGCGGTAAGCAGGGAGCTCCCACAGACGCCACCAGTGGTGGTGGTAGAGTGGGAGGTGGTAGCGAGCTAATGATGTTGAAATTTGGAAGGAACTGAGTGAGACCTTGAAAACAGAAAAATGCAGAAAAATGCAGAAAAATGCAGTGACAGACATAATTACAGGCATTAAAAAGATGAATGGATCAAGCACAATCTCCATCTTATTTTCTTGCCAATATTCTCAATACTTGGTACCAGGGTCAGTGCTTAACTGCTGAAGAAGTGGAGTTGACTGTGACATGGGCATCCAGCAATCATCCCTCCATAATACCAACTGTAATAAATTTCAGGGCTAAGGGTGAAACATTCAAGAAATATATGTTTGCTGATGAGATTTTAAAGAAAGTCACAACAGTTAACTGGTGGAAGTCACTTAAGCACCTGGATCCATCAGAGACTATTGAAGTGATAATCCAGTTTTAACAGCAGTAGCTTCTTCTGCAGGTGTAGAAAGAATATTTTCCTTCTTTGGACTAATTTATTCTAAGTTTAGAAATTGCTTGGGAATTGAAAAGCAGAAAAGCTAGTCTTCCTTTTCCAGTCTGAGTAACTAGGAAGAGGAAGGTAAAGTCTGAGTTTGCTGCACAACCCAGTATTTTAAGTTTCCCATGTTGACATGGCCAAAATAATCTATTTAGTTTTTGTTAAAAAGATATTTCACATTTATAACTAAAATAATTAGAAATTTAAAAAGACATGCTTGTTTTGTTAAAATAATAATACATATTTGTTGTTGAAGAAAAATATCCAAAATACATAAGCTTGTTGCTTTAGTTATATAAAACAATTTAAATGTCTGTTGTCTTTGGTGACAGTTGTTGTTGTCCTCCTAATACAGAGTGGGAAAAATATCCCCCAAATATCCATGACTAATCTAGTGAATTGGAGATAGTTCACCTCCCAATGACTTCACAAAAATCTGCTTCAGTTAGCTTTGGGAAATAAAATAACCAAATCATAATATAGTTTTCTGAGATAGCTGCAAAATTAATCTGAAAATATCAAAATAAATCACTGCTTTAAGATGTAGTTTTCATTTTTAGAAGGTACACACCATACATCTACCTCTGAGCTGTAAATAATATGTATTAAATTTATATCAAACAAGAATGTACCTGTTGTAGAAAACAATGATTAAATCAAGGCTTCCTGGCTAGTGATTTAAATCAATTTGATTTAGTCAAATCCATACTGGACAGGAGCTATGAGTTATCTGGGCTGTGCTGGCCCTGGTATGGGCACAGCCATCAGTGCCATGTTGTGTTTCCACACTCCATTTCAGGCTGTGCCACATAGGAGCAGCTGGAGTAGCTGGCAGAGCTCTTTCCCAACCACAAGTCACTGGTACATGGCTGGCTTGGGCAGAAGCCATGCCACCTGCACCCACAGGGCCCAAAGCAGCATGTGGGAACACAGCATGGCACTGGCTTGTCAGGTCCAGATAATCTGTACTCTCAGCACCCTTCTCCTTTCATCCCTTAGTCCCCAGCACATGGCAGGGTTATGCTGAATTCCCATGCTCCACCTTGGTGCACATAGGTGCAGCTGGCACAGCTCCTTCTCAACCCAGCTGCATGCCAAGGAATTGGGATGGGGTGCAGGGAGAAGGGGGCTGGGAGCCCCAGGTCATCTGGGCCTGGTCGGGCTGGTATCTCACTCACTTCTCCCTGCACACCCTCCCCCATGCTGAGTCCTCGGCATGTGGCTGAGTCAGGCAGGAGCCATGCCAGTTATGCTCATGTACCCAAGCCAGCACGTGGGAATACAGAGCAGTACAAAACCAATCATGTGCTAGGGACTCGGGGTGGGGGAGGTGGTGCAGGGAGAAGAGAGGAACAATGGTTAGGTGCTTGGTGCACCATGCTGCTCCACCTCCCTGCCACGCTCTGTACCAAGACATTTGATTAACTGTCCGAGACCAAGCTACAGAAATCTGGAGTGTCCCGGCCAAACTGGGACATTTGGTCACCCTATGTCAAAGAGACCTGATAGTAGTCAGGTTTAAAGCCTGTTGAAGTGATTCAAGAGACACCCATTTAGATTTAAATCACTTTTGAATAGGTCCTAAAACCAGGTTAATGCTAAGACCCCAGTTTAGCAATGGGAGAAGATTAGGAAAGGTAAATTGCTGTGCACGATACATACAAACTTTGAAGCTGGTTTCATCACTTGTTAATGCAGTGGAATCTGCTTACATCAAACCTAGATATAATAAAACCACATTTCACAAAGATGATGAAGACTGAAAGTTCTTAATTACTTTACTGCACACCAGTGTCTAGGACTCAGTTCTACTTATATAATGCTTTTCTGCTTAGCAAGCCAAATCCTAGATGTGTCGTTTGTCGGTTCAGGAGAGGAGTCATAGTCAAGCTTTCAGGAACAGATTCACTTTATCAATAAACTAAAGTAAAGGAGATGGGTGTAATTGGGAGTCAACTGTATTACACAATTGCTTGGAGTCCCTGCTCCTAACCAACTGCTCACAGCCAGTTCTGTCCAACAGGCACAGTTACATTCGTACAAGTTCCTTAAAAAGGCGAATATTCTTAAACTATGGATTCCTGAACAATGAAGGTGCTTAAGAAGCACTTGGTATCTCTCAAGACTGGGCAGATAATTCATAGATTCATAGATTGTAGAGTCAGAAGGGACCACAATGGATCATTGTGTCTGACCCCCTGCCCCTGGCAGGAAAGAGGACTGAGGTCAGATGACCCCAGCCAGGTGACTATCAAGCCTCCTCTTGAAGATCTCCAAGTTAGGTGATAGTACTACCTGTCTTGGAAGCCCATTCCAGATTCTGGCCACCCTCACTGTAAAAAAGTTCTTCCTAATGTCCAATCTCCACTAGTTTGCACTTATTATTCCTAGTTACTCCCAGGGGTGCTCTGGAAAATAGTGCATCTCCAATTCCCTGTTGTCTTCCTTTGATAAACTTATAGGTGGCTACAAGGTCTCCCCTCAGATGTCTCTTGTGAAGACTGAAGAGATCCAAATCTCTCAACCTCCCCTTGTAGGGTCTTTCACGGAGGCCACTTATTTGGAACTGATCTTGTGTAGTGCTGCGGGCCTTTGGTGCTGAGCATGAATGAGGTGCATAAACATTTTGCTGGAACATTTTACAGTGCAGATTCTCACTAGGATGTGGAAAAATGCTTTCACTGCAGACTCAAACTTAGAGTTCAAACTGCACTTGCACTTGGAGTTGAGAGCAACCTTCTACAACACATCAAAGATTGGACCAGGAGCCCCCAGACCTAAGCACATGAGTTGCAGCAGCTTGAGCTACAACACTAAGTAGAAGGCAAGGTAGATTGGTACTTTAGAGACTAAACTAAGGTATCGGTATAGGTGTCAGTACTGTTATGTATCTACATTGGTTCATCTATAAGGTGCAAATCTACCTTGTCTTCAGCTTGACTTCTTACAACCCCCTCTTTGGGGGTTGGACTAAATGAACTCCTGAGGTCCCTTCCAACCTTAATTTCCTCTGATTCTATGATACCTATGTCTCTAAAATGCTAAGTCACTCTTCTTTCACTGTGGATGTCAAAAACATACCTTCTGTGAACTGGCACAGAGTGGGATCTATAACATCCAGTAACCAGAGGTTAACAAAGACTTTAGAACTGTACCCATTAAGAAATTTTATGTCTCTTTGGTGGTGGGTGTATCTGTTTTTTAATTTTGTTTGTTATTTCACCCCTCTCCAGAGTAATTAATTTAACAGGATTTGAACCATACAACTGGAATGCCCCTTCACCCATTTTAAGATGAAGTGTTACAGCAAACTGACAGTCAATAATTCACAATTATTGGAGCATGTTACTGGGCTTTTTTAGTTCTTTAATATTCAGACTATTTAGGGCCTTAGGCTCAAATAAACAGAAAGAAATCTCTGGAGTTTCTCCAGCTTTCAGAAAATGCCCAAACTGACACATTCTCAGACATGTAAAATACTAATTTTAAAATACTCATCCCAATGCACAGAGGTGGAACTTTAATTTATTTTTATTAATATTATAAATAGTTTTCAGACTAGTGAAACTCAGACTTCAGGTTAACACCCACTTTTGCAGTTCCCATATTTTTGTCTTATACCACCCACAACTCTAGTCTCTAAAATAGGATCACGCTGTTTAATATATAATACATGGGCACAATGGAGGTGAATGGAAAGTTGAAGGTAAATCAAATAAAGGTTCAGGGTGTCACCAGTTTTGGTGTCTGTTATGACAAGTTTCAAGATCATGTAGCAACATGGCATGGCATCATTTTGTGGTTAAAGAACATTGGGAGCAGAACAGGAATAGGTGAAGAAATGTACTGGAAGGAGTTCAGGTCTTCAAACGGACCACAGTCAGCCAAGCAATATGTGGTATATGTGTATGTAGGGACACATTTCTGCTGCTCCCCACCCCATTTCTGCAAAAATCATCACTGAGGACTGACCCATGCCTTTAGACATGCACATTTAGAACATAAACATGTCAAATGCTAACATTAATATAATATTAACTACACATATAAAACCAAAGTGGTTTTCTTCTCTCCTCAAAGGGAGAAGAAATGGCTTCTGGTTCCAAAAAAAAAAAAAAAA
>NW_017728886.1:240776277-240788195 GCF_001723895.1 Crocodylus porosus | reverse complement strand
TGACTTCCTGCCCTTTGGGCAGGGGGCTGGACTCAATGATCTTCCGAGGTCCCTTCCAGCCCTAATGTCTATGAAATCTATGAAATCCATCTCTCGTTTACAGTTGAGTCTGCGCAGTTACCTTAAATGAAGCCCAGTGGTGGATACTGTGATGCTGGGAGATTTTCACATAAAGGTTGAAATAGCCACATTCTTGGAGGGCAGATAATGGTAATAAGGGGAAAAAATCATATGTGTGCAATACTGTTTCTCATTCATCACTGCTTCTGGCAGCAGTTGAATAACTTAATGTTTCATCTTTATTCAAGAAAGATTTTGTTTTGTGTTGCTGAACAATTTATGAATAAGTTAGTTAATTCCATCCATTATCTCTGACTATGTTGCAAAACCAATCAATGACATAGGCATCTAGCCACAAGCAAAGCACCAAGGGGGAAAGGGAAGTTATTCCACAATTGTCCAAAATGTTTTTCTTACACCTTCCTTCAAAGCATCTGAAACTGAACATTGTCAGAGACAGGATACCAGTCTACCTGGACCTCAGGTAAAATCCTATACCTAAATTCTTATCCTCGACCTACTGAATTGTTGGGTAAGCACCATGTTAAATATGAGCTTTCACTTTAGATTACCCTCTCTCAGGAGTCCTTGTATCACCAGCCATAGAGGCAGAAAGTGGAAGACTGCACTTAACTGATGAGGTTTTCTTACTTTATTCCCCAAATCCAGGAATGATATATAATCCTAAGGTTTCTCTTAACATTTAATTTTCTCATTTTGTTGCATTCATCTCTTGGTTTCTCAAATGTAATGTTTATTATTCTTTAACAGTAGTTAAACCAACATGGCTTTTACTTTTTTCTACTGACAAAACATATGGTAGGATGCTCTTTGAAGTCATATGCCATATTAAAGGGGTTGTTAAGAGTTCTGAAATTCACAAGGCCATTTTAATTGACAATGTAACAGCTACTCTGCTTCGTTGTTGCTTTTGGACATTCTGATTGTAATTACTTTGACCATAATAAATGTCTATTCAAAAAAAAGAAAAACACTTGGCACAAGAATGTCATGAAGTTTAAAGGAAGCCTGCTTGTGTCTAACATACTTAAATTGTTCTAGAGTAAATGCTTTCATGTAAAAATTTATCCGTAATTTTTCAAGGATCATCAACCTGTATTATCAGCCAAGTTAACATCAGGCATACAATTAAAAAAATATTAACGGTACATTTAATACCTGCTAATTTGTGTGCTCATGACTCATGCTTCTTTTTCTCATGGACATTTTCCTCTCTCACATACTGCCCTCTGGTATCTTCATCTGTGATCCTAAGACAAAATGACATGCCTGTCAACTTTGCAAAACTGGCAGATGATACTAATTTTGGAGATTTCATGAACAGAGCAACACAAATGTCTTATATCAAGATACCAGCTGATATTGAACACCATTTCAGATCTGAAGAGGGAAATGAAGCCAGCTGAGTTCCATTGCAAAACTTTTAGGATCTGGAGAAATTTTAAATTAAACTCAAGGTGAAACATTCTGTCTGGACAGATACACTTTTTTTAATGCTTGACTATTGAGATTTCATTTTGGTTTAGTACGTAAATGTAGGACCTCTGTTTAGAAGTAGGTCTTTTGAATTGATGTAAACTTTACAAAAAATCATAAAACTCTAGATTCCCACTTACAAAGGAGATCTTAATGAAACACAGCTTTTGTTCTAAGCATGTTTTAACCATTTACTGGTTCTCTGTGACAGGTTCATCAGGTTCATGTCCCAGGGGCAGCCGTGAACACCCGTGGTGGCCATGCAATTCTTGCCCTGGCTTTAAGTCTAGGGGCCCTCACCTCCTTTACTTGCCCGCCATGCCTTTGTTGTTATTATTTATTACGAGAGAGGCTGCCTAAGGGACCTAGAGTGAGCACACTGTTGTTTCTGTATCAAGCTTTGGCCTCCTTGGGCTCTGTCCTTTTGCTTTTGCTGAGCCCTTCTATCTCTAGTCCACTGACCGGACCAAGCTTCAGGGTTCCCAGCTATTTGTGTGGCCTTCCAAGACTTTTGTCTATTCCCTTTTTCAGACCACTGAGCCTCCCTGGGGTCCCTCTCTCCCTCTGTTTCTCTCTGCATCTGGGCCCCAGGCCCTGTCTCTGCTTTGCTCCAGGCTTCAGGCTGTGTGGCCCAGAAGTCCCAGTCTTGCCCTTTTCAGGCTTGGGGCTCCCTGGCCTCAATCCCCAGTCCTATCTGTTCCACAGCCCCACAAGCACTATAGTATTGCCCCTCTCAGGCACTATGGGATTGCTACACCCCCTAGGTACTCTGGGACCAATAAGTCACCCATCACAGTCCTGACAAACCACCAACAAAACTACTACCCAATCCTGGGTCTTAATCAGCTGCTAGCCCTCAGCTTCCCTAGCTGTCTCAGAGCCTAGTATGCTGACTTATATCTCTCTCAAAGAGCCTGCTCTGATCCACTGGAAATCCAGCGCATTGGAGCAGACTCAATTAATCGAGTCTGCTGGAGCACGGAAATTGACAGGCTCTGTCCAGCAGCCTTCCACGTCATGTGTATCAGTGTCCCTGTACATCTCCGCACTAAAAAAATGGTGTCAGGCCACTTTGAAATAAAACACTTTCGATAAAGGTTTAGTTCAAGTTGCCCCGCCACCATTTTTTCAGTGTGTGGACCCGTGGGGACACTGATACACGTAACTCTCAGGTGCTTGTAATTATCATGGCTTGCTAGTTAAAGCACTCAGTGCTGCATCCCAGAGCATGTGTAAAAATGCCCCAAGAGCCCAGGCCAATAATTTTTGACAATCAACAGGTTTTATACATTTTTTACTTACAAAGACCACTGGAGATAAAACTATAAAGGAGTATAAAATAACTCAAAGGGACAGAGAAGTTAGCATCATTGGCAGGAAACAAGAAAAGGAGATTCAATCAAGATAAAAAAGATGATACACCTGAGGAAGAAAACACAGAACAGAGGCCCCGGGGAGACAGCAGACAGGAAGCAATGGGTGATGGAACACTTTGCAAGACGGAGGCAAAGCCGTGAGCAGAACAAGCTTGCTACTAAGGAAGGACCAGGCTGCTGTGCTGGGGTTAGAGCCAAAGGGTTCCCCTCCAAATGCCCAGGACAGGCAGATGGATTTGGTTTCTTTTTTTTTTTTTTTTGTTCATTGGTTTGCAGCTCAAAGATTCTGCTCTGTTGGGGAGGACTGGCTGAGAAGAGCCTCAGGGAGCAAAACCTACTACAGAAACCAGCTGGCTAGGCAACCTGCTTACCCAGCTGTTTAGGAATAGATGCATAGTTTATTAGCTGTTTCCTAATTTGCCTGAACTTCCCTGTTACCACTGAGCTCCAACACCAGCCAGGCAGAATGGACGTACAAGGAAAAATGTGGGGGAAAGCCAGTCAATCAAATGAAAAAAATATTTCTTTTTTTTAAAAAAAGGAAAAATGTACAATGTAAATAAAAGAAAAAATAAATGAATGAATTTAATAAGTGAATTAAAATAAATACTAGATTAAAAAAATGGAAATGCATTAAATGGATTTAAAATATAAACAAAAAGACAAAAAAGGAATAAATAAAACATAAAAATGAAAAATAAATGAGGGGAGAATAAGCACATGATAAAAACAGACAACACAAAAGAAAATAAAGAAGGAAAATAAATGAAAATTAAAAAATGGTAAAATACATTTTAAAAATAGAAATAAAATTAAATGATAAGAAAAATAAAAAGGAATGAATAATTGAAGCCTAATGAATAAGCAAAAAGTAAATGAAAATTATTGAATGAAACACAAAACAAATAAAAAATCAGAAATGAAAAATTAATGAGAAAGGAAGATGTGAAAATGTATTTAAAAATGAATAAATTAAAAAGAATGAGTGAAAACCAATAACAAAAATAATAAATCCATGGATAAAAAGATAAATGAATATGCAACAAATATTAATGGAAAATGGATTGATAAATATGTAAATAAGTAAGCTAAATATGTAAATAAAATTAAATAAATAAATGGAAAACACTTGAATAGATGAGAAATAAATGTAAAATAAGCTAATGAATAAAGAACTGAGTAAGTAGAAGAAGATGAAACAAATGAAAAATAAATTAATTTTAGAAATGCCCAATAAATGAGAAATGTGTAAATAAAAAAACCCAAAGAAAAACAAAAATTGCTTTAGCTGACCCAGGTATGATGTTTTAAGATTGGTACCATATTTTGATATTTCATTGTCCTCAACTTTGCCCTTGAGCAAATACATTATGAAAAACATGTAGGTAGGCTGCCACATCTTTCTGAGTTTAAGGAGATTTCCTGCTTAGTTATTGCTCTTCAATGTGCTGTATGCCCACAAAGTGGTTATGCTGGTGGCCTTGATGTTTGAGCAAGATGCAAAACAATAGGAGGTGATTTACTTGGAAGTTCAGTTCTGCGGAGTTAAAACAAATTAGGAAATGTTGCTGTTAGAATTGTGTAGTCCCCTGATTCTCAACATAGCAGGGCACTAAGGTGCCTGCTACTTGAAAAATAGTAGTATGGGCTCAGGTGTTGGTTGCTAGGGGCAACCAGGAGGAGCTAAGGGCCCCACACGCGGCGAGTCAGCTGACCGGAAGAGGCAGGGCTGACTACTATAAGACCCAGACAGGAGGCTGTGAGTGCTCTCTCTCTCTCCCTCTAGCCAGGAAGAAGGAGTACTGCCTGACTAAGGGAAAGAGATCGGCCTTGAATGTGGAATAAGGCCTGAATGTACTAGTTACACGGGTGAGAGATGTGGTGTGGTGTGAAAAAAATCTAGTCAGGAGGTTTAGCTTTGTTTTATAGCCCAGGGGCTTGCGTTATTGTTTTTGTGGTTGTTGTTACACTGGAGGACCGGGTGAGGCTATTAGGGGTTGGAGGAGGCCTCATAGGGGCTCCACGGTAGCGTGGGGACCCCAGTGCCAGAGAGGGCATGACATTCAGGGATGCACTGACCCCAGCCCTGAGAAGGGAAGCAGAGGATTGGGAGGGGGCCAGGTAAGGCCGAGGCCACCTGAGCCCTAAGGTGAGAAGCCCCAGAGCGGGCAGTTGCGAGAAGCCCCAAAAGGAGGATGAGCCAGAGACCGCCAGTGGGGGCGCAGGCTGCAAGACAAGCCAGACAGTGTCCATGGGGCACAGAGAGGGAAATTGACCAAGCAACATCTGGTACATCTGCGAGGCTTGGGGCGTGGTACAGGGGTGGTTAGAGGCACGCATAGCCCATAAGGCTGGGATCCACCGAGTCACCCAAAATAGAACCGAGACTGAGATACATCAGAGCACCATGTCAGAAGGGACAAAAGGCAGCCTCCCTTATACACTATTAACATCGAAGACATGGCGGGAGAGATGTGAGGGTGCTTTAGTACCACATTGGCACAGTAGGGGGCACTAGGAGAGATCACGGCCATCCCTAGGACCCCGCACTGCTATACTCAACAAGAGTGCCATAGCACCCTTGGCTGCCACTTAACAATTGTGCTGGGCATCCAGAGCAAGGTCTTGTTATAACTGTGGTCGTTCCTTGCAGGCTACACTTTGGTCCAAAGAGGAAGGACTGAGTATGCTGCGTTCTACTTGCTACAGCTTCTCCTCGTAATGGACCAGGCTGTAGGTGGTCTGGCCAAATGATTAGGCTGCCAAGGGAAAGCAGGGCCTGGGGCTGAGTCAACTGGCAGGAGCTATATAGCAAAGCCAGAGGGAGATCCAGAAGCAGAGTCCACAACACAATCCAGGGTCAGGATGGGGGGTCTATGATTCTGATTCTAAGACATCATGGAAAGGCCAGGAACAGGCTGCAGCACTTCTGAGCATAGGAACACCCCCAAGTTTGTGCTGTGAGCAGTGCCAGAGCAGCTCAGGTGTCTGACTTCAGCCCAGCCCCAACGGAAACTCTTCCAGTCAATCTTTGCTGCCCAAAATTCCCAGAAAACCCCAGAGGCTCTCTCTCCCCACACTTCTCAGCACAGATTTAATAGCAGAAACAGCACCTGGGTCAAGTCTCAGGCTAGCAAATGGTTTGCTTTTTCAGCCTGGGCAAAGCGTGGGTATTTTGCTACCAGCATGTGAAGTTTGCTCATAGGTTTAAAGTATGTGCTTGTCAGAAGCTGTGAGAGGAACTGGCCTTGCTTTTTAAATGATGCTCTTTTTTCAGTTGGGGCCTGGGGGTGGGGAGGCAGCTTGGGGGCCCCCTGTGGCAGAGCTGGTGGGGATGGTGAGCTGCAGGCAAGGAATGAGCAGCAGCAGAGCTGGTGGGTTATGGCTTGGGAGTGGGGGGCAACAGCATGGGCAGGGGTAGGGCACCAACATGCTAGGGCACGGGAGACAGCCACAGTTGGACCAATGTCCTGGTGAGTGAAAGGGATAGGGGGAGCTCTGATTTTCTATAATTAAAAAAAAATCAAATGCCAAATATATATAAGTATTTAGATTAAATTTATTATAATGTTTGAGATACTGCTAGGCTCCCAAACTGCTTTAAAATTATAAATATCAATAAAACATTGCATTCAAATGATACCTGTATATATAGTAGTACTTCATTTTAATCACAGAAAAACACGTATTTTGGTTTTTTAACCAGGATTCAGGCTGATGAGTACCAGTCTGGAAAGCAATGCATTGCGATAAGCCTGTGAAAATGGCACCTGGCCCCACAATCTATCCTCCTGCCTCCTTGATGTGCGTAAGTCCCTATGTATTTATAACAGCAGAACCTGCAAGATTGTGTTTGTGAAGAGGAAGGTTTGCAAGCTAGCTGGGGATATACAGGGCATGTCTACATGAGATGCTAACTGTGCAGTAGCTTAATCACACTGTGTAGTAGTGTGCTGGGCAAAAACCATGCTAATACGCTACTGTGCAGTAAGCATCACTAAAAACCCATGTGCCAGTGCATTGATTTAGTACTTGGTTATGCAAGTACTAAGCTTAATGAGCAGTAACAATGGTCTATTAATGAATGTGTAGCTATGCCCACAGAGTTATAGCAAACAGCAGGGCAGGACCAGTGAGATTCTCTAGGTGCTTGATCTAGTTTAGTGATTCTCAGCCAGGATGCCACAGCACCCTTGGATTCTGTGGGGTCTTTTTAAGGGTACCACAGTTTCCTACTCAATAGAAGCACTGTTAGGTATGCAAATACTTACACTTGATTCACAAGATAAACCTAGAAATTTCAAACAGAAATCTTTAGTGTCAAAAATAGTATGATCTCCTGTGGTCCGAGTTCTTACAACAGTAAAATTGCTTTATTCTTTTTCCATAGTCAAAATGAGTGAAAGATGAAAGCAGACATTTGTTGAGGGGTGCCTTGAATCTAACAGAGGGTGCTGTGTATAATAAGTCTAGTAAGGGGTGCCTTGAGAACTTGGAAATAATATTCTATTTTTATATCATGAAATAGAAAGGTGTTTACTAGTAGTACATTAAGTGTTTAGCTGGCAGTAACCAATTCAAAAATACTAATCCTAAAGGATTTAAAATAGCATTTTAATATTCTTAACATTTATTGAACTGAACAGGCAGGAACCTCTAACCAGCTACGACATTTTCAAATTTATCCTTTTTGAAAAAGTCCAGGTGCTGGCATAACAATACAAGCTTGCAATAAAAAAAAAAAGGTTGTACAGACAAGCTATTCCATTGCAGAAGTTTGGCCTGGACTAAAAACAAACCCACATTCTCTTCAGGGGAAATTTACACCTAGAGGCCTCCAGAACTTTATGTTGTCAAAGAAGGTTGGGGAGTTTTACTATGCCAAGTCAGACTACACAGAAAATCATTTCTAAGACCAGCAGAGAAACAGTAACCACATAAAAAAACACCATCCATCATCCAAGCCATGAAAGCAGAACATAAGAGAGAACAATGTAAAAGGTGCCTGGAAAAAGAACACAGTGGGAATGCACTTTTCTTACGGTTTGCAGAAGTAAATGCTGGGAAGTATTGCAGGACAGTTCTAATTTTCATCATTATTAAATTTCATCTGAACCTCGTTCTTGGAAAAATGCTATCACACTGCTTACTGTGTGCTAATCTGAAAGAACATTTGAGTTGATGCAATGTTACCAAGAGAATAAAAAGGTAATACTATCGTACCACACCATGAAGAAAAGGGGTCCAGATAGGGATTCAGTAGAATTAAACATGAACAAAATTTCAATATAAGCAAAGGTATTAATATAGCAAAAGATGTATATAATATATATATAGCTTATATATATACACACATCTATATATGTATACTATAACACACTGCATCGTAAGTTTACGATGAGCAAAAACCCAGAGACTTGAGTTGAAGACTAGATATGTAGTACATGGAAAATGCCTAGATGCAGGGCTTCCCAGTACTGAGTAAGGAAATTATGGGTAGAGCTGAGATTTCAATGCAAATTCAGAACTGTTCAGCAAGAACCTAGCCCTACCTGCTATACACCTACTGGGAGCATCTACACAAAAGATGCCTTAGTGCACAGTAGAGTGGTTTACTGTGCAGTAAGCGTCCGTGTGTACACCTCCATATACTTACTGTATAGTAAGCTGCTCTAAACGTGAGTAAATTTGCTACCTGCAAATGCAAGTAACAAATTTACTTAGAATAATAGAAAGTTAGGATTGGAAGGGGCCTTAGAAGTCACCTAGTCCAACCCGCTGCTCAAAGTAGGACCAGCCCCAACTAGTTCATGCCAGCCAAAGCTTTGTCTAGCTGAGTTTTGAAAACCTCCAAGGATAGAGCTTCTATCACCTCTCTGGGTAACCTGTTCCAGTGTTTTACTACCCTCCTAGCGAGAAAACTCATCCAAATATCTAACCTAAACTTCCCTTGCTGCAATTTGAGACTGTTGCTCCTTGTGCTGTCATCTGCCACCACTGAGAACAGTTTAGCTCCTTTCTCTTTTGAACCCCCCTTCAGGTAGTGGAAGACTGCTATTAAGTCTCCTCTTCTCTAGACTAAATAAACCCAGTTCCCTAAGTCTCTCCTCATCAGTCATGTGCCCCAGCATTCTTACCATTTTTGTTGCCCTCCACTGAACCCTCTCCAACTTGTCCACATCCCTTCTGTGGTGGGGGCCCCAAAACTGAACACATTACTCTATATGTGGTCTTACCAGTGCTGAACAGAGGGGAATTAGTGATTAGAAACTGCACAGTAGTGCATGTGTAGACACTGACTGGGGAAATTGGGTCCTGGTTGTCCCTAAGGCTGGGACTGGGAGTCTCTCCTGCCCCAGGACTGGGCCAACTCTATGCCTCCGCTAGCCTCAGGTCCTTAACAGCCTTCAGAAACACTGGGGCCCAGGGGCACATGCTGGCAGCCTATGGCCACTGCCAGTCACAGTGTCCCCCACAACAGGCTCGAGGGCAACTGCTGCAGCCTGCCTATACCCCAACACCACTCCCTGGCACTGCAGTGCCACATGGCTGCCAGAGCCATACTGTCCAGCCCCATAGGTGCTGCAGGTACTTGCCAGGCCTGGCAGCATCCAGGCCCACCTGCAGCCAGATTGTGGTCACTGGGGTCAGCTCTAGCTGGCCACATGCACCCTGCAGCTGCTGCCTGGACCCCCCTTGCCACACGCATGGCAGTGCAGTGCCAGGCCCCTGCACTGGGCTCTGCAGCACCAGGACTACCATGCAGAGGCACAGTAAGCTATCGCAGGAGCCATGCTGGTGTCCTCCCCAATGCCACGCTACTTCCCAGGGCATCAACTAGTCCCAGGAGGAAACTGAGGATCTAATAGCACTGTGAGGTGAGGCTGAGGTGCTCAGCTAGTTTGTGTGGGGCAGGCACTCCATTGCCTACATCTACGAGGGGCTGCAGGCTCTATGTGGGAGCATGATCATGACCACTGCATGCCAGTGCCACATAAAGGTCAAGGCCTTGCGGGCACAGTGGGTCACCATTACTGACCACAACTGACATAGCAGAGGCTGGTGGACATGGCCAGCTTGAGCAGGGTAATGGCCAGCCAAGTGTCTGTAGGGAGTGGCTACTGCATTGTGATGTCCTGCCACTCCAGGTGCAGGCAGAGCTGCTCCAGGAGGTCCAGGAAGGTGGTCCGTCCAGGTCATCTGGAATGCCTCTAGCCACTGCTAATCATCCTAAGTGATCTGGATAACATGCAGCTACCAGTTGTGGCTGGCTGGGTGAGCCCAGAGGCAGCTGGGCTGGATGCACAGGAGGGCATAGTGGTGGTGGCATTCAGGAGCACATCAGCAGCATCTCTGGACTGGGAAGCTGCTGTGTGGTGGCAGGGGGCCTGGGACAACGTGGTGAAGCTGGCCTGGCAGGCTCTGAGTATGGGATAACCAGCAGGGCCCAGATTGCCCTGGGCCAGATGGTGGTCACTGTGGTGGGCCAGTAGGGCCAACACCATGGTGACCAGGAGCCCAGGGCACTGGACATCACTGCCAGGGCTGGGAAGTAGAGTAGCCATTGCACAGGAGGCAGAGGCTGTGGCAAGAGAGCCAACATTTGCTGTCCCTGGGTTCTGCATGCTGCTCCCAGCCAGAAAAGCGGTTGGCCAGGGAGCAGGCCTGCTCCTTTTAAAAATGGTGGCTGGCTGCAGATAGCTGTGGCTAGAGCCTCCAGATTCTCCTGGTGGTGGCAGCAGCCCAATGCAGAGCCACAGGAAGCAAATCTGCTCCCAAGTCCCTGCACATGTAGACACATGCCTGGGAGCATTTACTCCCAACTAGTTTATTTAAGAGTATACTGCTCGTGCAAATGCACGTGTAGACATGCCCACTGTAAACAATACTGCTGCATCTCTGTGGAAGCCATCCACACCCTAAAGCTGGCAGCAAGAAAAGCAGCTTACATTTGCAGGCTTGCAAGTCCTGCTTGTGGCACTCACCATTGCTTTTAGTGTCATCAGAGGATTCCCCCACTGATCACAGTGGCAGAGCAGAGAGCCTGAGGGACAAGAATAAGTAAGACAAGTATAAAAGAGCAAAAATAGAGAAAAGAAAATGACACAGAAAAGAGAGAAAGAGAAAAGAAGGGAATCCTTTCCATGTACAATTTGGCTGAACTACAGGCCCTCTGGGAACAATAACTCTGAGCATCCTGACTTCTATGTATTTAGAATTTTCACCATAGTATTGTGAGAATAGTTTTTTTGCACTTAATTTTATTCTTTCTTCAGGGGAAAAAACGGTGCATGAGCACATGCTCAAGGAGAATCCACGAGGGAGAATCAAATAAATATAAATTCTACGTTTATTAAACTGACTGCACTGCTGCATACATAAATAAGTTGAACTGAATGTATGTATTTGAATGCTCTAACCAGCATTTGAGACCACAAACCATGAGTCTTTGATTCTTCTCTCACGCCAGTGTAAAATAAAGAATAACTCTGGTGACATGTATGAATCCAGTGTACATCAGAGCAGAATTAGAAGTCACTAGATTTATTTGAATGTATAACTACTGGACAAAAGGCATTTGCTATTTGTTGTCTTTGTGACATTACAGATACGTGAATCTGTATTTAGATTTGTAGATAGCTAATTTCTAGAAAACACTATATTGCCAATGAGGTCTTGTGAAGGCAGGATGGATCCCAGGGGGTGCAATGGTGCCATTACAACTGCCTTTGGCTCTCTGAGCTCCCCAGCATGTGCCATGAGCTGTGAGCTCACCAGCTTGTCAGTGCAGAGCCTCTTCTTCCACACAGCTCTGCTGTTCACCCTTCATCTCCATCCTCCTCCTTCCCCAGAATTCTGTAGCAGGAGAAAAGAAGGAAGGAGCAGCAGTGGTGGTGTTGCTTACCCCCTAGGCTTCAGAGGTACATGAAGGTAGGATCTGAACGCCATCACTACTTATCCTAAATTTTCCCCTGTTGTTGAATT
>NW_017728886.1:240764101-240776177 GCF_001723895.1 Crocodylus porosus | reverse complement strand
GGATAGAGGGGGTAGGAGGAAGGGAGAGCCAACAGCAGCAGTGCTCACGCCCTGGCCTCCGGAGCTGTGCAAAAGCAGAGGTTCTGGCAAGACCCTGCATTTAGCTACCTCGGGAGCTCGGGAGCTCACAGCACATGCACATCCAAGATCATGATGATGAGGGTGCAGACAGACACATCTCCTCAGCTTTGTGGCACATTGCCTTGAGATCTCTTCACTGTGCATGTGCCACAAAACTGAAGGGGATGTAGCCATATACCTCTTGCTGCCATCTTGGATCCACCCATGTGCGGAGGGTATATCCTAAATTGAGAGCTACTAGGTTCCTAGGTATGGAGTGATTAGGCAGCAGTCCTCCATTCTACAAAGCAGCTGATGGAAAATATCTGAGGATCCAATTACTAACTGAATTCCATCACCATCCTGTCACTTGTGTTATCTACTTGTGTAAACAGTTGTATTCATTCTAGTAGAGAGAGAAAAGACTGGAAGACTTGCAATGAGAAGTACTTGGCCAATCCAATTCTGTGTCAATCTGTTGGAGGTAAAAGGGAGAAGAGCTATGTAGAAGAGACCCCATATCACTGACAGTGGACAAAGAGGCTTTTTGAAGCAAATGAATACCAGAGTCAAGCTAGGAAAGCTTCTCTATTCTCCTCACAATGAGGGTGAAGGGTCTCAGAAAGAAGATAGGGAAAGTATGCAAAGACATCGGTTTCATTCTCATCAGTCCTTTCTGTGCTTGCTACTCCATCTCCTGCTTTTCCCCTTTAAGCAATGAAAGTGGAGGGTAGCTTTAGCCCTCATAGACACTAAAATTATTAGCTATGACTATAGTTTCGAGCCAAATACTAGTGTGCTAACCTAGTAAGACAGTGATCTTGGCATCAGATAGCTGTAAATCATTTTTCTGGCAATAGAGTACCAGGTTAAAAGCCAAAGACTATGATATTATAAAAGCCGGTTTTATGGCACCAGGTGGGAAAGATCTATGAATCAGTTTCATTGGCACCATTTTTAGTGTCACAGTGCTAGATTTTTCAACTCTGACAGTACAAATGGTTTCATGAAAAGATTTATTCAAATATTTATTTCTATATTCTCACTGAGGGTTAACTGAGGTTAAATACTGTTATTACTAATAACTATACAGGTCTAATTATGCCATTAATGGAACATTTGCCTGACTAAAGATGGGTTCCAAGCTATACTATCATGCAGGCAGAACCCACAGCTGCTGTGGAATAAGAGTGTTCTTTGGCAAGAAATAAAATTAAACCATGTTAAAAATATTTAAAGTAATACAATTTATAATAATAAAACCCCTTAATTATCCTCTCGTATTACCAAAAGGGATTTCATTAACTTTCTCTGAAACAAAACATTTCACTCACCTAATAAAAAAATTAATGAGCAATTTAAAATAGATGTGATCCAAGCCATAGACCTTCTGCAGATTTCTCAGAAATACCCATAGAATGTGGTCCACTAGTTGCATTAAACTTACGTTTCAAAGGTGCGTGTTTGCTACTTGGAAAACATCTCTTTCTTAAAGATTTCTTATTATAGGGTTCTCAGCTTTAAAACCCCAATGTCTGAGAACAGCTGTTAGCCAAATAACTAGAAAACATTATATATCAAAACGAAAGGTTGAGAGTGTGCCAAAAGCAATGAGAGTGAGAAATTTATCTATAGGAACTTAGACTGGACATTCTTGTTCATTACAAAAACCCAAGGCCCTGATCCTGCAAATGCTCATATATTTGATTTTACTGTAATTTGTAGTTATGCATGTTAGCAAATGACAGGAACCATCTTTTGCTATATGTTTGTATGAGGTCTAACACATCATAATGTTAAGTCTCTAGGCAATGCTACAATGCCAATGACAAACAATGACCTATTTGGTTCGCTAGTCAAAAATAAGTTAAAATTAGGTTCGCTATCAAGAAAAACTTCTTATTGGTAAAATGTCTTAAACTATGAAACAGACTTCTAGGGGAAGTGTTAGGAATCTCATTATTAGAGATATTTAAAACTAGATTGATCAAAATGCTTTAGACTGAAATAAGCTGTACTCTATGGGAGGGCATGGGGCAGATCGGGGTGGAGGTGGGGTTATCTTCAATTTCTGCTCTACCCAATACTTTAAAACCAACTGCTTGTGAAGAGCAGTGTCATTTCTATTCAGGACATACTGAGTCAATTGACTTCATGGCTCATTATCAACTCCCTGATTCCTCTTACTATCTCTCCATTCCACAGATGTTAACAACCTTCTATCCTTTTTAATGGTCTTGATGTTTCACTATTCAAACTATCCTTTCTTCTGCAATTTTGCTGTCTGTTAGCCATTCTGGTAATATGTCTTCTATTTCACAGTCCTGCAGACCATTCTTAGCTCTAGCCAAAAACCTTAACTCAGGTATGTTAATTAGGGCTGCACAAAATTTTGCCTGGCATTTCGTTTCAAAGCTGTTTCGATGCATTTCAAGCTCGAAACAGCAAAATTGAAAAGAAACAAAAGCCTTTGAAAGCAAAACAAGGGAACTTGAAATGTTTTTAAAGTTACAAAACATTTCAAGTTTCGAAACCAGGCTTACTGACTTCAGTACCACTCCCACCTGGAAGCACCCACCTCCTGTCATCTGGCAGGGAGATCAGGGACTTGCCTGCACCCCTGGGAGGGCTGTGCCGCTAGTCCCAGGTAGCAGCACCTAGCTCCTCTCATCCAGCAGGCAGATCAGGGGCTTATCTGCACCCCTGGGAGGACTGCAGGGGCTGTGTTGGAGTCCTCCCAGGGGTGTGGGCCCCCAATCTGCCTGCCAGATGACAGACTGCACTCACTACTGGGAAGATCAGTGCTGCCGCTGGCCCCAGGTAGCAGCTCCCGACTCCTGCCACCTGGCAGGCAGATCGGGGACACACTCCTGGGAGGACTCTGGCACAGCCCCTGAAGCCCTCCCGGGGTGGTGGCAGGCCCCTGATCTGGTTGCTGGTTGACAGGAGCCAGGTGCTGCCTCCTGGGGCCAGCAGGGCCAGGGCAGATTAGCTCATGCTGGGACGCACTGCCCCAATTCCAGGGTAGGGGAGGATCCTCGCATGAGCTGATCTGCCCTTGGCCCTGCACCGTCCTCGAGCCAGCTCCGGTATGGGGCTGGGGCAAGTCAGCTTGTGCAGGGACCTGCCACTGATCTTCCCAGAGCCAGTCCCAGGCAGCAGCACATGGCTTCTCTCATCTGGCAGGCAGACTGGGGGCTCACACTCCTGGGAGGACTCTGGCACAGCCCACACTGCCCTCCCGGGGATGTGGCCGAGCCCGCAATCTGCCTGCCTGCTGCATTTTATGTTTCCCCATAATAACCGATGGGCAAAACATTGAAACAGCATTGAAACAACAAAATAGTTTTGACAAAACAAATGGAACAGTGCTTTTGAAACTAAATGAAACTTGAAACTTTACACTGTTCCACTGAATCGTCAGAATGGAAGTCGAATCAGAACAGTGCTGTTTCACACAGCCCTAGTGTTAATATTAACTGAGTTGTAGAAATGACTGACAGTGAAATATTAGAGACACTGTCAAGACACTCAAAAAGCTAAATTTTGTTTTCTGAACATGAAAGGGATACACATTTAATTATGACTAGAGGGCTATGATAAAATATCCTTTTACTTTTGTTGTGTTTTTTTTTAACTTTGTAAATACTCTAACAAATCAGTACTCTTTCCAATAGTTATTTGTTTTATGCTTTTATCTTAAACTGGTTAATACAGCACTAGCTCCCTACCATACTAATAAAGCTTCTAGTTTGTCCCTAACTGGAGAAAAATATGTGTTGCGTTACATGTGATGAAGCATCACGCCATCTACATATCCCCTTTTCAAAATCATAGATCTGCCCATGAAAGAGGAGATTTTTATATAATGTTTAAGTATTTTCCATAGAATCCAAGTCATTAGAGGTGCATGTGTCTTTCCCATCTGTGTGTGCTATGTATCAGTTATGGCATGTGTAGATACACGTTTATAAAAGTTGTCAAATAGTCTTTACAGAGAAAAATGTCCTGAAATGGACTTTAATAAGACATAAAGAAAAATGTGCTGATATAGCAGAATGCCACAAAAAATGGATGTATTCTTATGAAGTCTACTGTTTATGAATGGGTTAAAACAAAAGTTTATACTTAATCTTTTCCAGGGTGAAAATGTACATGAAGCTGAAAATGTCTGAGTGGTAAACTTAAAACAGCTGAGCCTAATGAACCCTTTCACTTATATGTAAAGGAATGATCCTAGGGATCTATTTTAATTTGATGTCCCCTTTGTTATCAATAACTCAGAAGAAAAAAAAATCCTTGCTTCACGTTTTCTGCACTCAAATGAATAGATTTAACTGTGTCAGCATGCTACTCTGTTAACAAAAATGGTATTGCCACTATTATTACTGGCTGCTGGAGAACACCAAGAGTGAAAAGTTTAAAAAAGAATACCCCCTACTCTCTCCTTTCACTATATTTTAAACCAATTTAAATAAATTGGTTAGTTTCCCATTAGTTTTTTACCTTGGTAGCCAGGTTCTAAATATTTGCAGATTTTCTTTAAGTAATATGTTTTGGGGTAATTTTGGTTTACCATTGGCATTCATGGACACCTTGTGAAAGGAGAGGCCTTGAGAATGGAGGGAAGCCCAAGGGTGACCCTTCCCTCCCACTTACCTTAGGCAGAACAGGGAATGCTGCGGGGGACTGGAGCAACCATGCCACATTTCCACAGCCAGTGCTTGGTCTGGATTGGCAGGGGTGAAGCCCAGAGAGGTACTTCTGGCCCCAGAAAGGGGAAGCCCTGGAGAGATCATGGTGTCATAGCAGAAGAGACACCAGAGAACTCTACTGCTGGGGCCCACCTGCAGCCAAATGTAGCAAGAGGGCATGAGGCAACTGACAAGGGTGGTCAGAGAACCACCAACCAGTTGAAGGACTACTGAAAAAGCACTGGGGGTGGCAAATTGGAGAAGGATCAAGCCCCTGGATTGAAGCAGGTGCCTGGGGAGACAGGTGGTATGCACCTTGAGATCATGAGCCTGCTGTAAGAGAGGCAATCAAGCCGGTGAGTTTTCATTTTTTGTTTCAAATTGATTTGCTCATTTTGGGACTATAAGGTAAATTGATAGAGGATAAATGAAAGGACTTGAGTTGATCTGTGATTTTGTTTTTCTGTGGGACTGTTAAAGAAGGGAACTGACTGGGGGGTGAGGGGTGGAATTGATCCAAAGACAATGCATGCCCACTGAATTGATTCCTCTTCATTCCAGGACTGTTAAAATGAATTGACTGGAGTTCACTTTGGCACTCTGTCAGTTGTCTCATGACAGGGGATGAACCCTTGTTGAATTACTAGTCAAAATCTTCATCCTCCCTATATAGTTAAAAAAGGACTTTTTATTATCTTTGATTTTGGACGCAAGTCCTAGCTCTGTCTGCCTTAGCTTTCCTGACAGCCCCCCTTCGGGCCCGAGCAGAGGAGGTATTCTCCTCTTTGGAGATAGCACCCCCCTTCCACCGGGTGTACACCACCCTTTTGGCAATCAGGCATTCCTGTACTCCCTTGTTGAGCCAGGGGGGCTTTCGGGCACTCCTGCCCCCCTTGCTTTTTGTTGGGATGGGTCACCCCTTGGCCCTGAGTATCATCTCCTTAAGGAACGAACACTCATCTTGGGCAGTGAGCTCCCCTGCTCTCGAGAACCCCAGCACCTCTCCCACTAATCTCCTCAACCCGTTGAAGTTGGCCCTCTTGAAGTCTAGGGTACCTCCTTGCTGCAGGCCCTTGACACCCTGTGCTGGATGGTGAATTCCAGCAAAGCGATGATCGCTGTCACTCAGGTGGTCAAGAACCTGGAGGCTCCTTACCAGGTCATCGCCTGTGGCCAGGACCAGGTCCAACAGGGGATTTCCTCTGGTGGGACTGTGCACCTCCTGAATTAAGTGGAGGTCCTGTATCTCGGCCAGGAACCTCCTGGTATGGTCCAACCTGGCTGACTGTTCCTCCCAGCAGATGTCTGGATAATTTAAGTCACCCATGAGAGCTACATCCTTCACCTTAAGTGCCTCTGCAAGCTGGCCCAAAAATTTCCAGTCCAGCTCCTCCCTTTGGTTAGGGTGTCTATAGTAGACCCCCACCGTTAGATCCCTCTCCCCATGGCCCCCTTGTATCTTGACCCAGAGCACTTCAGTTTGCCCCTCTGACCCCATTTTGCTGGCAGAAGATGTGTATTGCTCCTTGACATAGAGCGCCACATCCCTACCTTTCCTTCCTTCTCTATCCCGCCTGTAAAGCCTATAGCCCCTAATGCTAACTGCCCAGTCATGGGATGAATCCCACCAAGTTTCTGTAAGCCCTATTATGTCTGGGTTTGAACTAGCTATTCTGAAGGCGAGTTCCTCTTTTCTGTTCCCCATACTACGAGCATTGGTATATAGGCATTTAAGGTCTTGCCTAGCTGCGTGTGTCACCCCCCAGTTTGGGAGACTATTTGGACCCCTGTTTCTTACCTGGGCACTCCTTGCATTTGTCACCTCTCTTGCTTGGGTGGTGTCTCCTCAACTTCCTGTGACCCCCTCCCCTGGTGATGCTAGTTTAAAGCTCGTCGTAGGAGAGCAGCCAACCTGGAAGAGAAGACACACTTGCCTTTAGGAGAGAGGTGAAGCCCATCCCACCCCAGCAAGTCCCCCGCCTGAAAGCATGGGTCATTACCAAGGAACCTAAGGCCTGCCTGGCGGCACCAACTGCATAAGCGCCGGTTGACCTCGCCAATGCAGGCCTCATGTCGCCGTCCCCGCCTACTCACCGGAAGAAGAGAGGAGAATACCACCTGCACCCCTGTCTCCTTAAGCTTGTCCCCCAGAGCCTTGAAATCCTTCATAATGCGGTCAGGGTTGCCCCTGGCTGCATCATTCGTCCCCACGTAGATGACAACCATGGGGTATTGGTCTGCAGGTCGGATGTAGGCCGCGATCCTCTCCGTGATGTCTCTAACCCAAGCCCCAGGCATGAAGCAGACCTCTCGCATCATGGGGTCAGGCCAACAGATGGGACCTTCCAATCCTCGTAGGATGGAGTCTCCGACGATGAGGACCTGGCATTTCTTCCTGCTGGTGTTTGTTCTCTGCCCAAATCAACACAAAGATGATAATAATACAATATACAATAGTAAAAAATAATACAAACCTAATAATTCTACAATATAGTCGGACTAGATGATCTGCTCAGGTCCCTTCCGACCCTAGAAACTATGAAACTATGAAGAAACTATGAAACTATAAAAGAGTGGATATCCAAAACTAAAAACATGCTACCAAAATAAAAATGTTTAAAGCTTATCCTAAGTTTGAGCTCACTTATACTTATCTATAGGGAATAGAGAGGGAAAAAAAAAGTCAGAAATGGTTGGGGAAGGGGAGGGAATGCAATAAAAAAAAAGAAAGAAACCGGGGGTTTTGCTACATATATACCCTATGTACTTCTGTCTTAGCACTTTGTTTTGCTATAGTTGAATGTGCCTACATTACCTGGGGATGCTCAAGTCATAGTAAACATATTAATACTGCCCTAAATGATACATGCACAATTATAACAGGCTGCCTAAAACCCACACCTGTTCCCTGCCTACACACACTATCTGGCATAAGTGGCCCTTTACATCAGAAAGAAAGTAGCAGGTGACATTGACTAGCAGGTACAAGAGTCAGACAACTGCCACCCGCTTTATGGACATCAACCATTGTTGCATTGTCATCTCTCACTGAGAAATAGCTTTTAGTCCTCTACCACACCATTGACCACATCACCAGAATCAGTGAGAACTACCCTCTGACAAAAAGAATGAGAGAAACTACGTGACAAAGCTGTTGAACGGAGCCAGTGAGGAATTACCCTCAGTGAGGAGTTAGCGTCTCGCTCCAGCTACAAATGGCATACATGACAGAGCCTGAACAGGTTGAGAGTGGGTCTCAGAAAATGTAACCGACCAATGTGTTTGTCACAAAAAGCAAACCATGGATCATCTCCTGAGATGCCCTGAAGCACCACAATGCACCCCACAAGATCTGGCAACATTATCACCAGAAGCAGTGACCTGTGCAGAATATTGGGAACAGACCATATAGAAAGGTTGGATTGGAGAAGATGACTCTATTTCTGACGGTAAGGGGGTTCCCCTGTGGCCCTAGTAGTAGCAACCACAAGTTTTGAAAATCCTTTTACAATTGCTCCCTATCTATATTTGTAGAATGAAATTGGGTAAACAGCTCTGCACAGTGTTATTTGAAAGCCCAAAATTAAGAGATTCCCCATTAAGGCAAAGAGATGGCTGCCTAAAATGGCCATATATTTCAGGGAGGGCAGGGGGAACAAATTTTAAAATCTAACTCCCCCCAGCAGGAAATTGTTAATATTAAAAAATTCCAAAGAAAGGTTCACCATATTTTGAAGTATACAATATCAACCGAATTTCATCCTAAAAGTTGTATGGGTTTGTGAAAAATATCAGCACTAGAGAATTTAAAATATAGTTTCCACAGCAGCATTAGAAATGGCAGCTTCTTGTGAAACCTATTTTGTAGCAATGTGTGTATTTCATATAAGAAAAGGATATGGTAACCACAAGGCTGTCTGCAACCAAAAGTTAGTAGTTTTAAGAAAATGCAACCAATATTATATTATTGTACAGCATGGGATCAATCCCATTTACTTTATAGTATTTAGTAATGTCAAGTATCGTTAACAAAATCTTCAATGGAATCATTGGCCCAAACTACACTATTTTAGCCATTAAAAAGACTGCCTTTGACATCAAAAGGAATTGGATTGGGTTCTATATGAATACGTAGTTATAATATTTCTTTTCCAGACTCATTTGAGTTTTGTGCCCAAGTTAAATAATACCAAGACCCCTAACAGCCACAAAATTTTCTAGAACTTACATATTATTCCCCGAGATAAGCCTTCAGTTAAGGGATCAAATTATTATTAGCATTTAGCTGGCAACTTTTGCTCATTAACTGTTGAACATGCTCTTCTCACCTCTTTAAAAAATACAGTAAAATGTTAGCCTATTCCATATCATTGGAAAATGGAACTTGAAAATAGCTGAAAAACTTAAGAAACACAGAGCAATGGATATTTTTGCTACTAAAAGGTACAGTACAGTACAGAAATAACAAAAACAAATCCATATTAACTGGGAAAGAACATATGAAACAAGACTACGCCTTAGTTCCAATATTTAATATGTGATAGGCCAAAAGCAATATTGTAATTTGAAGGTAATAACTGCTGATTTATTGCAAATCATAAATTTTCTCAGAAGTTCATTTAGGGTGACATTCATAAGACACTATATAGACTACCAAAGACCTTCAGAGCAGATGGATTATGATGTGGGCAAGGTGGGCAGCTGTGTAAGGCTCATGATGGTCTCCACATCCTGTGTACAGCACAGCTGTGCTGCAGAGGCTTCTTGGAAACAAGTGCATAGCAACAGGATATTTTAAAGGTGATCACAGAAAAGGGTAGGGAGTGTTTCAATGGAAACAAACCCCTGCACTGGCAGTTCACACTGTTTTGTGGACAACATAACTATGGCCCGGAGGACATTCTTCCCAGAATGGAATCGTGCCTGTGGGCAGGTACATTCCAGAAAAACACTGAACTTCATGCAAGTGTGTATTACTATCACCAGACAAAAAACTATGGCCGTGTCTATACTGTCTCCTTGACAAGCCTGGGACTACTGATAAACAACTAGCTTTGCCTGCTAGCCACTGGTCTGTGTGTGCCAAAGCCTAGTGATTTTTTCAGAGTAGACTGGTAGAATGGCTCTTAGTGTGTGCTAGGCACTACCTTCAGGATCTCCTTTGCTAAACTGATAAAAATGCTAGAGATCCTATTCTGTACAAAATAATTGCATAACACCCTTGCTCACTGGAGCAAGTCAAATAACACTATCTTCTCTATTTAAGACCAGGACTCTCATTACACCTCTCCTACCAAACCCTCCACTCCACATGTCAGTGATTCCTTCCTCCTCCAAATATAAATTAAAGGCATGATTCTCACAGGGCACATCTGCACAAGACACTTTACTGTGCAATAGCATAGTTAACGGTGCAGTAAGCATGCACGTCTACATGTGCACATGGTTATTGTGCAGTAAAAATCACTACTTGCAAGTCAAGACTTATTCATGAGTAGTTACTGTGCAGTAACACACGTGTAGACATCAACTGTGAGCCAATTTCTTCCCGGCCAGTCCCACCGCTAGGGGTCAGCCTGAGGCTAGCCATAGGACTGGGAGTCTCTCCAGCCTCAGGCTCAGGTCCTTAAAAGCCTCCAGGAATTCAGAGCCCCGGATGGTGCACATGCAGGGAGCCTGAGGCCACACCAGGCCACTGTGTCCCCCTGTCCAAGCTGCAGGCCAGCTGTGCCAGCCTGCCTGCACCCCAGCAGTGCTGCCTGATACTGCAATGCCATGCAGCTGCCAGGGCCATGCTATCCAGGCCTGACAGCACCCAGGCCCAAGGTGCTGCAGGCTCCTGCCAGGCCTACCAGCACCCAAGCCCAGCTGCAGGCAGCTCCTGGCCATTATGGCCAGCTCCAGTTACCCACAGCCCACCCTCAGCAGCCTGCCCAGATGCAGTTGCTATGGGACATTGCCTTGCTGTGTGGCTGCAAGTCCCACACTATGCCCCTGCATTGGGTGCTGCAGGTCTGGCAGCAAAGGAACAGCTGTGTGGAGGCCCAGTGAGATGGCAGAGGAGTCCCAATGGCTTCATCGCTGATGTCACAGCCTGCCTCCCAGGGCCACAACTGGTCATAAGAGGAGACTGGCAGGGCAAGGTGGAGGTACAGTGGCAGCTCGTGTGGGGTGGCGCTTCAATGGCCATGTCTGTGAGGGGCTGTCAGGCCAGATGTGGGAGTGTGGGCATGACCAGTTAGCACAGCAGTGCTGCATAAAGGTCAAGGCCTTGCAGGTACAGTGGGTTTCCATCTTTGCCCACAACTGTTGGTCAGGAAGTGCCTGCAAGACCTAATCCTTTATGCGGCAGTTGACAGATGTTCTCATGCCCTGGGAACCAGGCAACCATGCTGTGTACTGCAGAATGGGCAATCTGCCTGAGCCCCCACTCCCGTCTGGCACACATGGTGATGTTTCACCGGGGAAGGCCTCCTAGTGGCAGCAGGGGCCCACTGCAGGGCTGCAGGAATTGGCAACATTTTGCTGCTAGGAGAATCAAATCTGCTCCCATGTCCCTGCATGTGTAAATGCCCGCCCAGGAGTGTTTACTCGTGAGTAGTTTACTTGCAAGTTAACTGATCCTGGATCAAATACAGTTCCTGTGAGCCTGTCTACACATGTAAGGAAACTCCTGGGTCTCAGAGCCCAGTCCCCTGTTATCACCATTGACACTTCACATAATCCTCTTAAATTTACCAGGCTCCATATTAAAAGTAGACAAGTTTTTTGTTTTCCATGTATTTAATTTACACAACTGCCACTAGAGGACTTTTCCAGTACTTAATTTTTCTACTGGTTATGAACTTCCTATTTCTTAATCTAAGTTTATTCATGGCCAGTTTATACAAGTTTCATAGTTTCTAGGGTTGGAAGGGACCTAAGCAGATCACTGAGTCCAACCCCCTGCCATGGCAGGAAAGAGTACTGGAGTCAAACGACCCCAGCAAGGTGTACATCTAGCCTCTTCTTAAAGACCCCCAGGGTAGGAGCCAGTACCACTTTTCTTGGAACTTGGTTCCAGATCCTAGCTGCCCTGACAGTGAAGTAGCGCCTCTTGATATCTAGCCTAAATCTACCATCTGCCAGCTTGTGACCGATACTCCTGGTCACTCCTGGTAGTGCTTGGGGGAACAGGGACTTCCCCAGTGCCTGCTGGTCCCCCCTGACTAGTTTGTGACAGGCCACTAGAACCCCCCTCAGACTTCTCTTTTGGAGGCTGAACAGGTTCAGGTCCCATAGCCTTTCCTCATAGGGTCTGCCCTGCTGCCCCCTGATCATGC
>NW_017728886.1:240738529-240763901 GCF_001723895.1 Crocodylus porosus | reverse complement strand
CCTCGTCCAAGTCACTGATGAAGATATTGAACAGTGTGGGCCCGAGGACCGAGCCCTGCGGAACCCCACTACCCACATCCCTCCAAGATGAAAATGACCCATCCACCGCCATTCTCTGGGTGCAGCCCTCCAGCAAGTTGGTGTAGGTGTCAACACCACAGTCCCCCAGTTTCTTAATGAGAATGGGGTGAGAGACAGTGTCGAAGGCCTTCCAAAAGTCCAGAAAGACTATGTCCCCTACTACCCCTGCATCTAAGGATTTGGTGACCTGGTCGTAGAAGGCCACCAGATTGGTCTGACAGGAACTGCTGCTAATGAACCTGTGTTGACTGCCCGTAAGCATAATCTCCCCCGCTGGCCCTTTGTGGACATGCGCCAGAATAATTTTCTCGAAAAGCTTGCCCAGGATTGAGGTAAGACTACCTGGCCTATAGTTTCCTGGGTCCTCCTTCCTCCCCTTTTTGAAGATGGGAACCACATTGGCCCTCTTCCAGTACTCTAGCACCACACCAGAGCACCACGAGTGCTTATAAAGCCGTGCCAGGGGTACCACAATGACCTCAGCTAATTCCCTCAGTACTCTAGGGTGGAGATCGTCTGGACCAGCTGATTTGAATACATCCAGTCCTTCCAGAAGTTCCCTAACTAGTTCCTCACGAACCCTTGGCCTAGGTGCGCCTTCCTTGGGGCGTAAGGGGGACCCAGAGTGGGGGTGGCTGTTCCAGTCCCTGCTCAGGAAAATGGAGGCAAAGAAATCGTTAAATATGCTGGCTTTGTCGTCTTGTGTGATGACGAAATTTCCTAGCATGTGACCACTCTTCTTGGACACCTGGCTCCCCTCCCCTCCAGGACCTCAGTGCTTCCCCAACTATTCTCCTTAGCTCACTGAAGTCCGTCCTCCTGAAATCTAGGGCTGCTGCCTTGCTGTAGGCCTTTGCCACCTTGCACTGTATGGTGAATTCCAGCAGGCGATGATCTCTGTTGCCGAGGTTGTCGAGCACCCGCAGGCCCCTCACTAGGTCATCTACTGTGGCCAGCACCAGGTCCAACAAGGTGTCTCCCCTGGTGGGGCTGCGCACCTCCTGGGTTAGAAGGAGGTCCTGCATTCTGGCTAGGAACTTACGTGAGCGGTCAGACCTGGCTGACTGCTCTTCCCAGCAGATGTCTGGAAAGTTCAGGTCCCCCATGATGACTACGTCCTTTGACCTAGTTACCTCTGTGAGCCAACTTAAGAATTCCTGGTCTAGCTCTTCCCCTCGGTTGGGAGGTCTGTAGTAGACCCCCACTGTTAAGTCTCTTTCCCCACGACTGCCTTGTATTCTAACCCAAAGCACTTCAGAGAGCTCCTCCTCCAATTCTTTGCTAATTGATGAGGATGTGTATTCCTCCTTAATGTAGAGTGCCACGCCCCCACATTTCCTTCCTGTCCTATCCCTCCTGTACAGCCTATAGCCCTTGATATTCACCGCCCAGTCATGCGTGGGGTCCCACCACATTTCAGTGATCCCCACTATGTCCAGGTTGGTGTCAGCTAGCAGGAAGGTAAGTTCCTCTTGCTTGTTTCCCATACTATGAGCGTTGGTGTAGAGGCATTTGAGGCCTCCTGTGGATGTGTGCACTGGCCCCCTACTTTCAGCGTTACCCTGGCCCCTGTCGCTTACTTGTGTATATGTTCTGCTCGTTGGCTGGGCTGTACTTGTGGGTGTTGCTTGGTTTGGCAGTCCAATGTTTCCTCCGCCCTTGTCTTCCCCTTCCCTCAATGAGCCTAGTTTAAAGCCCGCTGGAGGAGATCCACCAACCTAGAAGAAAACACTCGCTTACCTTTAGGGGAAAGGTGGAGGCCATCCCATCTGAGCATGTCTTTTGTTGTGATGTGCCGGTTGTTGTCGAGGAAACCAAAGCCTACCTCGAGACACCATTCCCGAAGCTGCCAGTTGGTCTCCACGATGCACGTTGCATGTCGTCTTCCACGTCCACTCACTGGTAGATCCACCTGGATTCATTCCCTATCCTAAGTGTTTTTGTGCCAACATTGTTCCGTAGCTGATATACCTCTTCTACCTCCTTTTTTTCTCCCTCTTCTGTCTCCCCACCCCAAGTATCTATAGGCAGAAATCAATTCATTTTCTGAACTAAACAAGTTGAGCTCTTGTAGCAATTTGTATGATGTATGATAGGCTCCTCATTTTCCTGATCATCCTAGTAGACCCTCTTTTCACCTATTCCAGTCTGGTAATCCTTCTTTGACAAGGATGCTCAGAACTTTGCATAGTATTCAAGAGGAGGTCTCATCAGGGTATTCTACAATGGCACTAATATTTTTCTGCCTCTAAGAGAAATATTTTCCCTAACATCTTAGGATTTGTCTTTTTCAGAGCCATCATATACTGGCGGTTCATACCAAAGTATGAGCTTGCACCTTATGAAAAAATATTCTTGTTTTTAGTCTATACAATCATGCTACTTCTTCACTGCCTTGTGCATTTATTACTGGTCTTCCAGACTCCAAAATACTGCATAGCTCATGAACTCCACAAGGTCCCTGGCGCATGCATACCTCTATCAAGAAGTGACTGGGCACCAGAAGAGGGCTTTAATCCCAGAGCAGTGCACTTTGCCTGATTAAATAAGTAGCAGGCTTTTGACAGTACACAAACATGGATAGGCTTCATGGAGCAAGCATGTTCATGTTTCCATCAATCATTAAATTGAGGATCGATAGTACCTTTTTCACCAAAAAATAAAATAGTTTTAATATCTCAAGTTGCCCTCTATTCATTCCTGAAAAGGCAGCCTTCACAGCCTCAAACTGACATTGTTCCTAGGGAACAAACTGGTGACTTGGCAGTCGGCACTGTAGGGTTGTATATCTTATGAATTCTACCTCCTCTAGGAATCACAACAGCTGAATTTTGCTGTCTTCATGACTTAACAAAATAGAGATAGATAGTACACTATGCTGATGGCTCAATATGGAAATATATTAAATGTCATGATCATTGCAGTCATATTTCCCTGCTCCTGCCCTTTGAATCAAGTTTCCTTAAATCCTACACAGAATGTTTATCATCACTTTTCAATACAGGAGGGCACAAAACCATTGTCTTAGGTGTCACACCCAGAGTGTGGTGGTAGACAGGTTGATACAACCTAGGAAGATGTGGGCAGTGGAGTCCCGCAAGGCTTGGTCCGTGGACTGGTGTTATTCAATGTCTTCATCAGTGACTTGGATGAGGTCGTGGAGAGCACCCTGTCCAAGTCTGCAGATGATACCAAATTATGGGGCAAAGTTAGCACACCAGAGGGTAGGGAATGGATCCAGGTAGATCTGGACAGGTTGGAAAAATAGGCATAACAAAATAGGATGCAGTTCAACAAAGACAAGTGCAAAGTGCTGCACCTGGGCAAAAAGAACCACCAAACACTTACAGGCTTGGGGATGACCTTCTCAGCAGCACAGCAGTGGAAAGGGATCTTGGAGTCATAGTTGACTCCAAGAAGAACATGAATCATCAATGTGACAAAGTGATCAACAAGGCTAACCGTACTTTATAATGCATTAGCATATGCATGACAAACAGGTCCAGGGAGATGGTGCTTGCCCTTTGTGTGGCACTGGTCAGGCCGCAGTTGGAGTACTGTGTCAAGTTTTGGGCACCGCACTTCAAGAGGGATGCAGAGAATCTTGAGAGGGTTCAGAGGAGGATCACTCATGTGGTCAGAGGCCTGCAGGCAAGGCCCTACAAGAACAGGCTGAAGGACCTAGATCTCTTGAGCCTTTTCAAGAGAAGGCTGAGAGGTGATCTTGTGGCTGCCTATCAATTCATCAAGGGAGGACAGCAGGGAATAGGAGATGTTTTGTTTACTAGGGCACCCCCTGGAGTAACTAGGAACAAAGGCCACAAATTGATGGAGAGCAGATTTAGGTTGGACATTAGAAAGAACTTCTTCACAGTAAGGATTGCCAGAATCTGGACTGGGCTTCCAAGGGAGGTGGTGGTCTCCCCTACTCTGGGGGTTTTCAAAAGGAGACTGGACAGGCACCTAGCTGGGGTCGTCTGTCCTGCCCAGAGCAGGGGGTCAGACTCGATGACTTACTGAGGTCGCTTCTGACCCTAACATCTATGAATCTATGTGCCATAGGCAATTATTGGCCAGCATTTCGGAGAGATATTTTTGATTCTCAAATGTTTGTTTCCTTTGAAACAGCAGGTGATTTCTTAGCTGTTTTATGAAACGGAAACCATGTATTCATTGTGTGGGACATACCAAAGTAATATGTACAGGTAGGTACCGAACAACAATAACACCACAGCAAAAAATATAGGGGACCATTTGTTTAAACAACCACAATTTGAACTTGCATACATTCTCCCTTGGCCATACCATGCATTTATACAAAAACTGTTGTCTCAAAGTGTCTCAAAGCATTTTACAGCCATCACCACTAAAATATTGCTACCACAGCAGTAGTTTAGCTACCTTATAAACAAAGGGGAAATTCAAGTCAGTGACCCACCCCTCCACTTATGAACAGTATTATGGCATTTTTATAACTGTGGAGAATGTGCAGTACTTCATCTGGTATACCTTGATCATATTAAAACTGAGTGGATTCAATTTATCTTCTTCAGAAGCTATGAGGAGTTAATTCTGTTGCTATTTGGACTGCTAGTTGCAATGATACAAATGTTCAGCAAAGATACTTAGGCTCAGATCTACAAAAGTATTTAGTCACTAAAAATTAAACTAAAGCAGAAGCTAGAAGTGTAAGTCCAAGTGAGGTATCTCCAAAAAAATCTGCCTAACTACTTAGAGGAAAGAATTATTGCGGGTGATATCTTTTACTAGTAAATTGTCTATCAAGAATGATTGGGTGGGGGGGTGGCAGAGATAGAGGTCTGCATCTGCTCCCCGCCCCCCACCTTGGGCCAGGGCTGGGGCTGCTCCCTGCCTCTCCCTCACAGCTTCGGTTCAGGGCCTGGGCCTGAGCTGTGTCCCCACTCCCCTTTGGACTGGGGCCAGGGCTGCTTCCCACCTCTCCCCTGCCGGTTCGGTCTGGGGCTGGGGCCACTCCCAACCTCCCCTTGCCACTTCAGACTGGGGCCTGAGCTGTTCCCCCCCACTTCAGGCTGGGGCCGCTCTCCGCCTCCCCCCTGCCGCTTCAGGTCAGGCCCTGGGCTGGGGTGGTTTCCTCTATCCCCTTCAGGCTGGGGCCAGAACTGATTCCCACCTCCCCCCCACTGATTCAGACTACAGTCCACCTCTGCCTGCTGCTTCAGTCCTGGGCTTTGTCCTGGGCTCTTTCTCCCCTCCCCTTCGGGCTGGGGCAGGGACTGCTTCCTTCTTCCCCCGCCCCTCCCCCACTGCTTCAGGCCATGGCCAGAGCCAGGGCCAAAGCCAGCACTGCTCATTGCCTGCCCCCGCTGCTTCAGGCCAGGGCCTGGGCTGGGGGAGCCACCAGTAACCCCTACTCTCTTTCCTGCTCCACTCACTCCCCTGTTCCCCATCACCTCCCCTCCCCTCCAGCCCCTCAGTCCCCACTGTCATGGTGGTGCTCTGCTGTCTGTCTCTGTCTGTGTACAGCACTCTGATTGGCTGCCAAGGCAACCAGAGTATGAATAAAGCGTTACAGACAGACAGGCAGACTAAGGTTTTTATAATATTAGAATCATGGCAGCGCTCTGCTGTGTTTCTGTCTGTGTAGAGCACCCTGATTGTCTGTTGAGACAGCCAATCAGAGTGCAAATAAAGAGTTATGGACAGACAGACTAAGACTTTTATAATATTAGACATAAGCAAGCTTTGGGATATCACAGTACTCTTCCTCAGATCTCTGGGAAAGAACCAAACACAGAAGAGCCAAGCAGAGGACTGAACAAAAGCATCTAACTGCTTAGGCACTGGAAAATCCTTAAGAACGAAAGTTTTTTGGGTAAGATTAGGTAGACACTTAAAATTTTGTTACTGGATTGTCTAGAACGGACACCATCCTGTTAGAGCTGAGCCTAACAGTGTATATCTTATATTTAAACTCATTTGGATTCACAAACTAAATATCTTCACACTAAAATCCATAGAGTAGATGCATTGGATAAAATACACTGAGGCTATCAACAGATGTCATCCTTTGCGTGGGATCAGCTGTGTTAGGATACACTCAGTACAGCTGATCCACTTCAATGGGAAACACAGGTGTTGTCCATTGTTCTTCAGGGTCCAGCCCCTGCTGCTTATGAGCTTCAGGGTCTTGATTCTGCAGGACAAATGCCATTTGGGTTATCCCCTGCCAGCGCCTGATTCCCCTGTCAGGGGATCCCCTGGGTGCATGTCTGAAGCAGGGAACCCAGGGTTCCCCCATTTGCGGAAGCTCACCCTGATACATGTGCTCAGGGAATCCCTCTTGGGGGACTGCAGAGGCACACCCTAGGAAACAAGAAAACCTGGGCATGTGTTCCCAGAGCTTCAGGATCCCAATCCTAAGTGCCCTGGGAATGGGAAGTGCCTTCTCAGGGCAGCTGGAGAGCACAGGCAGCTCTAGGGTGTCCATGCTTTCCTGCCATAAAGCAAACAGACATTTGCCACCAAAAAAGCAAAACAAATGTATGCTACCTATTGTCACATCTACAGTTTTTGGTATTTGTGATGTGACAAGGTGTGCAGACATTTGTTTACTTGGCTTTTGTGCTGCCATAAATATTTATTGCATCCCAGAATCAAGGTTTGTTTCCAGCCCAAGAGAATTAGAAACAGGAACTGGACCTACAATTCCCAACTGGCTACTCTAACCACTACAGTCATGCACCATTTCTCATTGCTTCTCTCTGGCCCCATAAATTTTGCATTTACAACTCCCCAATAGCACAGCTTCAACAAGATAGATGAAGATTGCTTTTGTACCCATACCTCTGCCCAGTCTGTATAACATGATAATTAGGGCACTCTCTTGTCGGGCTTGAAATGAGACTTCCCACTTACCAGGTAGGTTCACTAACTGCTAGGCTATTATCCAGAATAGGGTGATGCCATCTTCTCCTCTTGTCATGTTTTAAAAGAATGAGCTAGTCTGCCATACTCAAAGGGCATGGCATCTACATGCAGGAGGAGTGTCATACTATGAATCCTAATTTCACATACTACCTACTCAGGGCTGCAGGTAGGTGGTTGAATCTAAGAGAAAAACAAGATTTCAGACATATTCTTATCTTTAGTGGGCACGTCTACACATGATGCTACATTGCCACAGCAACGTGCTATGGCGACGTAGCATTGGTGGTCACAAACCATGATGCCACAGCTATGTTGCCATAGCAATGCAATCCCCCATTTTAGCATGTTGCTATGGCAATGTAGTGACTAAAAATAACCGTGAGCAGTGCACGGTACTGTACGGGACGTTACTGCACCATCATTTAGTACTTCCATTTGGAAGTACTAAAAGACGGTGCAGTAACAACTTTGCCACAGTGACACATGTAGATGCTCCCAGTGTTTCCTACTGGTGTAGGCCTAGTGCATCTTAGCTTACTGTTTTCGGTGAACCTATTTTTAAGTGACTAACTCTCCCTTTCATAGGGAATTCATGTGTATAATCTGGGTTTGTGAATACTGTTCCAACAGCCAGGCACCTAAGCTAGATGTAGTGATGCTGAGTGATGCATCAGTGATGCTAAGACTCACATCCACTTGTGGGTCCACAAAACTACCTGTCCATCAAAGGAGCACCTAGACACCTAACATTAGATATATAATAATCAGCGATCACAATTTGTTAATATAATTAATGTCTTACATGTAGTCACAACTTAGAAGCAGCGCTTATTGAAACATGGTAAATTCTAACTTTTTCTTTTTAAGAGAATTACATATTTATCTATCTGACGTTTGCCTCCTCTTTTTTTCAAAATGAGAATTGTAAATGAATATTGAAAAAATGCTGCCACCTTTTGGTTATTTTCTGGTTGTAAAATATGATTTCCTTGTAAATTCCTGTAAAAACATTAAGTACTTAAAGCCTTATTCTAAGCTTTTCGTATGTCAACATGCTAATACTCTTGTTTATTTTACCATTAACCATGTGTTGATATAAGTATGGAGAAGTTTAGTCTCAACAACTCCATGATAAAACATCCTTAACTCTCACTAATAAACAAACTTTCACAAGAACTTCTGCCTCTTGAATCAGGAGGCAAATAGTTTTGACATATCTAACTGATTGGATTATTTCTTTAGGTACAGGACAGATTTTAATATTTCTTTAAGTAATAAATAACAATACTTCTGTATTGTCTTCCAAATAAGTAACTCTAAGTACTTTACAAACATAAGGCCACTAGTTAATCCTCAGAAAACTCCTCATAGGGAATATAATCAATAGTTGATGATTTAATGAATAGTAATTGCAGTGTTTACGTGACAGGACATACAGGTCTTTCAGTAACCTCTAAAGAGAGGCTTCCCACAGTTCTTCTACACCAGTCCCTTATGTTGCCTCCAGGGGAGGCAGCAGAGCCTGAGATTTGGAGGTTAATTGCCAGCAAGTTTCAGAGTTCTCACAGGGAAGCTCTCCTAGCTTTGATTTAATTAGATTTCAGTTGAATGTATTTATGCTCAACACCTTAAAGAAAGCACTAGCCCTTCCTCTAGGAGGAAAATGGGCTAAGCAGATGATTAGGTAAAGAAGAGCACCCTTCGGGTTATCAGTATGTTTGATTTACCTTTTGGAGTTCACTAACAATAAAGCTACATGGAAAGACTTACTGCCTCTTCAGTTTGCTGTACCTTCTCCCTTGTACTGCCACAATTTTTTAAAAATTGTCCTTGAATGGGAGAAGAGAAGAAAACCCCTGGTTCATCTCATTTCAGTGCAGGAAAACTCTTGCACAGCTCTTTGCAAAAAATGCAATATTGTAGTTAAGTGATATGCTTTGGATTAGGATGCCTTTTTGTACAATTCCTTTTTGAAAAGCGTTGATTAGCTTCTGCTTAAAAGACAAACCCACATGTCTGCTAATGCAAAGCAGAGAGCAATGAGTTCATAGAATCATAGAAATCACAGAATCATAGATTGTGGGTCAGGTGGAGGGTGGCAGGCCAGATCCACACAGCAGTGGGGGGCTCCATTCCCCCACCCCAGTTCCTGGCATGGTGAAAAGCTGGACTGGGCATCCCATGCTGGAGGGAGAGACTCCCTCTGTCATGCAGACCCAGCCTGGCCCCCCAACACCTGACCCAGCAATCTGGGGGGCCCACACAGCATGGGGGCCCCATTCACCCACCCATTCCCTGCCTGGCTGTGCAGAGAGGGAACGGCGCCTTTTCTGTCTCCTCTCTGTGACAGCCCAGGGTAGGATTGAGCCAGTACTCGCCTAGAGCAGACAAACACCAGACGAGGCCCCTGGGAGACTAGGGGAATGCAAACTATCTTGCCTTGAGATGGGATCTGCCATTTTTAAAACACTTTATGTGCTTTTGTTACAGCTATACAGTGCTTTCTGAGTGCTTAAAGCGTAAGTATAATGTCTGTACCTAGCCATAGTGATTTTGTCTCCCACGTAGCATTAAGATTTCTGTGTTGCCTTGAATGTCAGCCCTTTCAGACATTTATAGAGATGTCATACTAATTCTCTCAACTAATATTGAATACCCTCTGGGACAGAAAATGAATTATCAACCTTTTCCCCCTCAGAAAGTGAGTTTTTGTAAGCTGAAGGAAAAGTTGCAAACCATTTCAGTTTAGATACTTACCCTAGTCCTATTAAAAATCAGTTTATACTAAAAAATAAAAATACAAATAAACCCACCTGGAAAGCACAAATACTAATATTTTCTATTTATATCTTAAAAATAAAGTTTTAGACAGCTGATATATTTAACTTTGACAAATAGCCTTGACTGACCTTTACAAGTTTGCCAGTAGGGTTAGAATGACAAATTACTCTCACAATGGGACTTATTAGACTCCTGGCATATTATTATAGCATCACTCTTCAGGAAACACTAGTTCAGACTGTGTCAGCGCTTCCATTTTTCAGGGTTTTATAACTCAGCTGCAAAAAAAGTACTGTGGGCTGAAACCTGACATGCAACATCTTAGACTTAGGGTGACTTCAGATTTTATTAAATAAATTGCTCATCCACAATATTTTTATGCCTATATGTAACTTTCATCACTTCTGTTTCACAAATGCAATATTGCACGATTCATTTATATGGTCTAGTTATTTTTAATATCGGGGTTGGAGAACGGAATTAAAAAGTATATAGAGGGTGTGTCTTTCATCAAAAAGCATGATATTTTAGCAGGAGATTTAGTTCTCAGGTGCAAAAACTTCTGTGACATTACAGACCATAATGCCATGGGTTTGAGTTACTGCTGATGTCCAAATCCTTATTCTGGATCTAATCCAAGATGGGGTGGGGGGAAGAGGTAGAGTTTTTCCATTGACTTCAGTAAGCTTTGACTCAAGTCCCTATGAGCAATCCTAGTAAAAGGAGCTTATTAGAGTGGGTTTGGAGGGACAGTGCTTGGAGTCCTTGCTCCTCTTACTAGCATCAGAATTCTATTCTGTTCTCATGGATAGAAAGGAAAGAGAAAAATTATCCATCAGTAAGTATTTCTAAAGTGTCCATACCATATCTTGGCACCACTGGATATGAACAATAGTAAGAAGGGAAAGTCAACTTTCTATTTTTCCTTTCAGAGAGTTTCTTTATGAGACCTGTTCATTAGCAACAGGACACTGAATCTCAACGATCCTGAATAAAACTAGTTATAGTCTCCATCCTACTCTTCCTTTGAATTGTTGGATTCCTTTTAACTCTTGGACTTACCCAGGTTTTTTTGGAGGGGTGTATCAGAATCATCTACAGACCTGCTGTTAAGCAGTGCCTACTTCCAGTTTATGTAAATAGTCTCTGTTAGTCATAGCATGATTCATGATCTTAGCTGCCTTGGTAGATCCCAAGAAAGGCAATTCCTGAAACAGTATGCCCCTAGTCTGTCCAGGCCCTGGTAGATTAGTACTACAAACATGATGTTGATTAAGCACAACACTAACATAGAATCAAATAAGTAAGCCTAAACAAAGTACTAGGACATGAGACAGAGCAATAATAATCTTGTTTGCATATATTTTTCATCTGTAGATGCCAAATTACCTTGTTATTGTTAGACCCATTTAATGAATGGAGAAAAGGAAGAAGAAGGCTTATGTAACTTGCTCAGAAAAACCCCAACCAAACAAACCCCGCCCCCCCAAAATAGATCAACGGCAAAGCCAGGAATAAAATCAAAACTCTCCTAACCTCAGTCTAGTGCTTTGGACTTTTAGGCTGTATCCACATGAGCATGAACATTTGTTTCCCTGGGGACAACTAGCAGCAGGATACCTTGTGCCACTGCTACTTGTCCCTGGGGAATGCCTGTGCCATGGTGTGTGGCAAGTTACCCCGGGTGGGGTAGGGGAGGCTGGGGCCAACACTGGGCTGGCCCTAGTAGCCTTATCTGGAGTCCCGGAGGCCTCCTGGGGCTGTAGTGGCAGTGAACCTGCTGCTCAGAGCCTGGCCAGTACTTGAAGTATAGCTCCAGCTGGCCAGGCTCTGGTTTTGGGTGGCACATGCTGTTCTCATATAACCACCCCATGGTTGTTTTGCACACTTTTTTTTTAACCCTGGCATTTCCTGGGGTCAAAAAAACCCCTCACACTGCTACCTTGAACTGTGGAATATGAAGTACGTGGCGCTGCAGACATGTCTGCAGCGCCGCATACCACATGGCTGTGCTCATCTGGATGCGGCCTTATGGTTTTTAGTGCTCTTTAGTGATTTTTGTTCATCTGAGATTGCTGAATCAGTAATTACCCTAAGGAAGAAGGTGCCAAACTTTTCCTACTCAAGTGCCATTCTGATCCTTTTCCCCTGCCTCATCTGCTATTCTGCCTTCTATTCCATCCCCCTGTGCTCCCTTTCCAATCTGCCGCTGTGCTTTCTGCCTCCTGGCCTATCTGCTACTGTGCTGTCTGCCATGTCCCCTCACCTCCCCAGTGTGCCACATGCCACACAGAGGCTGTCTGTGCCATAGGTTGGCCACCCTTGCCCTAAGACAATATGTGATCTTAACTATTAAAGTCAGAGCCTCTCAACTGAAGATGCAGCAGTGGTATTAACAATGTTTTAAAGTATTTAACTCTTCCAAACCGGCATCACTTGTTCCGCAGTTCAGTTTGAAGCAGCTGTTTTTCATCATGGCTGCAAGCACTGAGACAGGTGGGAGACAGCTTATGTTGGGCCTGTATGTTGTCAGCATATGCCTGGAATCACAGGCAGTGTCATCCCTTGATATTGCCTAATGGTGCAGCACAGATGTAAGGTCATACAAAGATGGCCTTAGGGAGCAAGGTTAGAAAATCTGAACAAGGTATAGTAAGAAGGGATAGGTATAACAGCTCAAAGAGGTAAGAAAGAAAGCAAGAGAAGAAAAAGGAGTAAGGAAACCCCTGAGAGAGAGAAGTCAGTTAAGATACAGGACCTGGAATTAACCAAGGTCTTGACTAGGTAAGTCATGACAGAAGCTAAGGTGGCAAAAAGTGGAGGAAAACATTGGCTAGTGAGCAGATAGCAACAACCACGACATGACCCACTCTTATATTTGGAAATATAGTGAAAAGTATGTGTGAATAAACCAGACCAGTCAGGGAGAAAAACAGAACCCAGCAGACACTACAACAGGTTAGGAATACAATGGTTGATACCATGTGCCCATCTCTTTATCTCCTGCTCCAGCCCCCGAGAGAAAGGAGGTTTGTGGTTCCCAGATATGCACTGTGAACCAACCTTCACGGCTTACCTACCCAGTCATCCACATTTTTCATCTTCAGTGACCTGTGAACACCAACAATTACAGTCTTCCTCAGGATACACTGAGTCACCTTTGCTTTGGCTTTCCTGTACAGCAAGCCCTTGAACTGACTCTGCCTCCAAAAGCAGTTATAGCTCCCTCTGGTAGCCACCTCCAAGTCCATTTTTCCTGCCAGTTCACCAGCTTATTGTCCTATTGTTTCCTCACCTGATACACTTTGATGATGTTGGTTAAATATAAATTGGGGAGCCAACCCTCAGACTACAGAAGCGACCTTAGCTGTTAACTTCTCTACCCTGTTCATCATTGGGCCACCTTGGTCTGACCTAGTTTTTAATATGCCAGACACTCAGAGGTCATCTTACCTCTCTGTCCTCATCCTCAGCTCTACTCTCAGGTCTGAAGTCCCATCCATACTCAGTCCCCTCAGAGCCAGCAATCTCTACCCTAAATCAACTACACCAAACACAGAGGACCTTCTCCAGGTGTTCACAGTGGCCTCTCTACTCCCCATTAAAGTCACTCCAGGCTTCTAACTCCATTTTAGGGTACACACAGAACAGTCCCTCTGCTAACAGCTGCCTGTCAAGGTTACCTCAATGTCTATGGTTCACTGTTCCCAGCCAGAAACCTGCCACCACTTCCCATAATTTGGGCTATATTGATTGATGCCTCAGATCAGGCACCAATCTTATATAGCCCTCAGGCTCCATTCCTTCCAGTCACCTGGTCTCTTCCTTTCCTAACAGGGAACAGAGGTTCTTCATTCCTCAGCAGCAGCCTAGAGCGCTGCAGTTTGGAGCCTATAACTGTGCAGCCCTTCAGCACTGCTGCCTGACGCTACCATGTAACAGGGCTTGGAGGTCCTTATTATGCACCCCCACAGTTTTTAATCTACATTTGACTTAATGATTCTGATTATGAAGGTCCAGGATTTAGACCTAAATTAAAGAAAATATGGGACACATCACCATGCTTTAGTGTGTTGCTACATCACTGTAGGGCAACGTGTAGGCACACCCTATATATCCATAATAGACTATAATCTCTTCAAAGAAGTAGTTCACTCATCATTAAACCATTTTAAACATCTTAACTATGGATGTATGTAATAGATTGGGATGGTTCCAACAAAGCATTTAAACTATGCTGGATGGATAATACACCACTGAAATGTAACATACGTGCTAAATTTCATCACAGGCTGCAATCTTTTATTTGGACAAGGCCTTTTTCTGTTACTCATAAGTATCACTGAAAAGGACTTTGATAGGTAAACAGCACTCGAAAGAAATGTATCATTTTAAAAATTCATACATTTCTATTATATTTTTTTTGTAGCTTTTCTAGCAGTTTTCAAAACTTACACTGAATAAAATTCCTGCAAAGCAGGTGAAAGTTAATTTTGAACCAATCTACAATGTCAAATTTGAACCTGGTTTTAAGAAATTTTTAAATAGAGCAGTTTTGGGCCATGTCAGGCTGATCAGTGAATACTGTACCAAGATTGTTCAGGGACTCTCAGAAAACAGGTTTGAGCTGAAATGGGAACATACAATTTGGCCTTTTGAATATATACTATCAAACCCATGCCTGGAACCACCTTTAAATCAAGTTCAGACATACTTCAAAGCCTAATATAGAATATTATAAATAATGGTATCATTTTCAGCTCACCAGCAAACATTCCAGGAATGTCTAATTTTTCATAACTGAAATCTAAAACTAATTCAGTCCTTAAGAATCTATAAAAAGACTATTATAGTGGTAGCTGTTCATCAGCTGTGATGAGTTAGTTTTCCTCTATACTTATAAATAAGGTGGTAAGAGATCAGCCATTGTAATTTGTTATATATAGCCTGTAGTGTTTTATAGTAACAACCCTGTCGAGTTACTCAAGGGATTTAGGGGGAAATAATGTTTCAAGATGAGGACATTTTCTAGTGAAGATCATCTTTTTAATAAATAGTTTCCCCTATAAAACATTCCAGATTACTTATGGTATGGTTTATTATACTCTTTAAAATATAATTCTTCCCTGAAAGGTAATTACAAAAATGGCAAGACAGGATTCCATTTTTGGTTCTCCACTTTCCAGTTTAAACACATTCATTTTACAAATGAAAATATTTTTTTTCAAATGTCCACCATGCAAACTCAGTTTTGGATCTGAAATTTAAGCTGGTCTTTTTCATATTTGTTCGAATATCACCAAATCAATATGGCCAAAGTCACTGCAGAACCCCTGGTGAAACTCTTCCACAGCTTGTGGCACTTTGGAGAAGTCCCTGAGGACTGGAAGAGGGCCACTGTTGTGTTCATCCACAAGAAGGGCAGAAGGAGAACCTGGGTAATTATAGGCCAATCAGCCTAACTTCCATTCTAGGGAAAATCCTAGAAAATTTAATCAAGGAGTCTATTTGCAATAAGCTTGCAGAAGATAAGATTCTGAATGACAGCCAGCATAGCTTTGTTGTGGGCAAGTCTTGCCTTACCAACCTCATCTCCTTCTATGACCAAGAAACTCGCCACCTGGACATGAGACAGAAGGTTGACATTGTATGCCTTGACTTCCAAAAGGCTGATCTAGTATCCCACAATGTCCTCCCAAGAAAACTGGAGGATTGTGGGTTTAACTCCAAGATAGTCAGGTGGCTGAGAAACTGGCTGCAGGATAGAACCCAGAGAGTCATAGTGAATGGGTCTTTGTCATCCTGGTGAGAAGTAGACAGTGGTGTCCTGTAGGGGTTGGTGCTCAGTCCAGTACTTTTCAACAACATTACTAAAGATTTGGATGTGGGGGTGAAGAGCTCACTGGCCAAGTTTGCATATGACACCAAGTTATGGGGAAGCATGGTCACACTTGAAGATAGGCTACTGATATAGGTGGACCTAGACAGGTTAGCAAGTTGGCCAGATTGGAATCTGATGAAGTTCAATGGTGAGAGATGTAAAGGGCTTCATCTCAGGATGAGCAACTCCCAACACACCTACAAGCTTGGTAGCACCAAACTGACTAGTACCATGAATGAAAGGGACCTGGGAGTAATAACAGACCACAGTATGAATATGAGCTGCCAGTGTGATGCTGTAGCCAGCAGGGCAAATAATACTGTGGCATGAATCAACTGATGCATTTCCAGCAAAATCAAGGAGGTGATTCTTCTGCTCTACTCAGCACTGGTGAGACTACCGCTGGAGTACAGCATCTAGTTCTGAGCACCACACTTTAACAAGGACATGGACAAGCTTGAGAGAGTCCAAAGAAGAGCCACCCGTATGATCAGAGTCTTACACAGCAAGCCATTACAAAGAAAGGCTGAGGGATCTGGGACTCTTCAGCCTGAGGAAAAGAAGCCTGAGAGGGGCCCTGGTAGCAGCTTACCGCTCCATTAGGGGAGTACATCAAGGGCTCGGTGAGCAATTGTTCACCAGGGCTTCCGAGGGGAAAACCAGGAGTAATGGCCACAAACTCCTGGAAGATCGATTCAGGCTCAACATTAGGAAAAACTTCTTCACAGTCAGGGTGTCCAGACTGTGAAATAAGCTTCCTCCAGAGGTAGTGCAATCACCTACCCTGGAAATCTTCAAGAAGAGACTGGACTGTCACATCGCTGGGGTCACCTGACTCCCAATTATCTTTTCTGCTTGGTGCAGGGGGCTGGACCCGATGATCTTGTGAGCTCCCTTCCGGCCTTACAATATATGAATGTATTAATCACTAATAATACAGATTTTACTAATTGAATTCTACCCTCCCTCAGTGATAGGTATATAGATCCATTCACTTCAGAAGCATTATTTAGTTTTCTCTTCCATGTTTATAATTGAAGTATACTATATTACACCTGCAGAAGCAAACTGCTACTTATTACTGAACAACCCACAGTGGACACTGTAGATCCACGTAATTACATGGTCTATGCAGTAATTCTGCCCTCTGTTACATTTTTGCAAGACCCCGGGAAGCAGTTTGTCCTGTTCTAAGCACAATCTGGCTACTTACTGAAGCTGTGTTTGCTATTTTGAAATCAAATTCTTTTTCTTTTAATATCTTTACATGCTACCTTGACAAAACTTCCAAACAGACCAAATCAACACAGGCTGACTAAGTTTACTCAAATACTGTAAATTATGGCATAAACTAACAACATAGATAAGGGTTCAACATACGTTCATTTGAAGCAATCCAAATCCTGCTCCAATCAGTCTTGCACTTCAGCTCTGGCAGAAATGTAGCCCCTGGGCAAAATGTCAGCAAAGCCATGCAGTGTCCATGCTGTCTAGCCAGAGGGCTGCATAGCAGGAATCCCTGCATGCTTCTAGACCTCTGGTGTCCAGAGGTTCCTGAGGACAGCCAAGTGCACAAGAGAGTCTCATTGGCTGTCTATGATCTTCCATCCCTTGGGAGAGGAGAGGGAGTGGAGCATTGTGGGATGTCAAGGTACCTTGCAATCCCCTATTGTGCTCTTCTGGAAAGTGCAGATGTCTCAGTAAGCACTTCAAAATTAAGTGCTATAAAGATGTTCCTTCCTTCCCACCCCCTCCCTTGCCATTTCTGAAACAATCACTGAGTGTGAACATCTGCACCATGGCTGTTTGTAGTGCTTCAGATGCACTTAGAGCACTTCAAACAGCACTCCTGTCTGTGACCTAATAATGAAGAACTAACAGCTGTGTCAGTTTTCAACAGTAATGAGAGAAGTGTTGTTAGTTTCTAAAAGTGCAGACAGTATCGTTGTGAAGTTGTCAAGATAAAGGCCATGAATCTTATTAGAAAGGTACAGTTTAGTAAGTTTTATTGCTTTGTGCTTTCTGCTATGGCTTACATAGGGAAAGAGTAAAAAATGGCTTTCACAGAAAAACAATGAGCCAGATTTGATACCAAACCCCACTAATGTAAATCCACTAACTTAAAAAATTCTACGTAAGGTATACTGTCATGATCAAATTTTGTTCAAACTGTTTTCAGATTCAAAGCCCTATGTAGAGTTACAGAAGAGATGACTGGCCTCTCTTAGGCTACGGACAGAAATTACACATAAATCAGCATAAATGATCAGAAATCAGTTCAAATCTGTAACACAACAGAAGCTCAATGTACATAAACTGCTTTCAAAATAGCTGAAACCAACTTAAGATAAACCTAGACTTAACTGATTTAGGTTAAATCAGTTCATTGAACTTTTGTCCCAGATCCTCTCTAGATTCAAGTTAATTTACAGCCCCACAGCATCATAGGGTGCTTTGCATATCCCCTGCAATGTTCCTTACAGCCCTTGCAGGGTCAGCAGGCTATGCCTGGCCCAAGCTATCTGCTCCAGCTGAGCAGCGAGGCATGCTCTATTGTCCCCCAGCTTCTGGCCTAGGTCAGTGCAGGCATGTGGCTGCATTTCCAGAATCATAAGTAAATGTCTGTTCACTTGCTTATCATTTCAATCTATGCAGTTTGGACTAACCTGCAAAGACTGAATCAATTCTGCGTTGGGCTTTTTAACTGTTTGTACGTAGCCTCACAGAATGCCCATTCCTACTCGGATGCTTTATGTCTCTTCACTTGTGTTCTCACTATTGTATCATAAATATGAGTCCACATCATAAAACCCATTAAGTAATTCCAGGCAACTGGCAATTCCTTCACTCAGAAGTATTAGTGTGGGCAAGAGTGGTACAGTCCAGGATTAAAATGATTTCTCAAACCTGTCTGGATATTTGGCTCAGTGGTCTGGTGGAATTATACTGAGATTTTAAGATGGCTGAAATATAGAGCTTTCATATTAGCACCACTGAGAAATACTGTGCTTTTAAACAGAATGCCTGTGCTCTGAAAGCTTTTGAAAATGTCAAATTGACTCAAGCATTAGGTGAAATTACATTAAACTGTTACAGGACACAGTCTGTCTGCTTTTTCACAAATCAAATTATATAAAACTTTCAAATCACCCATGATCCAATAATACATACAGTCACTATGCAAAATGTAAGGTTGCCTTACAGATACAGACAGATTAATTTTCCCTGCATATGTTCTGAAAAGTATACCCATAATGCGTGCATGTGTGAATGCTATATGTGCTTAAATTATATATGTGTAATAAACTGCAGCCATATGAAAAAGTATATTTATCATGCATCTTTAATCTTCCACATGTGCATTATTGAGTTCTTCCCTTTTATCTGTTTCTGCCAGGACTACCTCTATCATTCAAACCTCTGAATGGCTTCAAGCAGTTGCCTTAGAAAATAAAATAACACAAGCCCAGAATATTCACATTTTGAAATTTGTATTTGTGCTTATCTTTTAAAAAAGGTGTTCCAAACTGCTGTCTTTTTGAGAGTGGTCTTGTAACAAGCAAAAAACCCACCCAAACCCAAAAACCAGCTTACTGTTATTATTCCCAATAAAAAAACTAAACACATAACTGATATATAATTATAATCATGTCTGCAAAAGAAGGCAACCCAACAGAAAACTCTCTACATGATATCCACCCAATGAAAAAACATTTTATGTTAATACCTGTAGAAGATTTACTGTACGTACAGTGTCAGTGAACATGAAAACTGTCCCTGGTTTTCTACCTTACAATGACATTTCATTTATTATTTTATCTGTAGAAATGGATATTTTGTTTATTACCCATGACTGTTATTGAAAGGTTTTTTGAGTTCATGAAAGAATAAACTACAGCTTAATACAGGATGATCCCACAACTTCTTAAAATCTAGTTATTGTCTGATATCCATAGTGCCCGAGATATATCATTACAAATATATACATATATACCTGAGAGAACAGATTAGCCATTGATAAATTTAGAAATAAAAACAAAAAGTTAACTTCTTTTTAAACTGTGATTCTACCATGAAAAGAAACAAAACAAAACATAGCTCCTGGTTTGTTATTTCTGTTTGTTTGCTTTCCTTAATTCTGCCAAATTAACATACTTAAGAGTAAACTCGATTTTATTGCTTTCTGTGAAACATCAACAGAGCTGTTTGCTAACTTCTAAACAGTGACATCAATGCAAGGCCCCTACAGATGTCACTGACAGCATAATTTGAAGATAAAAGGCAAGTGTAATTAATGTGCTAGTTCAAATGGCAAACCTGTATATCTGGTCAAAGTCTATAGAAGTAAGTAAACCCCTAAAAACATGAATGGACTTGAAAAATCACATCCTTGATGTACAAGTAGGGTGACCATACATCACATTTTAAACACCTGTCCTAGAAGTCTCATCTGTTTCTTCAAAAGAACACTTTTGCCCCAGTTTCAGAAACCTCCTCATCAGAACTGATGAGAAGCCTGGGGCAGGTGTCTCATCCCCACTCCCATTGCTCACCAGCATGCGCCACTCCACTTCATAACTGGCTCTCCTATGCTCAGCAGCATGCTCTGCTGAGCCTGAAGCTCATGAACAGCTCAGTGTGCCAGAGACTGAGTGCGCTGGAGACCTTTTTGCGATTCAAGGAATATGGTCATGCTCTGTACAAGGAGGGGACACAACTTGAAACTCAGAATCAAGATTGCCATCCGAGGGCTAGCAGTCACAGGAAAACAAGCAAGCAAACAAACATAGTTTTTAAACCAGTTTAAAATTTACATGAAGAAACATAGTAATATGTAAAGCAAATGACATGCTCCTCCCTCTTTCCCCCCCACCAAAAACATGAGGTTAGGGGGAAAGAGTATTTCAAATCCACATATTTTCAAGTCTGATAAAGCTAATGTCATTTTCTATGGAAGTGTTTTCCTGCTTACTGGTGGATGCTTTCCCTTTCTCAAAAATCTATGATTAGAGAGAGGTAGGTAGCCATGTTAGGCTAAAGTTAAGCAGAAGGTAGAGCAGACTGGCATCTTATAAAAAGCTCATGCCTAATGAGATAGTCTGTAAGGTACCACACTGCTCTACCTTCTGTTAAATATCTATTTTAGTGTCAGTCACTGATCATAATTCAGAATCCAGTAGCTGTGGAAATCAGATGATTTATCTTACCCTTTTTCAAAGCAAAGATAAAACTGAAGGCTGCACTGTGAATGCTTAGCTAAATGTCTGTCTTTGACTCAGTTTTTTGCTGCTGTGCAAAAACTAAAGACTAGGATCTTTGTCTCATGGAAATGAAAGACTTCTTTACTGGTAATCTGCGTAATGAAAACATTCTGTAATGATATACACGAAGGGCCCTATTCAGACACTGTGCTGGCTGCTGTGTTGAAGCCAATGAAGGTCTTGGAGTTAGCTCTATTCAGTTCATTCAGAAAGCAAAACTGGTTAATTCTTGGAAAAGTTCTGATTACCTCCACCCCATGTGGAGAGCTGCTCTGGGATGCAGAAATTATTTTAATTACTTTTTCCCAACAGAATATTAATCCTGACTCTCCTGATTCAAATATCATTGGTGTCATGTTCTAAAAGTACAAAATATACCCTTTACAACAGGGGCAGGCAATTATTTTGGGCAGAGGGTCGCTTACCCAGTTTTGGCAGGCTGTCAAGGGCCGCATGGGTAGCCCCACCCCTTGACAGGTGCCCCATCCCCTGGTCACCATCTTGGAAACAATGTCCCAATGTCCCAGGGCCAGCACTGGTGGGGCCCAAAGCAGAATAGAGGCTGGCAGAGGTCTGTGGAGCTTTGCTGGGCTGCACCAGCAGGGAGAGGGGGGAGCTGGCCCAGCTCCATAGAGCCCCTGCCGATTGGGACCCCGCGCTCCTGCCACCCTGCTCTAAGCCCCACTGGCACTGGCCCTGGGACACCAGTGCAGGCCCCATGTTCCCACTGGCTCCCCGCCACCTCACTCCAAGTGCTCCCCAGCCCCGCAGTACAGGCAGGGGACAGCACACAGGTCCAACCCCCTGCTCGCTGGCAGGGAAGAAGCTGGTGCTGAGTGTGGCAAAAACCAGCCTTTTGCCCGCTGCATGGCCAGTGCTCCCTGCTACAGTCACTCGCAGCCCACATGGGGCTGTCTGGAGCAGGCACTGGCAGCCCCACATGGACGGCAAGTGGCTCCATTGCAGGGTGCCAGCCATGGGGCAAGTGAGGGGCCACTTTTCCCTGCACTCAGCACCAGCTTGTAACCCACCCCTGCTGCCAGCCTGGGCTCTGTGCCAGCTCCGGGCTTGCCCATTGGGGCTGCACACAGTGGCAGCTGCTGCGGCCCCACTGCGTGCTGCGCCAGAAAGTATTGCCTGCCACTGCCAGCCTGGGGTACACGCTGGCAGCCCACAGGTGGCAGTGGCAAACACTGCCTGGCGCGGCAAGCAGGGGGCCGCAGCTGCTGTCGCCATGTACAGCCTTGATGGGCAAGCACGTAGCCACATGGGGCCCAGGCTTGCAGCGGGGCTGGGTTACAAGGTGGTGCTGAGTGCAGGGGGCAGAAAAGCGACCCCTTACCCACCCAGTGCCTGACGCCCCGCACCACAGCTGCTCACATCCCACGCGGGGCTGTCCAGAGCAGGCACAGGCAGCCCCAGGGGGGCTGCGAGCAGCTGCAGCAGAGAGCACCAGCCATGGGATGGGGGAGGTACTGCTTCCCCCCACACCCACACTCAGCTTTTCCTGGGGCTACTTTTCCCCGGGCTCCTTCCCTGCCCTTTCCCCCCTCTTTCCCATTACCTGCAGTTCTGATGCAGGGCAGCCATGTGGTCCCAGACCAGAAGCCCCCGCTGGGGCTGGGGTGGGCCCTGCTGTTGTGGGAGCCCACTGGGGCTTCCCCTTGGTCCTAGTGCCCTTAGTTCCTGTCCTTTTTGACAGAAACCAAGGGCAGAGGAATATTAATTTTCTAAATTTTTTAGGGGCCCCATGGGCTGGATAGAATGGCCTCGTGGGCCGGATTTAGCCCTCAGGCTGTATTTTGCCCACCCCTGCTTTACAAGAGCATAAAAGTCACCATAACCAGAAGTCACAAAAGTCACCTGAAGAATCTTGCAGGAATTTTTAAAAATAAATATGATTTAATGCAAAACACAGAAATGCTCCTTAGACCAGGGACAAGATGCTTCTTCTTCCAGGTCTGGGGTTTATATTGGAAGGGGTGAAAGGTCAGCTTGGGTGACCACTGCGGTGGCAGGGAGAGAGTGTGTGGCTAGGCCCAGATAGAAGCCCACCTGAGTCTACCCCAGTGTGTTACTGAGGTGGCGGCAGACTGGGATGAGCAGCTGTTACAGGCAGGCTAAGACCCTAGGTTCAGAGACCACAGCCGGGTGGAGACTTAGGTATCATTGAGAAGATGGAATACTCTAGTGGAATAATCATCCAGATTGTGGAAGATGCTTGGTGAAATCTTTTCTCTGCCTGGTGTAGAATGGAGTCTTGAACTTGCATCTGACCCCTCCCAAGTGAGTACATTAACTTCCAGACCTAATGGATATTAATTTATTTAGATGAAGTGGAACAACTTCAACAGAAAGGACTGAGACTCACCCCAGAACATTCTATAGTTGAGTAGGTGGAGCTCCTACCTCAGTGATGAGCCATTCAAATTAAAGTCTGGAATCTGAATCAGACAAAACGGAGATTTCAGTTTGGATTTTCCATTCCTTGCATGAGTGTCCTAAACATTGAGCTATTGGCATAAGGTGATAAGGAAGCAACCACAACCATCACCTTTCTGGCAACTAAGTCTCCTGGTAAATCTAGCCCTGAGAACTTGAAATGCTTCATGTCAGAAATATTGGAATGAATACTTTCAATATTTCTGGATTTGTTTCACTAAAACTATTTGTCAGATTTGACCTCAATTTGTGAATAGCTGTCTGTTCAATACATGACTCACCAAAAAACATTTTGGCCAGCTCTGCTTATTACTACTAATTTACAACCACTTACTCTTGTAAAGAAAGAGGGAAGAAATAGTCAGACCCCACCAAATAGTTACAATAAGAGCCCAAGCACTGAAGTAAAATAGCTCATAGTTGGTTTCATAGTTGGTAGGGTTGGAAGGGACCTGAGCAGATCATCAAGTCAACCCCCTGTTATTGCAATAAGTTAATGCAATAAAGACAAACCTCGCAAAAACAACGTTTCCATGATAACTTAATGAAAATCTCCAAAATGTAAAACTAACTGGAAGGGGCATAGCGTCAATTGATGTCATGGTTCATTATATTCTACCTGATTCCTACTAATGTCTCTTCAATCCACAGGTGTCAATGAACCTTTGTCTTTTTTAATGGAATTAATGTTCCATTAACTAATGGAACATAAATTTCACTTCAGTGTTGCTGTTTGTTAATCTCTCTCTTCTGGTTCACAGTCCTTATTTCTAGTTAAAAAATTAATAATAATATTGTGGTAATATTAGCTCAGATCAGGGGTGGGCAAAATATGGCCCACGGGACAGACCTGACCTGTGAGGTCATTCTATTCAGCCTGTGGAGACCCTAAACATTTTAGAAAATTAATATTTATCTGTCCTTGGTTCCTGTAAAAAATGACAGGAACCAGGGGTAGTAGGACCCAGGGGAAGCCCTGGGAGGCTCCTGCAACAGCAGGGCCCATCAGGCCCCACCCCACCAGCCAGACGCCACAACAGGGGCTTCTGACCTGGGCCCATGTGGCTCTTTGTGGCTGCATTGGTGCAGGAAACTCAGGTAAGCTGGGGGAAGAGCAGGGGAGGACCCTGGGCAGGGAAGGAGTTGATGCTGAGTGCAGGGGAAAAGCAGCCCCTTCCCCACCCTGTGGCCGGTGCTCCCTGCTGTAGCTGCTCGCAGCCCATGCGGGGCTGTTCTGAGCAGGCACAAGCAGCCCCACGCGAGCTGCGAGCAGCTGTAGCATGGGGTGCCGGCCACAGGGCAGGGGAGGGCCACTTTTCCTCGCACTCAGCACCAGCTTGTAACCTGCCCCACCAGCTTGTAACCCGCCCACTGCCAGCCTTGGCCCCGCACCGGCTCTGGGTTTGCCTGTCAGAGTTGCGCCGTGGTAGCAGCAGCTGCTTGGCACGGAAGAAAGATGTCCCCCTGCTTGCTGTGCCAGCTGCTGCTGCTGCCCACCTGGAGCTTGCGCGCTTGGTAGCACAGAGGCGGTGGTGGCAAACACTGCCCAGCATGGCAAGCAGAGGGGGGCACTTTCCTCTGTGCTGAGTAGCTGCTGACACTGCAGCACAGCCCCAGTGGGAGAGCACAGAGCAGGCCCAGGGCCCAGGTTGGCAGCGGGGGCGGGATATAAGCTGGTGTTGAGCGCAGGGAAAAGCGGCCCCTCGCTGCCCCATGGCTGGCTCCCCATGCTGCAGCTGTTAGCAGCACACGTGGGGCTGACTGTGCCTGATCAGGAGAGTCCTGCGTGGACTGCAAATGGCTGCAGCAGGGAGCACCAGCCACAGGGTGGGCGAGGGGCCACTTTTCCTTGCACTCTGCACCAGCTCCTTCCCTGCTGGCGAGCAGGGGATTGGGGCTGCACACTGCCCCCGCCTGTACTGCGGGGCTGGGGGGACAACTAGGAATGAGTGGGTGCAGGAATCAGTGAGAGCGCGGGGCCCAGACTTGCGTCCTGGGGCCAGCACTGGCGGGGCCC
>NW_017728886.1:240721009-240738429 GCF_001723895.1 Crocodylus porosus | reverse complement strand
ACATCCCAAAAGTTAGACACAGATCACTAATTCGTGTATCATGCACACAATGCCAAGTGTGTGTGTGTGTGTGTGTGTGTGTGTACACATATACACACACACACCACTCACACTAGCAACTCAGATACACGCATGTTCAAAATAACTAGTTTAGGTTCATACACACCTATCACCAGTTTAAGCGCATACATGCTACACACCCCAAATTTAGACAGAATCAGTTACCAGTTACCAACACCTGCACATTCAATACACATACGTGGATTACTAATTTATATACCACATACACACACACAATGATATCTATATATGTGTGTATATATACATATATGTGTGTGTGTGTGTGTGTGTGTGTGTGTGTGTGTGTATTTACTAATTTACACACATACCACCCACCTACACATACACACAGGTGAGTTCCTAAGTTGGGTGTTGTGATGTGTATGGATGTATGTGCTTGGGATACCTGAGGAAAGGTTAAGGTAAGAAAGTAGAAGTGTAGGGAGTTAAAGTTACTAGGACTGGAATTAGAACCGGTAGACTACAGGGGCCTGGGCTGAAGAACTGAGGCTCGGGGGTAACTTTAGGTTAATTAATCTAAATTGATTAAAAGACAATGCCCAAAGCCTGCAGAACAGGGAAGCATGCCAGTACTGAGTCTGGGACTGGAGCCAGAGCTACAGGGGAGCTGAAAAGGTAGATGGGGAGGGGGGAAAATGGGACTAAGAGAAAGTGTGGGTGCTAAAGAGGGGCTCTGGGTGTGGGGAGCCAGAGGATGGCTCCGGGGCAGCTAGAGAAGTTGCAGGGAGCTACAGCAGGTGCTGGGAGCTGGAGAAAACTGCAAGACAGCCATGAGGAGCTGGGAAGCTGCAGGGCAGTGGGGATGACTACAGAAGGTGCCGGGGAAGCCTGAAAACAGCAGAAAATCACAGGAAAAGCAGCAGGCGGCAGGACAGCAGGAAAGCAAAGAAAGGTAGTAGAAAGTCACAGGGAAAAGGCAGTAGTGGCAGGGGAGGCTGAGAGGTGGCAGAAAAGGGGAGATGGATTTGGGAGGACATCGGGAAACTAGCAGAGAGGATAGGGACTAGAGCTGAGAGAGAGAGAGAATGAGGCTAGAATTTAAGATAAGGAAGGGACTGGGATTTAGTAAAACATTACCCAACTCGGGGTTACAAATGACAGTGGTTTTATTGAACAGGGGAGATGGTGACACAATGCCAAATTGGTTCCCTTGCACCCACACGCACACACAATGGCAGCAGGGGTTAGAGAGGCTTGGTGCAGGGGCTGAAATCCACTGAAGTCCAGGAGGAGAGAGAGAGACAGAGAGGGAGAGTCCAAATTGTAGGAGGAGATATGCAGATAATATCTATCTATCCAGGCTGGAAAGGGGTCCTTGTCCAGTAGATATTGTCCAGAGGGGGGTTGCTGGCAGGCCCTCTGGGTGGATAGGTGGTGTGGCATGGTGCTGGTCCAGATGGAGAGGGCATTCCACTGGGTCTGTCTTCACTGCCCCTTTTTATAGGGGCAGACCTTGTGTGATCCTACTGACAGGAGGCATGCCCAGGCAAGGGTCTGCCCTGGCATACTGAGCATGTGTGCTCCATGCAGGGATGTGCAGTTTCGGGTGTTTGTAATGGTAAGAATTGCTGGTTCTGCAGGGTCTTTTGTCTTTCAAATGCTGGTCTTGTCTCTGTTGCTGGGTGAGGTCCGTGGTTCCTGGATGAATTAATGCAAGGTGAGGGCTTAGTCCTTACAGGCCATTCAGTAGAGGCCTGCTACTATTGTATTTCATTCATTCCCAATCACGCTTATTCACTGGGGAACCAATTTACATGGGAGGAATATGTGACTCACACAGTTGTGACACACAGGGGATGCCCGGGCAGAGGACACAAGATGGAGACTTGACATATAAAATGGAAACTTGACATGACTTTGCTTCACTTACAAACACAGGCCAAAACCATACAATATCCATATGAAAAAATAAAAATCAATATAAGAATGATAATAATACAATATACAACAGTAAAAATCAACACAAACCTAATAATAATACAATATAAAACAGTGGATACAAAACCAAAAACTTGCTATCAAAATAAAAATGTTTAAAGCTTATCCTACATCTTAGCTTACTTATACTTACCTATAGGGAATAGAGAGGGAGAGAAAAAGTCAGAAATTGTTGGGGAAGGAAAGTGAATGCAATAAAAAAAAAAAGAAAAACTGGGGGTTTTGCTACATCCCTTATACTATTCTATCATGAATCTCTCTGGGTCATCTACATGCAGCTATAGTAGTTTCTACTGGATGCAGCCCAGGCATTTCACTTTAAATCTTGAAATTAAAAATCATGTAATTCATAAGTTTATCTTATGCTGAATGTTTAGAAAAAATGATGCCTTCACCCGTCCTTTTTTCAGGTTAGCTGATTTTCAACAATGATGCTGGTGTCTCTCAATTTGATACCTGGTTAAATGTCACATATGTTAAGCACAGTGACCTGGTATTTTCATGCTATGAATCCTGACATTTTAGTTGTTCATCAGGTATGCCTTTCTAATATTTTTTAGAGGGTGGAAAACCATCCCTTTGCAAGAGCTTATTGTCTTGTCTTTTCTTTTGTTGCCTGGTACCCACGCAGCTGCAGAAATTAACTGGAAGTAATAAGGATCTGCATTTTATAAGGCAATCATCTAGTTTCCAAATGGATAAACTATAAGGTCAAATGCCAAGTAATTTATCATAATGAGAAAAAATTCAGGAAGATAGATACTCCTCCAATACATAAAACATTTTTATTATAAACATAACTTCCTTCCTTTCTTCTTGCTTCAGTACCTCCCTTTCTGAACTCTACGTCTGCTTTTCATTATTGTTATATTAATGTTTGGGAAGCTATTTATTGTGATATCCAAGTCCCTTTATAATGTTTACATTAAGTCATTAATGGACCCAGTAGATCCACTGTGCTCTCCTGCTGCAACAATCTTTTAATTTAGTCAGCCAGATACGAACATTTATAATTTAGAGACACTCCTTTACTTAGAAAACTACTGAAGTTGGAAATTGGGAAATAGTCCCTTAGTTATGCTAGTTAGTGAGAGAAAGAGACAAAGGCTCTGCAGAGGTTGCCTATTGCTCCACAATTAAAGTTTGTTGTTAGTTCTTTGAACCCAAAGATCACTACATATATTACATAATCTTTTAACTATTTGGGATAGCTTTGAAATAACTCTTTATAAATGAGGTTCAGGCAGAAGCACTTTTCCAGAAAAAGCAAGCTCCACAGTTATGGGCCTAACAAACAGAATGTTCTGACTTTTCAGCATCCAGGAGCATGGTATGTTTAGCATACCAAGCTGCAATCAAGCATAAGTTACCGTCATTTGGAGATAGTGGGGTAGGCATAAAAGTGACTTAGATCTAGTCCAAGTAGGACTTTTTAAGAAGTAAATGGTACCCTGAATTTCAGAAGCAGAGTGTGAGTATGCTGTGCTTATGTTGTTTCACTGCAACCAGGAGGACAGTCTAAATTAGATACCAAGTGGCTTTCACAGATTTTCCTCAATAGAGTCCAATACAACAGACCAGATAAATGGTCATAAGGATGTTGGGGATAATCAAGGAGGAATAAGTATGTTACAGGCAGTAGGAAAATTCCTTGATAAGTTGAAGGTGGAAAATATTGTTCTGATGGAGGATGTAACCTTCAAGGCTAGAAGCTGTAAGAACTGCAATAGTAAGTTTCTCAAGTTGTTGCCCATTGTAGAAATGACTGGGCAGACACCATGAATTGATGGATTATTTACAGAAGTCAATAGTTCCTCAAGGGTTTTTTTGTAGGTGATATCTTTTATTGGATTGACTTCATGATTTGGAAAGACTTAAGTAAGCTTTTGAATGTGAAACATTTTTGAAAATTTATCTAAGTCTGTCCCAACCATGAAGCTAGTCCAATAAAATATATCACCCACAAAAATCCTTGCTTCTTGCATAATTCATAATTCCTGGACCATCATGGCTACAATATCACACCTATAAACTCTCAAAGCTGTTGTCCCTGCCAGTTAGTATTGCTTCTCATGTTAGTTTTGATAGACAAGGATTTTTCTGTGATGTCTTCTTTTGGACTAGCTTTTTTTGGACCAACTGTATAGTTGGGAGAGCTGTTGGAGAAGATTTTGGGCACTTGGTGCTCTTCAGGTTAGTTTTAATGTGATTTTTATTCAGTTTCCAATTTCTGCCAGGCACCGGGCAGGACAGGCTATATAGTAGCATCTGGATCAGAATTGGAAGAGACGGCAAGCTTGGTGTTACCTATGTAGTGATATCACCACAGCTCATGTTGCCTCATAACAAGTAGGAATTAGTAATGTAGGATGCCAAAGTCATAATCACAAAGGAATGAGTGAAACTTCTCTAAGGTATGTCTATCCTACTGGATCATGCAAACATATTACAAAGTTGTTGAAAGTTGCTGATAGTCATGTTGCACTTTGCTGGATCTACTTACATTCCCTGGGTCACCTTCTTGAAATCAATCTGAAATCTATATTATTCCCCATCACCCCATAGACTTGGAGGATTAGGGGTAGAGTGATTTTGATTTCCCAGTGTCTCAATTTAGCAATGGGGGACAGCTCTCTGTCTGCTTCCCCTTGTATGTCTTCAGCAAAGGATCCCTGGGTTCTGCTTCATTGTTCTCTTACCCTCTTTCTGATTGGAGAGGCTGGGAATATAACGAACTGGGTACCCAAGAGCCATCAGCAGCAATAAGAATTCCTATGGTTATCTATAACTGAAAAGCTACACTGCACATTTGAATGCTACCGACTAGCACCTTATCCATTAACTATTAATACCTGCACAGATATCTGGAGAAATCCCTATTTCTAATGTATAACAGGGAAAAATTACATTAAAATCTAAAAACCTGCAACAAAAATAAAACTTCATTCATGTCACATCCATCATAACAACTTATTTTTCCCATCACTGGCATTAAAAGACTCCTTGATGGAACCCGTGACAGGCATGCTTACACCATGGGTCCCTCCATAAGTCAACTAAGGATGTCAGCAGCAAGACATGGAATTGAAACGGTCTTGCAGGTTTCAGGCCAGGACCTTTACCAATTAGCCATCCTTCTTTCCTAACATGACATTTCAGGTTTTCTGCATTACTTGGAGATGATGATACCTTAGTTTCATAGTTAGCAGGGTCGGAAGGGACCTGAGCAGATCATCAAGTCTGACCCCCTGCCATGGCAGGAAAGAGTACTGGGGTCAAACGGATCATGTGAGTGGCCCTCCTCTGGACCCTCTTCACGTTGTCCACATCCCTCTTGAAGTGCGGTGCCCAGAACTGGACGCAATACTCCAGCTGCGGCCTGACCAGTGCCGCATAGAGGGGGAGGATCACCTCCTTGGACCTGCTTGAGATGCATCTGTGGATGCATGACAAGGTGCAGTTGGCCTTCCTGACTGCATCTTCACACTGCCTGTCCTTATTCATCTTGGCATCAGCGATGACTCCAAGATCCTTTTCTGCCTCTGCACTGATAAGAAAAGAGACTCTCCAGCCAGTTGGTGACACATTTGACTGTGTAGGTGTTGACACCACAGTCCCCCAGTTTCTTAATGAGAATGGGGTGAGAGACAGTATCGAAGGCCTTCCGAAAGTCCAGAAAGATTACGTCCACTGCTACCCCTGCTTCTAAAGATTTGGTGACCTGGTCGTAGAAGGCCACCAGGTTGGTCTGACAGGATCTGCCTCTAATGAACCCGTGTTGGTTGCCCCTAAGCATAATCTCCCCTGCTGGCCTCTTGTGGACATGTGCCAGAATAATTCTCTCAAAAAGCTTACCCAGGATCGAGGTAAGACTAACTGGCCTGTAGTTTCCTGGGTCCTCCTTCCTCCCTTTTCTGAAGATAGGAACCACATTGGCCCTCTTCCAGTCCTCTGGCACCACACCAGAGCACCACGAGTGCTCATAAAGCCATGCCAGGGGTCCTGCAATGACCTCAGCTAATTCCCTCAGCACTCTGGGGTGGAAATTGTCTGGACCAGCTGATTTAAATACATCCAGTGCCTCCAGGAGTTCCCTGACTAGATCCTCCCTGACCCTTGGCCTAGGCGCGCCTCCCTTGGGGCCTGAGGAGGGCCCAGTGGGGGGGCTGATCTGGTCCCTGCTCAGGAAAATGGAGGCAAAGAAGTTGTTAAATAGGTTAGTTTTGTCATCTGGTGTGACGACCAAATTTCTTAGCATGTCTTGCAGGGTCCCCACTTTACCCGGTACCTTCCTTTTGTCCCCTGTGTATTTAAAAGAGGACTTCTTGTTGTCCTTGATCCAAGAAGCTAGTCCCAGTTCCATCTCCGCCTTGGCCTTCCTGACTACCCCCCTGCATCCCCGAGCAACCGCAGTATAAACCTGCCTGGTGATGGCCCCTCACTTCCATTGGGTGTGCGCCTCCCTTTTAGCTAGAAAACATTCCTGGATGCTTTTGGTGAGCCATGAGGGCTGTTGCGCCCTCCTGCCCCCTTTGATCCGTTTTGGGATTACCTCCCTTTGGGCTTGGAGGATCGTCTCCTTAAGGAGCGACCACTCTTCTTGGACACCTGGCTCCCCTCCCCTCCAGGACCTCCAGACTATTCTCCTTAGCTCATTGAAGTCCGCCCTCCTGAAGTCCAGGGCTGCTGCCTTGCTGCAGGCCTTTGCCACCTTGCACTGGATGGTGAATTCCAGCAGGCGATGATCACTGCTGCCCAGGTGGTCAAGCACCCGCAGCCCCCTCACCAGGTCATCACTTTTATCAGGAAGTCGAGAATTATGGGAAAGGCTATGACACAGCAGTTCAGCTCAAGTACAGAAGACTTGTGAATGTCATTATTTATTTTGTAACTTGCTTTAACTTGGACATTATTTTTTCTTAGATACTACTACGGGAACTCCATTCTCCCCACTCCCAGCCCCAGGCAGGACGGTCGGCTGCAGGGAGACTCCCCCAGTTGGCGGGAGTGGTCACAGGTGGGGCATGTGCCCCCGCCATCCCGACTAAGGTGGCACCAGTTGCCCGTGACCCCTTTTCTGGAGGCAAGGATGCTCCTGCCTAGCGTGGCCAGGTATTAAACATGAAATGATCCTATTTGCTGAAAAACTATCGTAGGCTGAAAAAAATAGGCAAGGAAGTAGGCAAAGAAGTCTTTTTTCACTTTATGTCGCTCACTACAAGTCGCCAGTGAATGCAGGACGCCTGAGTCAGCCAACCCGAAACATTTCACGCGGGATAATGACCGTAAGCTTGGCAACATTATTACCACCTGAGTCGCAGCGGAGAAGCGCGTACCGCCTCTCCCCCACCCGCGCCACGTGCGCGTCCCGCTCCAACCCCCGAGCACAGCACAGCAGAGCAAAGCAGAGCGGACGGAGGCTGAGGGCAATACAAGCCACACCCCTTTGCCCTCAGGCGCCCAGTTGCGCATGCTCACCTCTGGCCCCGCCCCCTAGCTAGCGCTGGACGCCCGTGTGCGCACGCGCACTCCTAACCCCTCCCTGACGGCGCGTCTTTACGTCACACGGCGGCAGTCTTGCCTTTTCCCTCGCAAGATGGCGGAATACGACCTGACCACCCGCATCGCGCACTTCTTGGACCGGCACCTGGTCTTCCCGCTGCTTGAGTTTCTGTCCGTTAAGGAGGTGAGATGGCGGCGTGGGAGTCTGGGGCCGGCCTGTCCCCCCGCACACGCGGCGCAGCCCGCGGGGCAGCCGGGAAAGGCAGCGAAGGCCGCAGGGCCTCGTGGGTATTGGGCCGGAGGGGGAGGGGTAATTCCCGCCCCTTCTTCCCCAAGCTGCTGCGGCCGTTTGTAATAAACCCGTAGCGCGGCTTCCACCCGCCGTTGGGAAGGTCGCGTCTTCCGCGGGCCCTGGCCTTCGTTTCCAGCTGCTCTGGGAGCCTGGCCCTGCCTCCCTTCCGCCGCGTGGCCCCGGGGGGGCCTGTCGCTCCTAGCAGGCCCCTCTAGAGATGCGGTGATTTGGGATACAGACTCCGTCGTGGGACTGTAGGGTGCCCTAGAATGTAGGGTGCTGCGTGGCTGTAAGCTGATGACTCTCAGGCCACAGGTGCTGGGGCACGCTGGCGTGCCAGTGCCTCTTTTTGGGGGGTGCCCTGAGGTGATAAGCAGATGAATAACAGGCTCACACTTGTCCTTGCCTGGATGATATCCTTGCCAGGACCCTTGGCAAGGAAGTGATGGGGGGTAATTGGTACATTTGTTTTTGCAGTTGGGTGGCAGTCAGTTCACAAGAGTTATGGAGGGACCTTGAGTACAAAAAGCTTGAGAGCCAGTTGCTGTTAGTAAAGCTACCGAACACCTGGTGACTGGACAATCAGCTCAGTTTAACTTCTTGTTGTGTTAAATTGTTGCTTTAAAGATTGCAAAGTTTACTGGTCTCCATACAACTTCCCTGGATGGTCTCATTGACTAGTCAACTCTTTTGAGCGTGTTATATTATTGGGCGGGTTTTAACCTACTCGTGCTAGTCCTTGAATGGTGGTTTCTTAACGTTTATGGAAGTCCTCATCTTCTATAGCCAAAAATGCCTTTACTTCCAAATTAAAATTAGTTCACAATTTTCCTTGTTGGACTCCTCAAAATGTTCAACTTTTTGGCCTGTTGGTACTTACTGAGGGCAAATTATCAGACCAGATATAATTTTAAAGGCTGTCTAGCCCAATGTTTTTTGTTAAACAGGCTTGTCATCATTTAACTGTACTGAGTACCACTTATAACATTACAACTTCAACAAGGAAGGTAATAAAGAGCTAAATTATGCACTGCCACTAGTGGTAAAATAGTTGAGGGGCTTTTTGGGAAGTGTAGGATAATGCACCTAGGGAAAAATAACCTCAGTTATATGTACACAATGCTGGTTTTTATACTAGTTGTGAGTTGGAAAAGAGAGATCCTTGTAGATAGTTCTCCAAAAACACTAGCTTAGTGTGTAGCAGTAACAAAAAGCCAAATAAAAGGGTAGACATTATTAAGGAAGGGATTTAAAAAAATGGAGAACACATTCACCACAGCACACTATTATACAAATCCACAGTGCACTCAGTTTTTGAATACTATACAGTTTTAGTCCTTGCATCTCAAAAAGGATGTAGTAGAATTAGTATAGTTACAAAGAAGAGCCACCAAAATGATCAGAAGTATGAAGCAGTTGCTTTACCAGGAGAGATCAAGAAGGCTAGGACTCTTCAGTTTGGAAAGGAAATGGGTGAGGAGGGGTATGGTAGAGATTAATAAAATCATGAAAGTGCTGGATCAAGTTAACAGGGAACTGTTGTTCACCAAGTCCCAGAATACTACAGCTAGGGGGCACCCACTGAAACTAGTAGAAGACAGGTTTAAAATTACCAAGAGAAAGTATTTCTTTACACAACAGGTAGTTAACTTCTGAAATTCATTGCTACAGGTGGTAGCGATAGATGGCATGATAAGAGAAGTGAGGGGGGGATTTGATAGCAGCCTTTAACTGCCTGAAGGGAGGTTTAAAAGAGGATGAAGCTAGGCTATTCTCAGTGGTGGCAGGTGACAGAACAAGGAGCAATGGTCTCAAGTTGCAGCAAGGGAGGTTTAGGCTGGATATTAAGAAAAACTTTCTCACAAGGAGGGTGGTGAATCACTGGAGAGAGGTGGTAGAATCTTCATCCTTGAAGGATTTTAAGACTGGGCTTGATGAAGCCCTGGCTGGAATAATCTAGTTGGGGGTGGTCCTGCTTTGAGCAGGGGGTTGGACTAGATGACCTCCTGAGGTCCCTTCCAATCCTAATTTTTCATGATTCTATGAAATGCATGGATGATAGGTCTAGTAATAGCTTTGAGCAGAAGAATTGGAGGTGTTTCCTTTGGGATCTTTAAATCAATAATGGTGTCAGAGAATGTAATAGATGTACAAATTATTGTACATCCGTCCAATTCAGTGTTCTCCCTCTAGCTTCCACTTTTGTCACTGTTGGAGATGGGCCTTTTTGTTATGCCCAGAGAAATGTTGGCCTAGGCCCACCAAGGGAACTATAAGCCTCCCTTAATCAGGGAACAGTTGATTACTTGGGACAACTAAAGAGAATATAGAGACATCAGTGTGGGTCAGGTTACTGGGGGACACCAAGTAAGCGTGCTGGCCAGCACCTACTGACCCTCAAGTCCAGGGAGCCAGTGGACTTTACCCAGTGAAACTGCCTGGAGACATGGATGGTAAGGCAATCCCAAAGTCACTTGGGTTCCCCCCAGCCAGAGACTCCTTCCTGATCTGTTACATGGCTAGCTTAGCTAGAGCCAGGAGCAGGTTGTTCAGGAGGTCCCGGGACTTGGTGGGGCCATGGATGGGGAGTACATAAAAGAAAAGTTTAGAGGTGCACTGATATATCAGTCCCATATTGGATTGACACCGGCAGTCAGACATCAGTCCCATATTGGATTAACACTGGCAGTCAGCTTTTTTTGGCTGATGTGGCCAATAATTCCACCTATAAATGCCCCATGCATGTACAGCCCCAGTGCAGCACACCCTGAGCATAGCCCTGGCCCTCCCCCCCCCACAAAAAAGCTCAGCGCTGTCTCCAGCCCCAACCCACAGCAGCAGCCTGTCCTCACCCTGTATGCAGAATGCCCTCCAACAGTGTGTGCAGTGACAGGAGTTGCCCCCTGGACAAGCCATTCATAGCTCTGTCCCCTGCTCTGCCCCAGCTATGTGGCACCTGCCCCAGCCCCACTCCCTCCCTCACCACGGGGAGAGCCTCGACCTGCCCCCCCCACCGCTCTTCCCACTACTCTCCTCGCCCTGTCCCCCACAGCAGACTTATCAGCTGGATGCCACTCTCCATATCAGATCAGATATGGCTCATTAAAAATCAGCCATTGGTATCAGCCCAAAAATTCTTTATCGGTGTATCCCTACAAAAGGTGCATAGATTCATAGAGTCAGAAGGGACCTCAGTAGGCCCTCTAGTCCAATCCCCTGCCCCTGGCAGGCAAGAAAAGAAACACCAACCCTGGGGTCATGTAATGCCAGCCAGATGCCTGTCCAGTCTCTTTCTGAAGACCTCCCAAGGATGGGGCGAGCACCACCTCCATTGGGAGCCCATTCCAGATTCTGGCAACCCTGCCTGTGAAGAACCTTTTCCTAATGTCCAGCCTAAACCTTCTCTCTAATAGCTTATGGCCATTGTTCCTTGTCGCTCCAGGGGGTGCTCTGGTGAACAGGTTGTTGTCTACTTTATGTTGCTCTCCCCTTATGAATTTGTACGCTGTCACAAGGTCCCCTCTCAGCCTTCTCTTGGAGAGGCTGAAGAGGTTAAGGTCCCTTAGCCTTTCCTCACAAGGCCTTCCCTGCAGGCCTGTAATCAGGCAAGTGGCTCTTCTTTGGACTGTCTTCAGGTTGTCCACATCCTGCTTGAACTGCAGTGTCCAGAACTGGACATAGTACTCCAGCTGCTGTCTGACCAGTTCCGCGTAGAGGGGGAGAATCACATCCCTGTACCTGTGGAGGGAGAAGTGCAACCAGAACCTCAGCAGGAGGTTCCAGAGGAGGTGGAAAACGGCTGTTACTTGGCGCATTCAAGGTTGGCCTGCACCACAGGCCCTCTCTGTTAGCAGAAAGGGCAGGTGTTGGGGGATGTCCATGAAACGTGCCAGATACATGCCCATGTTGATGGCTCTGTGTAGAAGCTACCAGCTGAGGTCCCCTGAGACTCGTGTGATCAGAGGTGGAATATAGGTTGGTACAGCAGAGACTAGATGTTGAGCTAGAGAAACTATTGGTTTGACTTGCTATGGCACTTCTCACGTTCATGACTTCAAATTTGGTTGTCTGTAACTTTATTAATAAATAAATAGAGGCCTCTTTAAAAAAATGACTCTTATATAAAGGATATTCCGTGTATCTTCATGAAATCTTTTAACTCTTCTTGCTTCAGATATACAATGAAAAAGAATTACTGCAAGGAAAATTGGACCTTCTTAGTGATACCAACATGGTGGATTTTGCTATGGATGTGTACAAAAACCTGTACTCGGATGAGATTCCTCATGGTAAGCTTTGTGTGCATTGGTATGTAGATTTCACAGCCGTGGTTAAAGCTGTTGCTTGAATGAATAAAAATTCATGTTTTTTCCCATATTGTTATAATGTATTTGCTCTTACGTTTAAAATTAAGACATTATTTCTGTAACACTAAAGCATTTGATTTGGCCATAATTTCATTTTGAAGAAGGCTGAGTAAATATGCACCTTATAGACTACATACAGTTTGTTCTGTTAGAGTGTAAGCTTTCATGAACTCAAGATGATTAGATGTTGTGACAGGACAAGCATAGGATCACTTTGTTTGCTACCTCCCTAGGTTCATAGATTCATAGATTCACAGACGTTAGGGTCGGAAGGGACCTCAATAGATCATCGAATCCAATCCCCTGCATAGGCAGAAAAGTGTGCTGGGTTCAGATGACCCCAGCCAGATGCCTTTATAACCTCCTCTTGAAGACCCCCAGGGTAGGGGAGAGCACCACCTCCCTTGGGAGCCCATTCCAGATTTTGGCCACTCTAACTGTGAAGAATTTCTTCCTAATGTCCAGTCTAAATCTGCTCTCTGCTAGCTTATGGCCATTATTTCTTGTAACTCCCAGGGGTGCCTTGGTGAGTAGAGCCTCACCAATTGCCTTCTGCGCTCCCATGATGAATTTATAGGCAGCCACAAAGTCACTTCTCCACCTTCTCTTGCGGAGGCTGAAGAGGTCCAGGTGCCCTAGTCTCTGAAGAGGTCCAGGTGCCCTAGTCTCTCCTTGTAGGGCTTGGCCTGCAAGCCCTTAACTGTACAAGCGACACTCTCCAGGTTACCTACCTCCCTCTTGAAGTGTGGTGCCCAAAACTGGACGCAGTATTCCAACTGTGGTCAGACCAGTGCCTGATAGAGGGGAAGTATCACCTCCTTGGTTCTGTTTGTCATGTATCTGCTGATGCATGATAAAGTGCAGTTAGCTTTGCTGATGACTTCGTCACACTGATGCTTCATGTTCATCTTGGAGCCCACTAGGACTCTGAGATCCCTTTCCTCTTCCATGCTGCAAGCAGGTCATTTTCTAGGCAGTAGGTGTGCTGGTCATTTTTCCTCCCTAGGTGCACCACTTTGCATTTCTCCTTGTTAAGTTGCATTCTATTGTTTTCTGCCCATTTGTCCAACCTGTCCATATCTGCCTGTAGTTGTTCCCTGCCCTCCAATCTGTCCCTTCTCCCCACAGTTTCATATCATCCGCAGACTTGGGCAGAGTATACTTCACTCCCTCATCCAAGTCACTGATGAAGACATTGACGAATATCAGTCCAAGGACCGAGCCCTGTGGGAGCCCACTGCCTGTGTCCTTCCAGGTCGGTACCAACCCGTCCACCACAGCTCTCTGGGTATGACCCACTAGCCAATTTGCTACCCGTTGGACTGTATAATCATCCAAGTCATAGCCTCTTAATTTGTTCACCAGTATGGGATGGGATTCTGTATTGAAGGCCTTCCTGAAGTCTAAGTAAACAATATCTACCCCTAGTCCTGCGTCCGGGTGTTTTGTAACCTGGTCATAAAAAGAAACTAGATTAGTCAGACATGATCTACCTGCTACGAACCCGTGCTGGTTTCCCCTCAGCATAATTTTTCCTGCTGGGCTCTCGCATATATGAGCCTTAATAATCTTTTCAAAGACTTTACCCAAGAGGGAGGTGAGATTGATTGGTCTGTAATTGCCTGGATCATCCTTCCTCCCCTTCTTGAAAATAGGGACCACACTGGCCCTTTTCTAGTTCTCCGGGACCTGGTTCCTGCGGCACGAGTGCTCAAATATTCTTGCAGTGGCTGTGAAATGACATCAGCCAGTGCCTTCAGTACCCTCGGATGGAGCTCATCTGGGCCTGCCAACTTAAACCGTGTCCTTCCAAGTGACTCTGCAACATCTCAGGGTCAGCGCTTGGTAGTCTGGCCCTCTGCTGTTGTCTTGCTATGATCCCATTGTGAGACTTGTTTTGCCCCTTGTTTAGGAACACTGAGACAAAGAACTCATTGAGGAGTTCAGCCTTGTGCCCCCTGTCTGTCACCATTTGCTTTTGCCCATTCAGTAGTGGTCCTATACCACCCTGGGCCTTCCTTTTACTCCCTATATATCTAAAAAACAATTTCTTATTGTCTTTTACTTGGGTTGCCATCCTCAGCTCCATGGTAGCTTTCGCTTTTCTAACTGCCTCCCTACACCTGCAAGCTGAGAAGGCATACTCCTCTTTAGTAATTTCTCCCTTTTTCCACTGCTTATATGCCCTGCTTTTTGCCCTTAGGCTGCTCTGGATTCCTCTGATTAGCCAAGAAAGCCTCTTGGCCCCTTTTCCCCTGCATCGGGATTGTCTCCCTCTGTTCCCAAAGGATCGCTTCCTTAAGGCACAGCCACCTTTCCTGGGCTCCCACTTCGCCAAATCTCTTACCCTGCAGTGCGTCATTAACTAAACGCATGAGCTTGCTGAAGTCAGCCTTCCTGAAGTCTAGCACTTCCACCCTACTAGTTACCTTTCCCACTCTATGCCTTATGGTAAATTCTGTTATTTGGTGGTCACTATCCCCGAGGTGACCACTGATCTGTAGGTCCCCTTCCGTGTCATCCCATTGCCCATACCAGGTCCAGTAAGGCATTCCCCCTAGTGGGACCATGTACCTCCTTATGGAAGCAAAAGTGGGGAGTGCGTCAGGTGGAGGTCCTGCACACAGGATAGGAACCTGCATGACCATTAGGAATTTACTGTCTGTGTCTCCCAGCAGATGTCAGGTAGATTAGGTCCCCCATGATTACCACTTCCCTAGTCTTTATGGTCTCCGAGAGCTACCTCAGGAGTTCCAAATCTAGTTCTTCCCCTTGGTGTGGGGGTCTGTAGCAGACCCCTATCACCAAATCCATTTCCCCTTGACCTCCATGTATCCTAACCCATAATCCTTCTACTTTCTCCCCCTCTAATTCTATTTTGATAAGGGTCGAAGTATAATGCTCCTTGACATAGAGCACAACCCCTCCCCTTTTCCTCCCTACTCTATTCTTTCTGTACAGCTTACAACCCTCAATGTGTACTGCCCATTCGTGGGTATAGTCCCACCAGGTTTCTGTTAACCCCACTAAGTTGTAAGTGTTTTCTGCAGGCAGGAGTGCTAGTTCATCCTGCTTGTTTCCCATGCTCCTAGCATTAGTGTATAGGCACTTGAGCCTTGTGACTGGCACCTTCATTGCCCCCCAACTCTGATGCCCAGTGGGCTGCTTATTGCTTACCTGCTGATTGCTTACCTGTGCTGTACTGCTGGACGTCCCATGGATTGCAGGTTCCTGATGTTCTCCTTCTTCTGCCTCCCCATCCCCCTTCTGAGCTAGTTTAAAGCCCGATGTAGGAGATCAGCCAACCTGTTGGAAAAAAGACTTTTACCTTTCACTGAGAGATGAAGTCCCTTGCATCCCAAAAGTCAGGAAGTGTGGGTCGTGGTCCAGGAAGCCAAAACCTGCACGATGGCACCAACTCCTGAGCCACAGGTTGACCTGTCCACCTTTTCCTCCCTTCTGCTTTCCCACCTTTTGTATTCAAGTCACTCACTCTACTCTATTCACTGCATCTGATGAAGTGAGCTTGAGTTTATGAAAGCTTATGTTATATAGTATAAACTCATGAATCCCGCATGCTTGGGACTAAGCACCTGCTGGAAAAGTGAAAATTCCGGATTTTTGAAACTAGACCGGCAGCCAGTCCTGGGGGGGAGCAGGGGGTAGCGGCAGCTGCTGTGTGCAAGCTTCCACCTCTGCTGCTGCCGCTCCAGGGCCAGCCACTGCTAATCCCCAGTGGAGTATAGTTTTTAAAAGCACCAGATTTTTGATGATTCCGGGTTTTTGATATCTGGATTTATGAGGTTATACTGTGTGTATGTATATATGTGTATATATATCATTTACTTTGTCTGTAATGTGCATATCTACCCTGCTTTCTGCCTAACTTGAGACTAACACAGCTAACTTCCCTGTCTCTGCTCATAATTTTCATATTGCGATTTTATTAATTAAATAACTATTCTTTGCATATATATTTGGACAGAGAAAGCATTTTTGGATGCTTAGTGGGTATTTTAAGCCTTCCTTTAAAGCATTTAACCTTATACAGACAGGGTTTTTCTAGTATCTTACTACTTTTACTGTCACTCCAGTTATGGTTCAGATTTTTTTTGTTTCCTGTATTGCTTATAAAACCCATAAAGAACTACAATGTCACTAATTCTAAGGAAAGAGGTGAGATGTCCTTTCACGTAGAGTCCCTGGGCTGCAAGTAGAATAACCAAGTGAATCTATTCTTTTTTAAGTATCTTTATGAAGCCTCCATTTCTGCATACCTCACTCCACGTTTCTGGGAAATTTTCCCAACAATTAATTTTAATTGGACCTTCTTTCTGAGTTCTGCTTGGATGTGATTCTCTTCATTTTTTCCCTCAAATCTGCTTCTTCCTATGTAGGTTTTTCCTTCTATCTTCAACTTTCCCCTGGAATTCCTCCTTTTTCTTTCTTCATTTCTGCTTCATCTACCTTGGGGACATTCAACTTCTTTTCTCTTCTCATTGTTGAATATTTTTCCCATTCTCATCAACTCCACCCCCACTTACTTTGGACATTTTCTGGAGAGAAGGTGTGACAGAAGGGGCAATTTCATTAGAGAGTTATGGAAGTAGGAGTGGGGAGAGTGTGGCATTGACACCTACACAGTCAGATGCGTCACTCACTGGCTGGAGGGTCGCACCCAGAGAGTGGTGGTGGACGGGTCTTATTCGACTTGGAAGGATGTGGGCAGTGGGGTTCCGCAGGGCTCGGTCTTCGGGCCTGCACTCTTCAACATCTTCATCAGCGAGTTGGACGAGGAGGTAAAAAGCACCCTGTTCAAATTCACAGGTGACACTAAGATGTGGGGGGAAGTGGGCATGCTAGAAGGGAGTAATAGGCCTGCAATCGGACCAAGACGGGTTACAGGGGTGGGCGGATGAGAACAGGATGGGATTCAACATTGACAAGTGCAAGGTACTGCACCTGGGGGGAAAGAACCAGAAGCATACTTACAGGCTGGGGAACTCCCTTCTCGTCATTACAGGGGCAGAAAAGGATCTTGAAGTCATTATTGATGCCAAAATGAACATGGGCCAACAGTGTGGGGACGTGGTCAGGAAGGCAAATTGTACCTTATCATGCATCCACAGATGCATCTCGAGCAGGTCCAAGGAGGTGATACTCCCCCTCTCTGCAACACTGGTCAGGCCACAGTTGGAGTACTGCCTCCAGTTCTGGGCGCAGCACTTCAGGAGGGATGT
>NW_017728886.1:240698849-240720909 GCF_001723895.1 Crocodylus porosus | reverse complement strand
TGTTCAGCCTCCACAAGAGAAGGCTGAGGGGGGATCTAGTGGCCTGTTACAAACTAGTCAGAGGGGACCAGCAGGCATTGGCGGAATCCCTGTTCCCCCAAGCATTACTAGGAGTGACTAGAAATAATGGTCACAATCTGGCAGAGGGTAGATTCAGGCTAGACATCAGGAGGCCCTACTTCACTGTCAGGATGGCTAGGGTATGGAACCAACTTCCAAGAGAAGTGGTGTTGACTCCTACCCTGGGGGTGTTTAAGAGGAGGCTAGATGAACACCTTGCTGGGGTCATTTGACCCAAGTACTCTTTCCTGCCATGGCAGGGGGTCGGACTAGATGATCTGCTCAGGTCCCTTCCAACTCTGAAACTATGAGAGGATTGCAGTTCAAAACTTCTGACCTGTGAACAGCCAAGGAAAGAGATGATAAAAAGAACTTGAACGTTGATGTTTATTGCACTGTGATGTTGGCATTGCTGCTACTCAAAACACTGCTTGACAGGGAAGGGATTTCAGTTGCCTCTGCATAAACAAGGCATGTTGTCCCTTCCTACCTCCTTGAACAACCAAGGGAGGCTGAAGTTCCTAGGGTTTGAATGGTTGACACCTTGACATAGTGTGCATTTAGTCTGTATTAGTGTTCTGCAAAAAATGGGATTATATGGTCCTGCCAGCCTGCATGTTTGAATTTACTGTTGAAAAAATTGTAGTTATAAACAAAATCAGCTGTATTTATAAATATCTAGTGCAAAGGTATATCAATCTGAATTACTTACAAAAGCTATTGAGGGATCATTAAAATTGTAAAGTCCAGCTCAAAAGTTAGGTGACATAATTTTGTTTTTACAAGATAGCATTCAGCTTGGTTTACACGACATGTTTCATTTAGTGGTCAAGCTGGGCAGCAAATAGGGTAATGGAAAGAAAAAGTGCTCTTGTGTGTAAGAATGGCAACCAGTGCACTTTTTTCTATTTCTGGCGCTGCCCCGGATTTTTTTTATGTGATGTTGGGCAAGACTATACAAATGTGTAAGGTTGGGAAAATTAAGGACGCATGGGAAACTGTAATTCTAGCTGTTCTTAACTTGAATGCTTGACTTGACAACCTCCTCTATACTTTTCTTCAGTCTATACCAGACAGTTTTAAATGATCTGGAGATTACTAGTCAGATGATAATTTTTTTGTTAAATATAAAGAATTTTGTCTTGCCAAGGCAAAATTCATTAAAGTTTTTAAAGTTTGTATCTTGAAGAATGAAGTTGAACACTGAGAAATCCTTCTTTGCATTCCATACAGAATCTAGACCAATTTCATACATCCCAAAAGCTATATCCTTTTCTAAAACGTATAATTTGTTGTTAACATAGTTGAGATGTCTATTTGGTAATATGCTTGAGCTCTATTTTCAGAAATAATTTTGTGAACAAAAGTATTCATTTAAATCAGCCCTTAATAAGCTTAACTGTAAATGAATCCAGAGTTCAGGAATAGTCATTTCCTTGTCTGTGAAAAAGACCAAATGTGTTCTGAGTGAAGTGCTTTTCTTTTATCTACTTAATTCTTCTTATATATGCAGTTTTTATCAGAGAGAGTCATCATATTTGTAAATCACAGTCATGTATCATAATTTACAGTAAAGATTTGTATATGGATGTTGCTTCATTTATCAAATGAATAACTGTTGGGATTCTTAAGAAATGTTATAGCCTGATCTAGTGAATTTTTTGATACTATTTAAATGTTTGCCCAGCTTTAGTAGTGATATTATCTTCTCCACCATTGACTTGCATTGGTTCAGCAACATGAATCACAGAACAAACATTTTCATACAGTCCGTAAGTTAACGGAATGGTTTCTTTTTATTTTTGTAAATGCAAGATTCACCTGAAGGTGGTAATAACCCATCCTTACTGGAGTGTCTCCTATCAGGCAAGTGATTCTCAGGTTTAGGCTGGGGTTGAGTGGCTCTTACTGTCTTTGTCCACTAGACTTTATCTTTGAATTTGTGGTGTGACTGTTCACTTGAAAATGATTGTATGAGATGCTGTACTGTGGTTGAGTGGCTTAGTACTCAGTCCTTCTTTATTTCCTGAATATCCTTATTGGCATCCCTCTGTGTGGCTGGTCAATGGTTATCTGATTTTTATAAAGCCTTACACTCAAATCACTTAAACTTTGGCCATTCTCTCTTCTACAGCACTGGTACTCAAGCTCCTGTTTTAAATGCTTGTTCTGTTGCAGCATTTCTCAACCTGTGGGTCATGACCCAAAATTAGATCACAGGAATATGTGAAAGGGTTGCAAACAAACTTTAAAAAGGGATCAGTAAATTTTAAAAATAAATTCTCCTTTAAAGGAGAAAAACATGGGAAACCATGGCTTTTCCCTTGCAGGCTGTCAAGAGTTCCAGCCTGCAAGGGGCTGCTTGCCCCGGTGCCGCCTCCCCCCCCCCAACTCCCCTACACACTGTGGGGCTGGGGCAGGGGGCAGCAGGTCGGGAGTGAGGGTAGGGGAACTGGGCTGGGACTGGCCATTAATATTTACAAGTGGGTCCTGGTACAAAAAAGGTTGAGAACCACTGTTCTGTTGCACATGGTAGCACTTGGTGTACAGTTTGGTCCTGTGTAAAGTAAAACAGTTTTTTGTCTTTTCTACAAAGCTGTGGTATTAACACTAATCTTTCTTTCTTGTTATAGAATAGTGATTCCTGCATATTAGGCTGCTTATAAATATCATTTTTTCATGCTGGGAGAAAAACAGAAAAGTATACTAGGAGACCAGTGAGGCAAAATCTTCCAAAGCTCTAAAACTGATCCTACCAAAAGTAAGAATTTGGTTAGATTACAAAGCAAAGCATGAGCATGCAGTGTCAAAGTCAGAAAGCCCGAGAAATAAAATGCTAGAGGTGTAATAAGAAAATATTCTGTATCTGGATAGAGTAGGATATAAATCTAAATAGCAATAATTAGGATAATGGTAGTGAGGGAAACACCAAGGAAGGGGAGTTGGTTTAATACTCAGTGGAAAAGGGAAGCTAATAACAGAGTAAGGCCAACTTTACCTTTTTTCTTCAATTGTCACAAAAATAAGCTATATTTTAATTTTTGTTTGCCCTCCTACTACCCTTGTACTTGATTCTAAGATGAGGAACTTTCCTTCCCCTTGTTAAACAGGGGGAGAGACTCGTCTTGGAATACAGTAATCTGAAATAAATAGTAGGCAGTTCAATGAGTACAACATTACTGCATTTAAGTAGGAATAATGAACTGCACAACTACAAAATAGGTAGTGACTGGATGGCAGTTCTGCAGGAAAGGATTTAGGGATTTATCATAGATCATGGACTGAACAGAAGTAAATGTTTTATAGTGTTGCAAAGAAAGGTAAATTCCATTCTCTATATCAATGGCACTGTCAGGTCAGGTGCAAAGTAATCATTCCCTTCTCCTTAAAACTGGGAAGGCCTCAGCTCAGAATACTGTGTCCAGTTTTGAGTATCACACTTCAATAAAGATGTGGACAAATCGGTGAGAAGTTTAAAAAGCAGGATTTATAAGGGAAAATGAAGGAGAATAAGAAGCAGTGAATAAATTGTTCCCATGTATAATTCAGAGAGGAAAAGTTGAAATTGCCTTAAGTTTCACCAAAGGGGGAATTTGGTTAGTTGTTAGGAAAATCTTTCCATGTGTAAGCATAGGTAATTTTAGAGTAGTTTTATGCAAGGAGGTTGTGAAAACTCCCAACAGAGGAGTTTCTAGAAGACCAGACAATTCTGTTTGTAATGTTTTAGGTGTAATTGATCCAGCTTTGGATTCTTTCTGGATATATTTTCTGTAAGTTTCTGGTTTTGTCTTTTCATCTAGTCCTTTGAATACAGTATTTTCTCATATACAACACACACCTTTAAAAAACTCAGTTGCTGAAGGTGGAGGTTCATGTTTCAAGTGAGAAAATACAGTAATAGCAGTTTCTGCAGAATGGACATCTGAGGAAAAGAAAAGTAATGCTACCCTTATGTACAGAGGGCAGCTCTGTGGACATGTGGGGTAGTCTAACTGCTGGCTGCAGACATTAGGACATCAGTCCTGGCAGAGGCTTGAGCTTTAGAAGCTTCTCTGACTTGGCCATGCTTCATTTCTAAAGTGGAGCCCAGCACCAGGTGCTGAGGTAGAGGCTTGGACCAGGCTTTCAGTTGATCTGGAAGATATAGGTGGCTGCCCACCCACCTCGGCTTAAGTGGGTTGAGTAGTTTGGCTCAAGCAACAGCCCTTCAGCTAAGAGACTAACAGAGCAACTAGGATGTTTTGATGCCCTCCTCTACTGCAGCTGCTTGTGTTTTCTTTGGGAAAGTACCAGGGAAACAGATTTACTTAGTTTTCAAGGAAAAATCTCTTTCCCTGACCTGCTTCTTTCTGCCTTTCAAAAACAAGGTACGGGTCTTAATTGGGGGCATGTTGTATGCGAGAGTATATGATAAGTGTGCTACTGGATTTCACATTCTTCTGAGGAAAAATAAAAATCTACTTCAGATTTTTTTACCCTACAGTTTCAGTTTTAACTTGTAACTATTCCAGTCCCCTTTAATATCTCTTCTGTTTCTTGTACTGCTTTTTACATTTGCAACTTTGGGGAATGAATGTACCTGTCCAAACCCTCCCTTTTGTTTTCTTTTGTGAGAGATTACATTTCTTAAGTTGTCTACAACTATGTTATAAAACTCTTCCAGTCTGTAATCATAGACCACTGGGAAGTAAGGTAGCAGTGTTTCTCCAAGAAAAGAACCAATGGTTACAGTGACTTTTTTTTAATAAGCAAATCGGTTTTAAAATGTCAGTTCATGCGTCTTAACTGAGTAAACAAGCGTGCTACTGTACGCAGCATTTAATTACATTAAATAACTATAGCTTGTTTACTCCAGTGTTAGTTTTTAACATTACATTAAACTCTCTCTTCATTTGTCCAGCTTTGCGTGAAAAGAGAACAACTGTTGTTGCACAGCTGAAACAGCTTCAGTTAGAAACTGAACCTATTGTCAAGATGTTTGAAGATCCAGAAACTACAAGACAAATGCAGTCCACTAGGTAATTATTTCCCGCTCCCCCCTGCCTCCTCTTAAGCACTGTAGAAATCAATGTTCATGAATTCATTATTGGGCTAATGTAAGGAGATTTTATAATCCATATTTTCAGTGAAAGTCTGAATCTTTTTGTCTTTTGTTGGTACAGAATACTGATATTTAGGTTTTGGTTTCTTAGACCTTCACCTCATGTTGTTCTCCTTACCATTATCACTGTCCCTTCATTCTTCCATCTTTAATGAGGAAGAGCCTGTGTTTTAAGAAGTTAACTGCGAAAGTGAAGTAAAAGTTAAAGGTAAATGCACTCTATTGGTACACTGATAGAGATTTTTGAGGCCAATACTGATAGCTGATATTTATGGAGGCATATCAGGCAATACCGATGCAATTTCTGATGCAGCTGCCTCTAGCTGGTAAGTTGGGTGTGGTGGAAGGGCAGGGGGCAGAGCTGTGGCTCATGGTGGGGGGGTGGAGGTGGCTTGCACCCCAGGAGGGCATGTGGGGCGTGTGCTCCCCAGATCTGCGTGGGACGGGCTGCATCCAGGCCTGCGCAGAGCTCGTCTCAGCAGGGGCTGGGTTAGGAGTGGGCATGAGCAGTGCTGGGAGGATGCAGGATCCACCCCAAATTTTGCCACCAATCCGCTCCCAGGACAGTCATCCCCAGCCACCTGGAGCAGCCCTGGCTCTTCCCAGAGCGGTGGTGAATTCGGTGTGGATGCAGCAATGCCCCAGCACCGCCTGCACCCACTTTGAGTCCAGCCCCTACCAATAAGAGTCCCTTGCAGCCCTGGCTGCAGCCCACCCTATACAGTGCCAGGGGTGGGGGTGCACCCCCCTCATGCCCTCTTGGGTTGCAAGCAGCAGTGGGAGCTGTCTCTCCCACCACAAGCCGCGGCTCTGTCCCCCTTCCCCTGCCCCCTCCCTCACCTCAGGAGGTGTTGATCTGCCCCCCCTCCCTCATCCCCCTTTCCTCCCCCCCTCCCTTTCCAACACAATGGACTGACCAACTAGAGGCAACTCTCCACACTGCCAGCTCTGCTCCTTGCTGCTTGAGTGCTGTGTTGCAGTTGCATGCAACCTGGATATTTATCAGTCAAATTATCAGCCCCATCAGGTTGATATCCGATACAGCCAGTTTTCTTGAGGTTTGTATCGATCTGATATCGGACTGATGCATCGGTGCACCTTTAAAAGTAACTTTAGTAAAAGATGTGTCACAATATTTTTTCATATGTTGTTCTGGTAAAAGCGGTAGAATTAGGTGCAAGGTCCTTGAAGTCATTCCATAAAGCCCAGGAAGTTTCCCACTTCTTTTCATATGGTACGATCCTGCAGATGGAAGCTACCCACAGTTCCCTAAATAGGTGTTTGAAATAGCTACTCTAGTCATTTAGAAGCATCAGCAGCATGAGTATTTACAACATTAACCAACCATATAATAGGTTTTATTATTGGGCATCAGGAAATGTCAGTGCCTGGATCCCTCCAGTCCCTTTTTTTTAATGCAGTACATCATCGCAATAAAGTAACTTCTATTTGCAGTGTTATTGGTATGGATGGGACAGAATGGTGAAATAACTTTTATGGCTGACTAATAGGTCTTGGCATCTTGAAATATTTTGAGCCGTTAAATGCCTCAGATACAAAATACTATCACTAACTTTAGAGTTGCCAGAATGATGTCCCCCACAAAATGAACATGGTTTAACATCTGCTCTCTTCAAAAAGACACCCCCAGTAAAAAACAGAAAGGAAATATGAACTAAATTTTTAAAACCTTGCTCCTGAAGTAGAATCCTTGCTGTAGCACACAATATAGACAATCATCCTTCTGCACAGATTCGTTTGCAAGAACATTGTTGAATCTGTTGCAATCCAGCTAGCAGAAATATCTGTAGTTGTGTGCTATCACTCGCTTGCTTTTTCAGAAAGCCCCAGCAGAAGAGTTTATGCTGTGCTGCTTAGTTCCTGTTTTGCTGAGTAAAGGAGTTCTCTACAGCTGCCACATCAGTTAAAAAATAAATGAAAAACATGTAAACTAAAAAACCTGCAGAGGTTTTTCTGGAAATTTACATTAAAATGTTCTTACTTCAGCTTGTCCTTTTTAAAAAAAAAATTGGAGATACTTGTGCTGACTGGCACTGTGGACAGGGGCATTGCTTTGGCCTGTGGTCTTGTGCATTCTTTGCATGTCTATTTCTCAGTTAAAACATCTGCTGTTGAGTTTGAATCTACTTTGTGTGGCTTGCCACTAAACCTTATGATAGGCTTCCTGTGGTATATCTGGCTAGGAGTCCCAATTTGAGCTGTCACTAGTTCATCAAGGACCTTATACTTTTCAAGACTGTATAAAAAAAACCCGCTGTCTTTTGAATCTGTACTGTAAGTGTTAGCACTTGGTAATAGTACATAATAAATCTTTCCTTCCTTCTTTACTTGGATGTATACATTTTTGATAAATGTGTCATGAGATGGGAGAGCATTGAGATTCTGTAAGATGCTTCACACTACATCTGTGATACCTTGAAGGGAATCCTGTTTCTAATAGTTTTTATAATGCCTGTAGACTCTTCTCAAACTTCCTTTGAAGGAGGGAGTCTTGTGTATCCTAGGTAATTTGAATGTCACTTAGAGAGCTAATTCTGTAAAGGTCCTTTTATGATGTATTCACGTCAGGAAAGTCCAGCCTAGTCTTACTAACCTGGTGGTTCCCACTGTATGCTTTTCTACTTCTGTGAGAGAATGCCTGCTCTGGGATTTTTTGCATTTTCTTCTGAAGCATTTAGTGTTTAACAGAAATCTCTTTCAAACTAAAATAAATTGGCATCTTTTTGAAAAAAAGTAGTCCTTAATTTTGTGTGTGTGCATGCACATATTTGCTGAAGTTATTTGCTGTAGTAGGTCTCTGCTTGGTAACCCACAGCTTCCCATCCTCAGCACAGATATTTGTTTACCTTCTGATTCTTTTTCATTTTTCACTTGAAGATATTGGATTTGGTGGCTGCTTCACCCTTTAACGGGATCTGAACATACTCAGCATGACTGGAGTTGTAGCTGTCACCCTGAACTATTAATTTTCAGGATTCCTGCCGGTTTTATATTGAAAATTATAAATCACAGAATGTGGGCCTGATAGGTTTAGAATTGTAGAACACCGATTAAAGTAGCTCTCCGTTTTGTATGGTAATTGAAAAGAAAATTAACTTGCCACATACTACTTACTGCACTTTGCTTACACGATTTCTAAATGAAGTCTGTTCATTTATTGAATAAGAAACTGTATGAATTGTTCAAAGGAGGATGCCCTATCTGAATAGTAGTTGTACTTTGATGCACACTGATTTCTTTCAAATGTGAATGATGAGCACAAGGAGCTGTGGGGATTAGCAATATTAGAAGGTGTGGCAAGCCTATTTCTGTGTGTGGATATTCAGACTAAAACATGCATATAACTTGTTTGCATTCTGAAGGTAAGAGGTCAAGCATACTTAAGCATACTTTTTCTTTAGTACTCTCCTGTACAATTAATTTTAATAACTTACATTTTGTTGTCACTAAATACATTTTAAAGGTTTAAAACATGGCTTAATTGAGGCAAACAAATTTTAGATGTTTTAAGCTTAAGTGGACAGTAATATAACATCAAAATTGCTAAACAGTAGTCAGAAAATTTTTTTAATGTTACTTACAAGAGTTTTAATTTACTTGCATTGTCTATCCTGTGTAATGACAGTGTATATTGTTAAGGTAGTACATATTTTTAGAATCGGTAATTTAAAAAGTGATTATATATTATATGATACATTTAATGTATTAGTAAAACTAATTCACTGCTGCCTCTTTTTAGATACTAAATTTAATATTATTTTAAAACTTTTTTTTGTTTTCAAAGTATCTGGACAGGAGCAAAGGTTACCTTTTGTCAGGTTTGCAACAGAAGCTTCTAGGTTAAAAACTAAAATTACTGGGTTTCACAGAGTCCAGAAACACTAGTTCTGCCATCAAAACTTTGAACTCCCACAGTGTGCCCTTTTCTTGCCCTGGTTAGAAATTCTGTGGAGCAGTCTCACTCCTGTGGAGATCACAAGTTCTCTAGCAGTCTGAAAGCCTGAGTGCAATTCTTTTCTTTGTTTCTGAATTGCTGTCGCTATGAAGTGTTGAAAAACATTTAAAATAGGTTTGGTAGCTGTATCATAATTCTTCATTTAAGCAAAACTTATTATTCTTTGCTTGCATCTCCCACATGCATCTCTTTTTAATCTTTCTGTTCTGCAAAAATAAGAGCCCAGTACATGCAAAGGACTACAGAAAATGGAAATATTGTGTGGTGATGTTCACTTGTGGAAGCAAATTGTAACATTCCCCATTCCATCTGACACCTTACAAAGGAAACAGTCCAAAACAACTATTTTTTCTGAAAATTCGTCTATGGGCTGAGATAAAGAATGGCTGTCAGGTCATTTGAAAGGAGAATTTTTCAGAAACCTTCTCAATTGTTCTAGAATAACTGATTTTGTACGTCCGTAGCATAAAAAGGTCTATGATACAGGTTTGGCTATTCTTAAGACAACAATTTAACTTTTTCATTCTATGATTTAGGGAAGGAGTGAAAGAGAAGAAGTCCTGTCCATGTATAGTAGCAGCAAGGAGATATTAATTCACTGGCTGCAACTATAGACACAGTGATATTTTTTCTTTAGGTTATGCAGATTCTGGTCTGACTTATTACACTTCCATTTCAGAAAAGGTTTTAACAGTTTTTGTACCATATTAGTGGTTAACAACAAAACTTGTTAACAATAAAACCTGCAAGGGACAAATAGAATTGCTGACTGAAGTAGTATTGCAGAGGTAGTTATGGAATATTTTCACCTCTAGTCCTATTTTATACTCCTGCTTTTGTGAATTCCTGGGAAAGCATTTTGTATTTTTTTAATAGTATATGATAGATTCACTCATACAATAATTATGACCATATTGGGTCATCTTAATCTGAGGATATAAGAAGAATGTTTAACAAAGGATGTTAATGCAATTGTTATTAAACACCTTCTTCAATTTGTCTTTCAAATGCTTTTTTTAATGTCTTAAAGTAACCTTTCTAAAATTCTCCATTCAATATAAATTTGATCTTTCTACTTTGGGAGTTTCTTTTGAGTCCCTATTTACTGTTTGTTTGCATCTCCCACTGAATTCATATAGATTTACTTGAGTAAGTAGTAAGCATTACCCTCTTAGTAGGAAGGGCTATATGACTTGCATGTTTGTTTTGGAATGTTTTTTTACATTAGCTGTACCTTTTAAAAACATTTGAAACTCTTTATTACTAATATTACGGGTAAGAAGGATTAGGAAATATCTTCTATTCACTTGTGAATAGTTGGCTGTATTTTTCTAATATAATCAGTTGCCTCTGTTCAGGCTTCCATGCAGTGACAAGGAAATACATTGTTTAGGAAAAAGTAAAATACAGAAAATTGATAGTGGTTATAAAGAAGTTAAACTTAGTTCAGTACCATAGTGCTTGGTAGTTATACTTGTATGTTAAGTGGTGATCAGTTTAATTTGTAAAACAGTAGTTTTGATTTTACAATGATGATTATTATTACAGGGATGGTCGAATGCTCTTTGACTACCTAGCTGACAAACATGGTGTAAGTTCTTATTTTTCCTACAGCTTTTTAAATATATAAAAAGTAATGAGCTAAAAATTCTATCTAACAGTTGCAGCATTGACAATTTGGTATTCTGGCCTATCTAGTTAAACTATAGAAGCACTGCACATCAGCTAACTTTGACTAAGTTATTTAAATATGATTAAATTCAGTATAGATTTCTAAAATGAATGGAAATCTATAGATTGATGTTAATTGCATTCTAAAACTTGTGGATATGCTTAGATTTGTAGTAAAGTATATTTTAAGTATAAATGTTTAATATTCAGGAGAATGATTAAAGAATGAAATAATTGTCTCACGTTTTATATTGATCCCTCATAAAATCTATCATTCAAAAATTCTAAAAAACTCTTCACAGGCAATTTGTTTTGTCTGCTGTTAAACATCACTTTACCACCTATTGAAAAATAACAGTCTTATGAAATGTAGTGAATTATCATAGTACTTCATTATGCAGTGAGTACTTTATTTTTCTTTTCAGTTTAGACAGGAGTACCTAGACACACTCTACAGATATGCAAAGTTCCAGTATGAATGTGGGAACTATTCAGGAGCTGCAGAATATCTCTATTTTTTTCGGGTTTTGGTAAGTCATTTTTTCTGTCAGATATTTGGGGTATGTATTTACCAATAATAAATCTTTATTTGTAAAAATAGGATCTTTATTTTAAAAAAATTGAGCTATGTAAGAATTATTCAATATGAAAATACAAAAAAAATCACTAGACAATTAATGTTTGTCATGAAAACTGTTGTAAAATGTTTATTCATGGCAGTTACTAAACTTCTGTTCACCTGGATGTATGGAAATTAAATTGTTCTATAAACGAAGGATCTCAAAATTAGTCGCAGTTAATTTTCCCTTCATTGATGCCATATAATGACAAAATCTAGCGGTGTGTAGCCTGACCTGTACAGGCCAGTTATTTTATATTGTCTAACTGTTCCTTTTTTTAAAATTGGGTAGAGTATTGCTGTTTATAAGAACTCTGCTGTATGAGATGTGTGTATAAATAGAGATCTAACTAAATCATGTCAGAAGTGTGTTGCAAAGCAGCTCTTTTAATCTTGCTCTTTTTGTCATGTCCCCCTCTCTCCCTCCCCTGCTGCTGATTGGTGGAAGGGCCCAGGTGGCCCTGCCACTTGCTCCTGATTGGTAAGGAGGCAAAAACCACAGTTTTAAATATGCCACGGTTTTGCCTCCCATTGCTGATTGACCAAAGGGCACCACCAGTTCCCCATCACTTGCTGCTGATTGGGTTTTTTAATGCTTTTTTTGCCTCCTGGCCAATCAGGAGTGAGTGGCAAGGCCCCTGGGAGCCCTTGGTCAATCAGTGAAAGAGGAGGGGTGGCACATGCTGAAAAGAGCAAAATTAAAGGAGCCACTGCACAGCGCAATTCTGGTGTGATTTGGATAGATACCAACAAATAAATAAATGACTAACTTCAAGAAAGGAAAAGTAAAATAGAAATACTTCAGAACCTATTGTGTGCCAGTAATATCAGAACCCAGACTGTCCTTTGCATCTTACTATGACCTTTACATTTGGGTAAACTGTTTTTAATTTATAATTTTGCTGTTCTAAAGTATTAGCATGAAAAAGTTAGGTTGTTTTTTAATTTGTAAATGTATTGTTGCTTTAATTATATCAAGTATTCCTGTTTCTACAATAAGTATAAAAAAGAAAGATAATATAAAATATTGCAGTTGACAGGAATTGGAATTTTAGATCTGTGCAAAAAAGAAAAAATGGTGAATGGCATACAGGTAAATTAAAGGTAATCAGTGCTAATGCTGATCTTACAGCTTCTTATCAGAACTCTATCTGTCTGTCCTTGAATATTACGAAGGATTTAGAAGAGTAAAAGTCATCTACTTTGGAAATGTAAACAGCTTAAATGAGGATTGTAGAACTAGAGCCATGGTATCATTACAACTACATGAAAAGAGTTGGTTATTCATATCATTTGCTAATGCTGGGAGTGAATTTTGAGAATGAAGATTTAATGTCTTGTTAGAGTCTCAGCACAGTAAATTTATTGTTGTTGGTCAGTGAGTGAATGTGCCATTTTGCTAAACAAATGGAAACTTAAGGTAACTGCTGGAAAATCCAGATATTGAAACTGTTCTAGCATATCCATCGCTGAAAGCAGGTTACTATGAAGAGCCAACTGTAATGACATGGATTTGAGCCAAAGTAGTGCACATGAACCTTAGCAGCAAAAAGCTTTTTTCATTGGTATTTGGAACATGTGTTGTTTCAATAGCATTACATGCTTTCCTTGAGTATAGGAAAGGCTTTGTCAAAATATGTTCAAATAATTGTGTTTTCTGGATTTGGATTCTTTTTGTTAACTTGTATTTCACTGCAATAATATTTTAAAATTTTAATCAACCTTTGGACAGTGCTGTTGAATGAGTCAATTGGACATTCTTTCAATTGCCTATAATAAGAAATGGAATGGGATCCAAGGCAAATAGATGTTCACGACTACAATGCGATCATTCATCTAAATAAGACTGAAAGCTTAGGGGAATGTATTTCAGTTTGGGAGTAGTTTTTGATAGGAGAAGGAGATGGGCTGTTATTCATTTTAATTTTATTTATATTGCTTAAGCTATCAGATATACACAAAAATGATAATTTTCAAATACATCTTTTTTTGGATGGTACTCATGTTTCATGGGCTGCTGTCAAATCAACTGCTATGCGTTTCATAAGAGTTAGTTTAAACTTCATAAAGTTAAAGCTTAGGTTGTATGAAAACTCAAGCTTTCTTGTGTAACAAAGTATGTCAACTTAGCTCTTATAAATTCATTTTGGAATCTATTTTAATAAAAACACTGTTTTTCAGATGGCTTGATGAAAGATTTGTTTCCCCTTCTAGTGGGAGAAGATTCATTTTTGAAGTGATGGTTAATGAAACATAAGCTATGAAAGAACCATTGTAACTATGATCTGAGATTAGAATTTGACACTCTGAATGACCTAGTGTAGTTCATTGTTGTATAAACTAAAGCTGATTGACCCCAGAAATACCCTTACTTGAAACAGACTTGGAGAACTGCTCTGGAAAAAAAAGATTTTAAGGAAGTTTGGATGTAATTGGGGCACCCTGCCTAATTTAGTAGGAAATGTTCCTTTGCCGCATGTAGTTATCTGAAAGAATTTAGATTACTACTTTGAGAGGCTCTTTCTGAATGTTTTCACTTGTGGAACATGACTCCAGTGACTAGTGATCTTTGCAGATCTTTTCTATAAGTATTACCTGTTAAGAATGGACAAATACCATGTATGGCATCAAAGAGTTGATGCTAAAGGAATCAGACATTTCGGTTTTTTCAGTAGTAGATTGTGGGGTTTTTTGTTTGTTTTTTGTGTTTTTACTGATGGCTTTTTTTTAATATAATTTGTAGCTTTGCCAGTCCTTAGTTTTAGGCAATTTTACAATGTTTACTATGTTATGAACTCAAAAGTCCAGTGAACTTTCCCAGTACCACTGTAGTGTTTACTAAAGAGTCTTCATTAATACTGACCTCTTGCCAGTTTCCTTGTCTTTTTCTTCACCTCCAGTCCTTGAAAGTCTGGTTTCTGACTTTTGTACAAAATAAAAACTCATTATTAAAAAAAAAAGTTCATTTTATTTATTTAGAAAAACTAGGATCAACCCAGGTTATGGCCTGTTCTGTTATACAAATGCTGCCAGCAAGTAATTTGTAAAAATACGTGACTAAGTAAAAATATTAAATTATTGTGGTTATTGTAATTGGTTTTGCTGTGCTTTGCTTTATTTAATACAGGTTCCAGCCACAGATAGAAATGCTTTGAGTTCGCTCTGGGGAAAACTGGCATCTGAAATTCTAATGCAAAATTGGGATGCAGCCATGGAAGATCTCACAAGATTGAAAGAAACTATAGATAATAATGTGAGTAAAAGTTTGATTATATTAAACAGAGAAGTGGGAGAGTTAAGTAGGGGGGAAGGGGAAATGTGTTGCCAGTTTTTAAAACACTTCCGATGCACTACATCACACTTTGCTTTGACTGATATTGCTTTTTAGCCGATTATTTGCCAGGAAGTATTAAAACTTTCTCTAAGCCATATCCAAACCCCATCCATTATAAGAAAGGTAACTTAACTTAAGTGTGTGGCTTTCTGGAAGAAGGGAGAAACAAAAGGAGGTTTAGAAGGCTAATCCAAAAACCCCTTAAAAAGAGAGAATGAAGAAATTCAGAAGTGTGGGACAAGCACAAAGTCTAAGCCACAAGGAGAAGGATAAGTGAATTCTAAGGAAGGGTTATTAAAGATTCTGAAATCAATGCCACTTTTACTGGAATTGTTTTCAACTAGCTTAAAATCACCCTTGTTTTAAAATGATGCTCTTGTCTTTTGAAAGTATAGTTGGGAATTGGAGAGAAAGTTCAATTAAAAAGCCCCCAAACCCTAAACATTTCTTCTGCAGTCCTATTTTCTACAGTCAGCCTTCAACCTCCATAAGGGCAAAGCTGGATTTTGGATAGTATTGTTCCACCATTAGGATTGAATAATCATATGATTTTTAAAGGATGCTTGTGATGTGAAAATAACATTTTCTGTCTGAAAGTGTTACAAGTTATCTGTTTGAATCACTACATGGAGCTTTGTTTGCTTTTTCTGTAGTCATCACTCTTAAGTAGCTTCACTGTCCCTAAAGAAAGGGGAATACTGGTCTTCACAGCTAGGGATATTTAATATTTTCATTGTACCTTATCCCACTAGTTAAAAAATTCCCTTTTTTCATTTCTTCCTTTTAGTCTGTCAGCTCGCCACTCCAGTCTCTTCAGCAGAGGACATGGCTCATCCATTGGTCTTTGTTTGTGTTCTTTAACCACCCCAAAGGCAGAGACAACATAATTGAACTTTTTCTCTATCAACCACAGTAAGTTGTACTTGTTTTATAACGAATTAAGCTTGTATTGAGCTGACGTGGGTATAGGATTACTTAAAGCTAGTAGGTACCCATCTTTTTGAGCCAGAGAGCTGGTTTCATGACAGTGGAGCAACACAAACTAATCTTTCTGTTATTCCTCCTTTTTGATGCAGTACACTGCCAGCAGGGAAGGCAATTTATGGCACCTGCTCTTAGTTCCTTTTCTAAGCCCCTGTAGGGTGTACTGCCCTACATTCAGCTCCTTCCCCAATGTCAGTCACCCTAATTTAACAGTTTCAGGATAGCCCAGAAGATATTTTCAGTTCAAAACAGTGTATAGCTCTTAGAACCTAAGGGTCTTGAGGGCCATGTTTTGTTTTGATGCAGAGGTTGGTTGCACACGATTTAGAATCCTGAATTTCAATATATATTATTAAAGTAGACATACAAGAAATGTAGTCTTTAATATACATGTTATTATGTACATTTTTAAGCATTTAATCAAGTATGCTTAGTTCTGTGAACTTTTTTTTTTAACTTGGATGAAAGATCCCACTCATGAATTCAGTTATACAAAACTAACAGGACTCCTCTTCATATAGCTTCTGTTGATGCATTTTGGGAAGATTCATCTGATGCATGTAATTCCCTTCCAGCTGTTCCCTAAGCCACAGGGCAGACTTTGTAAACAACAGACAGCAGTGAGTGTTGCTGCTGAGTCTTGAGTCATATTCTATAGTATGGGGGTACAGCTAATGGCGTATGTGGGGAATAGGATAAAATAATTCATGAAAAAATAGCTTTTTGGAAATCCACATGACACCTTTGCCCTGGGTAGGCAACTCTTGGCATGCGTGCCAGAGCACAGCACATGAAAGCATTTTGCTTGGCACCCGGGCCTTAGGAAAGGGGTCAGGCAGGGCTGCACTGCTGCAACAAGGATCAAGCCTCTTGGGCTCCCTCACTGTCCACTCCTGGCACACCAACATCTTACAAGTCAGGGTTACAGTTATTTTTGGCACTCTGTCTGAAAACATTGCCAACCCCTGGAATAGACCAACAAATGGCCAAAACCATCTAAAAGAGAAAAGGTATGCCTCAACAAAACCTTATGTTCCGTGGTATCGGACTCAGGTCAGAGAAGGCTTGGGACTCCTAAACAGCATATTGTACAACCCTCAAAAAGAAATTAATATAGAGTTGAGAAGTATAAGGAATTGTATAAAACTTCCACATTTGTGAAGTCTAACTTGATACAATGACACATTCAGCTAATTCCTGGTGATGGGAATATTCACCTTTTGAGTTAGAAAGCTGCATGTGATTAGATGACAGTAAGCTAATGAGAATTACATTGCAGAATAAAATGTAGAATCGCTGTGCTTCAAATTGGTTACATCATATACACATACTATGTTACCTGATTTCTCTCTGAATTTAAAATAGTAATAGTTTGTTTTTTGCATCTCTTGAAAAATTTTAAATGTAACATAGTAAATAGTAGATCAAGTATCAAGATGCAGTTAAAAAGGAAACGTTGTCACAATGACAAGGTGCAGTTGCTAATGAAAGAGAATACATTTGTAACGTAATTCTTGGGATATTACTCTTCTGAGTCAGCAGTGCAATTGGATTTTTAATCTTCAGTAGCTCCATGAGGTTGTACTTTTTCTAGGAAGGTTTTTGCATTAGCTCTATTTATATGAAGGACTTTGGATTATAGGAGGATTTTAAAGCTTTTCAGTATGTTAAATGGTAAAACAATGTTGTCTGGGGTTAATTAACATTTTTAATCTTTAATTTTCTCCTACCTTATCAAGGACTGATAAAGTGCAATTAAAATCCTGCTTAGAAATGACAGCCCCACATCAAAAGCCTTTTTATAATAAATAGTTTCTGTCTTGGAAACCCCCAGTTTCTGAACATCTGTTTATAAGCTACATTTTCATCTTCTGAAACACAAAATAACAAGACTGTAATGTTTTCATCATGAGGATTTAACACATTAAGTTCATTCCTTTGGCTTTGGGTGGATGTTTTAACATCAGTGTTTGCATATGAATGGTATCATTTCCAAAATTTTAGAAAGGAGATGTTGATGCTTAATCACCCTGAGGAACCTGATATGGTATGCATATTTGGAGTATGGAGAATGACTTCAGTGCAACACAAAGCTGCTTTTGTTTGTTAAAAACAAACAAAACAGGCAGTGCAAGTGGTGACCTCTGTCAATGTATAATGTAATTGTCCAGTACTTGAAGTGCATACTCCTCTGCCTGAGGGTGTTCAACCCCACATCTCCCATATCCCAGGGAAGTGCTTTAAACCACAAAGCTATATATAAAACTGAGATGGAGATATATTCCACCCTTCCTGCTTATGCATTTTACATTACACTGTCATTGGATAAAAACAGTGTTAGGATCAGGTACCAGAATCCAGTATTGGCCTTTCCCAGATGAGTGCCCTGGTCCTGTTTTCTCTTGCGCAGTCCTCTGGCTTAGAGTCTTGTTTCCTCTTGCAGTTTTCTCTTGGTCCCATGAATCTTTTACTAGTATAATAAGAAATAGAGCTACCCAAAAGTATAACATGTGCATCTAAATCCAGGACTGGTATTGGGCCTAGGAATCTTAAGCATGCACACTTAAGTTAGGATTGCAAGTACACACCTGAGTCCAGTAAAGAGGTGAAGTTTAGGGCATGCTGCTCTCTTCATTGTGACCTATTGCCTAACTTAGGTATTTTCCTGCTCTGTTGAGAATTTTATTTTAGATGTCCAAATGTCCTTATGCCTTGTGCAGGGAGCATAGGTGCCTGAGTCAGGGTTGTGAATTCCATTCTGGCAGCTGGGTACCTAAAAGGTGGGTATGGTAGTGTTTATTGTCATTGGCTCGGTATAGACATTCAGAAAGCCCAAGGTAGAATAGATCCAAGTTGCATGGTTTTCTGTAAGTGGCATAGTGTAGATTTGTAGCAAACACACATTTGCCTTTTGTTCACGGAGGGGTGGGTTCAAATCTTAGACTGGGTTCTGTCATTTTTTAAAACCAGTCTATGTGTTGAACTTCGGTTCTGTTATGGGTATAGACCTGTTTTGTGTGATGGTGTATTCTGTTACGGGTATGGAAGAGCTTACAATCACTTACACTGGTAAAAGTGTAATGTCTGTACTTGGCCATCGTGCTCCTTGGTGAAGCTGACCAAGGTTGCTGTTAGGGGTGTTCAAAGCTTCAGTTGCCCATTCGATTTAGAGAAGATTTGGCCTGATTCAGAGGCCGAATTACCAAATCTGAATCAAATCGGGAGACCAAATAAAACCTCTGAATTGATTCAAAAAAAGATTTGGAGATTTGGAAGGAAGTCTTTCAAGGGAACAGAAACTGAGAAGGAGGGGGGCAGGGGGAGGCAGACTGACATCCATAGCTGACCAGTGAGATCTTTCCCTGAGACCCCTTCCAATCACAGTGCTCTGCGGGAGGGACGTAGAAACAGCACATAAGCCTCTGTCTGCAGCCTTTCTGTATTTTGTGAGCTGTTTCTGCCTGAGCACCAGGAATGCCTGCTGTTATAGGCTACCATCCCTGCTGGTTTCATCCCACTGTGCCTTAACATGCACACAATTACACATCATGAGTTTTGCTTGTCAGCACCTTAAGGTACATTTTCTCAGAAAGCCCTACACCTATCTCCTTGAAACTTAGCAGACTTCATAGCTGGAGCAGGGGCTACCATGCCTGCAGCTTTAATCCTGCTGTGCCTTAACACATATACACACACACGTTTTGCTTTCAGCAGTTTGAGGTGCAGTTTCCCAGAAAATCCTGCACCTATTTCCTTAAAACTTGGCAGGCTTCACGCCCTCAGAAAGGACTACTATCACTGCTGTTTTCATCCAAAGCTGCCAAAAAAATGACAGTTACGGTATTTCAGTGGTTCCTCGTTATACTCTATGGCTGAATCTCTGAATTGGCACCAAATCTTCCAAAGACAGTTCAGTCGAATTGATTCGGGACAGTGATCCAAATTGAATCACTGCCCTCTGAATTGGTTGAATCCAAATCCAAATCAAGTACTTCCCTATTAGCACAGGTCTAGTTGCTACTAGCACTGATTGATGCCAGGTTTGGTTTTGTTGACTCAATTGACGCCCTCTCCTGCCTGATCAGTAATAACTCAGCTGTTGCACTGTAGAACAGGAGTCAAAGTAGAGCCCTTCTATCATAGGAAGAAACTTATTTGCACCCCAACTTTGGGGTGGTCTGAAGGAGGGAGGAGAGTAGCATGTTGTATGCAAAAAGATGGTAGTAGTACTTTCAAAGAGGGATTATTCCATTTTGTACTACTATGTATAATGCCTGTACAATTACACATAGTGCTACAGGGGTCTCTAGGCCCCCCCCAGTATCCAACAGTCCTGTGCTTTTCCTCCTCCCGCCCCCCCCCAGCAATGACCAGGAGCAGAGCAGAGGAGCAGCTGCTTCTCACTCCCTGCCTGCTCCTCGATCGGGGCCATGTGTGGAAGAGTGTACAGGAAGCTTTGCCCTGCGGTTCCCCTCCCCTTCCCTTGATTTGGTGAAATGGGCTTGGGAGGCTCCACTCCCAGAGTCCAGGAGCAAGGCAGAGGAAAAGACTTTGTCCCCCCTGTTTCCTAGCCCACAGTCTGGGGAAGACATGGGGAGTCTTTCCATGCTGTTCCATTCCCCTGGGAACTGAGAAGAGTGGAGCAGCTGCTGCTCCCCGTGCCTTCCCCAGACTGGAACAGCCGCAGTCTGGTGAAGGTGCAGAGAGCAGGGGAGAGAGGACAGCCGCAGCCTGGAATGCCTGGGGGCAGCTGAAAGCTTATGATGTTACACTGTCTCCTTGGAGCGCTGGTTGAATCTAGTTAATCAAACGAATCACACAAGGCTAAACTCATTTGGGGAGCTATGGAAACTTTTAGTTGTTTACAGGCAAAACTGGTTCAGGTCCTTCCTATCAGAAGTGAAGAAAAACTCAATACAAAATTCTTCATTCTTTTTCAGTATTTACAACTGATGATGTATGTCTTTAATCACATAACTCTTTGAAAGTAGGAGGATCAGTTTGTTGCATCAAATTGATTGAAACTTATGAAAAAATGTTGTAAGTGATTGGATTTTAATTAAGATGTGCGTTCTTGGCTATCCAGTTCAATATCTGTAGGTTTTTTATTAGGATTGTTTTGCCCAAAGTTAACTAATAAAGTGGGTTCAGAAAAATCAAATTAGTGAAGGCATGTTAAGAGTAGAAAAGAGTGGTAGAACTAAGAGGCTGGGAGTTTTCTCCCAAGGTGCATGTTTCTGTATATCCATTTTTATTTTTAGAATAGGTTTTCTTAAAACAATGGCAGAGCACTCAGACCTGTGGTGATCTGCTCCACAGCCATAACAGAGCTGATTGACACTTTAAATCAATGGGTTTTATACTGGGTATTTGCACTGGGAAACTGAAGTCTTTATTGTATGATTTTCAGACTTTTTAATAGTTCTAAAACAATCTGAACAAGCCTCTGGTGAAAACAACTTATAATTAAACGATTTTGGTATACCTTAGTAATTTAAGGGAAAAAAGCCTTTAAAATTAACTTATACATATATATAGAAATTGGTACTGTATTATAGTTCTGGACAACTGTTTATTGTTATCCTCTGAGATTATTGCTTGCATCTGAAATATGCTTCTCAAGTTAACTATTTAGGTGTAACTTTTTAAAGATAAAAATGTGGTTTATTTTCTTCAGGTATCTAAATTCAATTCAGACTATGTGCCCACATATTCTTCGGTACCTGACTACTGCAGTCATAACAAACAAGGATGTTCGAAAACGTAGACAAGTACTGAAGGATTTAGTTAAGGTTATCCAGCAGGTAACAAGTAAAGCTCCTCTTATAAATTTGTTCTTACTACACAATATTTAATTTGCTTTTTTGAGCAGTTCACAGTGTGTTTTCCTGAAAATTCTTGTCATGTTTTACTTGCTGCTTCCAGTGCTCTTCTTTCAGTGGACTGTGTTTACATTCTTGAAATATATTCCTTTTCATTTGAAAGGAGAATAGCTATACCTTCTTCCTCAATTTCCATTTTACCCAAAAAAATGTACACTGTTAATGGCTAAATTGAGGCATTAGTACAGAAAATAAAACAGAATGTGTTAAAAGTTTGTACCAGTTACACACCTGGACAGTGCCCCTCTGTATTAAGTTTTTTTTGTGAAAATATTCACACTAGTATGGTTATTTCAAGATACAGATATGGACAAAATTAAAGAATGAGCATGCTTTCCAATGAAATGTCTTGATCAGTGTTTGAATTCCTTAGTCTTTCTTTATAGTAAAGATTTGGCCTCAAAATCAACTTATGGCTTACTGCTGTACAAAG
>NW_017728886.1:240657244-240698749 GCF_001723895.1 Crocodylus porosus | reverse complement strand
GTCTTGATCAGTGTTTGAATTCCTTAGTCTTTCTTTATAGTAAAGATTTGGCCTCAAAATCAACTTATGGCTTACTGCTGTACAAAGCCTTACACTTTAGACATTTGTAAATAGTTATATGTCTTATTATTATTATTATTATTAACAGTAAGCCAAGTCACACATGGTAGCAAAATAGCTAGAGGCTTGTAATGGATTTTAAAACACTAAAGCTTGAGCTTAATTAACTGCATATGCAAAAAGAAAATTTAATTTTAGTCTGTTCGGTGTAAATATTAAGAGTTCAGTTTGTTTAATGATATTTTAAATTGTTAATTTTTAAAAGATGCATAGATATTTCACCTTAAATTGGAAATAAATTGTTAACATGTACTATTTTTAAGAAATGGGAAATGTGATGTCTCTTGATGTTATGAGTGTTACAGAGTACTCCTGAAGATTTTTTTTTTTTCAGGAAACTAATATTTTTAAATTACTTCTTTCACAGGAATCCTATACATACGGGGACCCTATTACAGAGTTTGTAGAATGCTTATATGTTAATTTTGATTTTGATGGTGCCCAGAAGAAACTCAGAGAGTGTGAATCGGTAAGGTGTTTGTATTAACTTGTGTAGATTAGAGTTTTGTAAGTTACAGCTGTGGGCAGCATGAGTGTCCTGAACATGGTCATAGTTTCTTTTAACAGATTTGATCTTTAGTATTTTTTTTTTTTTACACATATATCAACTCCGATATGATTTGGAACCGTATTTAAACACTTGCTGGTACGGTTTTTATTCCAACATTTTTTTCATGGAGTGAAAGAGATTCTCAGTAGTTAATCATTGATTTTTTTTTTTTTTTTTTCCTTCCTTCCTTCCCAACATGACACCCAGGCCTTCCCATCAGAATTGATTATGCTGTTAAGTCAGAACCATGGAGGAAAGCATAGTTTAGTGATATCACCCAAGTAAAGTCTTCCATATGGCATGGTCTCTCTATTTCCCCTGAAGACTTTAGGAACCAATCTTTCATTTAATTTCTTCAGAAGTACAACTACCCCATTCTCTTTTTTAATCCTGGTGTGAATGTCTGTCTTGCCGTAAGGGTGGAATTATTTTTTCCAAAGTATTTAAATCATGAAAAATATACATGTTTGCAATATTCAGTTTTCAAGCTAATTGCCAGCAACAAAGATGGCTGTCTCTTTCACAGTCCCTTTAAATTTTGGAGGGCTTTCTTTTCTCCTCTTCCCTGCAAATAATGTGAAAGAAAAGTAATAAATAGTAATAAATAAAAAAAAAAAAAAAGGTGGATACCAAATGAGTTAGGCAGGGGGAAATTATTTTGCTCATGACAGAACATGCTGTCTAAACAAATTAGTGTCAGTTTTCTCACACCAAAGAAGAACATCAGAAGGGACTGATAGGCGTGTGGAGCAAACAGTTGTGGCGTGTGGAGGAAGATCAGAGTATAGCTAAACAACAGCTCTCAAGCCTTATCTGTGCTGAAGAGGCTTTATGTGAGAGAACTTAACACGCTTCGGTATAGCAGAGATTGCTGTGTGGAATTAACTGACCAGATATAATTTTGTGTTTTAAGTATGGATTGTCTTTGTGAGCAGTGTTAGCAGAGCTGTTTAACACTAGTTACAATGTTCTAAGCAAGGTTTTACTGGTATGGGAATGGGAACAGATCAGCATTTCTCAAACCTTGTGGACCTATGCCTTACTGTAGTAAAGTTGGCCACTTTGGTCATTACTGCTCATTTCCTTCCCTCACTTCCTTCTAACCTTGCCCAAAATTTGGGAAACTCTGGCTTAGATGGTGTGAACCCCTAGAACAGGGGTGGACAATCATTGAGTTTTGACAAGCCATTGAGTGCAGTATGACAGGCAGCCAGGGGCGGATAAATATTAATTTTCTAATTTTTTTAGGGGCACCGGAGGCCAGATAGAATGGTCTGGTGGGCTTCATCTGGCCCAAGGGCTGCATTTTGCCCACCCTTGCCCTAGAACCAGAAGTGCACAACTGAGACCTGATTTGGATGTTGGTCTTCTGATCAGAAGCTTGTGCGTGTGTAGATGAAAAGCCCAGATTCAAATCTCTAAGCAGGCATTTAGTTATTCTTATCAGAGGCTGCTGGCAGACGTTAGGGCAGTTGTGGGGAATTTTGTGCCCCATCCCCAGAATTTAAGCAACCTGTCATCAGAGACATGCCTGGCAGGTTGTTTGATTTTTGGGGATTGGACAAAAAAAATTCTCAGACACCAATCTTGCTGCCTTGGCTTGCAACTCTCCAATGAGATATGAAGTTAATTGCATTTGGTATTTGTGCCATGTGGTGTAGTTACTGAAACCGAAGTGTTTTATTTACTTGCATTAAAATTAGCCCTCCAAAACTTGGATGTATGTCGTAAGCAGGGAAGCTTATTCTGTGCCAGAGTGGAAGCAGGGGGACGCTGGCTGCTTGGGATTGTGCTTCTCCTGCCCAACATGCAGCAGGGAGTTGAGTTCACTTCAGTGTCTGAGCTAAAGATTTAACCCTCTCGCAGCTGCTGCCAAATTGGCAGTAGCTTTTGCTTGAGCAGCCAAAAGCTCCTGTAAGATTAAAGCTCTGGCTTTTGCCTGATTGACCAAGCAACAGTAAGTGAACTGAAGCATAGTCTCTTCCCCTGTGTAGTCACAGCATGTGGTCAGTTTTCAGCAACAACTCTGGAAAAATCTTTCTTCATTCTGCCTTCCTGAAACAAGGAGCATATCTTATTTGAAGATGTGGGGTATGTGAAAAAATATGGTATACATCTTTGCTATTCATAGTTGTCTTTGCTTTTCCATTAGTTTAATATGGACAACAATTTTATTTTAATATTTTGTTTGTAATATAAGCTATTTATGCAGATCCCAGTGTGAAAAGATTTCTGTACTATGTTGCTGCCAAGAGTAATTCTTAAAGATATCTGATATAATTATATCTATAGATAGAACAGAAGCAATGATTAATAAGCCAGAGATCTTGTAATGAATTATCAGGGGTTATGGAATATAACATAATTTACACTATAGTGTTTCAGTAATTTCCCTGTTAGAAATATAAGTTCAGGTTCTGGAACAAGCTGTTCTCATTCTAAGTTAGTTTTAATATTAGTGATTTTAGTATTTAGCTGCAAAATTAAATTTATTGCCTAGTTATCAATGCAGACCAGCTGTGATAATACTTGAAACACTGTACTTTTTAATTAACGTTTCAAATGTCACATTGCTAATAACTTGAACAGCAGTGAAAATTCCTATGACTTCTATTTTAACTTATTATCATAATACTGCTGGGAATATGTAAATATTGTTCCAACTCAGTGAAGAAAGAAATGTTGATCTATGCACTGATGAATTTACTCCTGATACCATAAGGGCTAATGGAGCTTTGGAAGAGTGAGCTGAAATCTGTTCTGGTTTCCATGTTAACTGAATTGTTAAGCCCGTTGTACTTTTCACTTTGTCTCAAATCGCACATGTATAAGTATAAAAGTTGCAATGAGAGAGAAAGGAAATAGGATTTTTATTCCTTTTGAAAGGAAGTAGGATCTTAAGACACCAAACAGCATTTAATAGAATCTTTTAAGAATGCAGTAGAATCTTAAAAACTGTTGCACCAATCTGACCATTAATGGATCTGACTGGTAAAAATTGCACTCATGCTATGACAGGATAATCAGGTTTTAGCAAATGATCCTCTGAAAACTTTATCTTCTTATTAATGTATAACACTTAAGGTGTGTTTTAAAATATTACAGAAATTGCTGCAAAAATGCCAATTTAGTTACAGGCAGTCTTTTAAAAAAGCGTGAGCATAATATGGAAACAATCTATTTTATCTTTTTCACTCTTGTTACAGGTCCTCGTGAATGACTTTTTCTTAGTGGCTTGCCTCGAGGACTTCATTGAAAATGCTCGCCTTTTTATATTTGAGACCTTCTGTCGCATTCATCAGTGTATCAGTATTAGGTAAGAAAATAGTTTGTGATCCATTAGTTTTATGAAGGGTGCTACATGGTGGTATGTTTTAATATTCACATCTTTACTCCTGTAACAGTGCACTATTACCTACATCTAATTTGGGAAACCTGATGAAAGCCTTCTTCTTACCTTCACCATTGCAGGCCTTGCCACTTCTGCCAGCTGTGCAGAAGTGCCCAGTCTCCTTTGTCTGGAACATTCTTATTACTTAGAAGTTTAAATCTTCACTTCCCTGTAGCACAGGTGCATGGCACAAGACATGATTGTGGGATTGTGCATTAGATCCCATTACGCCTTGTTGCTGGTGTAGTGGCAAGTAGTCTGCACTGGCAAGAAGCAGGTTCTCATGTCTGGGCACCCCCTCAAAGGGGGCTTCCAGCTGCAGGGGCCATGTGCAACCGGGACAGAGTCCCATGCCTGATGGGGCTCTTAGTCTTGGTGCTGTGTGTGGTCCCCAGTTTCAAGCATCCACAGCCTCGGTGATCACAAGTGCCATAATCCTCCAGCCCTGGGGTTTCACACTCTGCATGTTTCACCCTTGCGGCTGAGAGCCCAGTCAGCTGACAGGGTCCCAGCCTCAAGGGAGATCCTGCTACATGTGCAAATTAAAGCTCAATAATAACCAGCTATAAATTAATACACAGGTTTGAGGTCTGACTCCATAACTTATTGGAGCTTTGTATCATGTGGTAGGTACTCTGCACGTGTAGCTGGTCTTAGGTAATTGAGTAGTTAATCAGGTAATTGTACAGTACCTGTAACATGTAGAGGAGGCCCTAGAGATGTTAATATCTTAGAATTTTCCTAGATACCTAGATTTGTGTGTTGCACTGCTAGAAAATGCAGGAAAACTTCCAGAACTTTCCTTTAGTTACTAAATCCTCTGCCATGATCTGTCAGTATAATGTGCCATATCAGTTGTTATAGTATGGTCTTAAGAGAGACATTGATGTGTCCAGCATTCTCTTCCTACTTTGAATCTAATCTCTAGTCCTTTCAACCCTACAACTACTAGGCTGTGGGCTGAAGGCTGATGCTAACCTAATTATAACCACATCGTGGGCAGCTTGAATTAAGTTACACAGTTGAGACTTAATCTCATATGTAGGACATTCATAAGTGGAAGTTTTCAGGAATATTAAGGTTTTCTTCAAAATATATTGGTATATACCATATTTACTTAATTCTGAGAAAATAATTTTCCCTCCACTTAGTGTGGGATGGGAGGGTGTCCCTTATATCTTGGAATAAAGTACAAGGCAGTTGTGGGGAGGGGAACACAGGGCAGCAGTTATGAGTTGTAGCCAGAGTTGCAGTTGCAGCTGTAGGTGCTGTTCCTCACCAGAGGCTCTGGTCCCCTGCTGCCCCTCCTCCCCTATATCCCCCAACCCTGCAGCCTCCTGCCTGTCCTCGTCCTCTCCCCCTGCCCCCTGTTGCTCAACCTTACTCCCGTGCTAGTGGGCTCTGTCCCTACTGCAGCCCAGGGCATGGCGCAAGTGTTTGCTCTGGTACTGTAGTAGCAGCAGCAGCTAAGGGCCCAGAGCAAATGCATTGCTCCATGCCCCAGGCTGCAGAGGAGACAGAGACTGCTGAAGGAAGAGTAAATTGTGCAGAGGGGCAGGACAAAGCCTGCAGGATGGGTAGCGAGGGGTCAGATACTGTGAGATTAAGACAGGGCAGGCATGGGGGGTTGGGGAGAGTGGCAGGTAGTAGGGAAAAAACCAGGGGGCAAGGGCCAGGAGTCATGCCCCAAAGTCTTCCCTGCCTCCCGACCTCTACTGCGTGACCCTTGCTACTGCTTTTCCTGCTGCACCAGGTAGGAGGTGTGAATGTAAGATGACCCTCCAATAATGAGATTTTATGCATGGAAAATTAACATATATATACATTTCCAGGTATTTCTATTGGACCTAATTATTGGGGGCTATTCTAAATTCAGAGTCATCTTAGATTCAGGTAAATAGACGATAATGAATATATTGTTTTGTCACCAGTTTTTAGCATAAATTAGAATTAAAATTATTAATTATCTACTAGAAACTTACTTTTCTGTAGTGGAATGGTGTTAAACTAGTCAACTATTCTATAAGACAGTGTTTTTCAACCTGTGGGTCACAACCCAAATGTGGGTTGCAAGAAGATTTCAGAGGGTCAGAAGCCACAGGTTGGAAAATGCTGATCCCAGGAAAGCAATGAGACTGCAGCAGGGCAGAGTGGCAGCAGGAAGGCGCTTGCCCCTTCCAGCAAGGGAGGGGGACAGGAGAATACTATAGGTTATAATTTCTCTTATTCCCACACTCACAATTTGAATTACTTTTTTTCACACAATTTCGTATGTGGATTTTAGTTCCAAACAGCAAGATACGTATTTTATGATATATAATCTCTGAAGTTGCTTCATGGATTGATCAGTTAGGGTGATTTTTTTTTTTTTTTAAAAAGCAAGTTTGCCATTTCATTTGTACAATTTAAGAATTTCTTCTCCTACAAGTGAATAATGTTCTTCTGCATGAGAACTCCTTGCCTGAAGTACAGGACTGGTGGTGATAATGATCAATATACATAACAAGTTTGAAAACAGTTAATGGACAATCTGCTTTTCTCTATAGTAAATACAAAATAAAGGCCTTCCTTTTTAAAAAAGAAAAAAACCTATTTACATCTGTTAGACAGCTGACATTTTCCAAAGGATGCAGTTACTCCATTATTTATATCTTAAATTTTACTTCCTAAATTATCCTGTGATTAGTTTGTTTGAAACACTGGGCCTAATGAGGATTAGTAGATTAAGTTAGTTCAGAATGTGAGTTGATTGGCTTGAAATGTCTGTAATTAATATCTGCGTTTTTAATTGCCAATTTTTCTCTCTAGTTCCCCCCTCTCCTCCCCCCCCCCCTTTTTATCCTTTCTGCAAAGAAACCTGTTTTATTTGGAGTTTGTTCTAGATGTCTTAAATATCTTGAAGCCATTGTTTTATATCTGAGGACAGGGTATGAAGTAAACTTTGTTTAAGCAAGGGAGGAAACAGGTTTTTGATTCCTCACTAAAATGAGCAACGGCTGTTGGTTTTAAGACACAGAAGTAAATCAGATGATCTAAAGAGTTGCATCTGAAGTTGTCCTAACAAGTGTTGAATGTATAATTAGATAAAATTCCTTTAATTACTCATATGAGCACTTTTAAAAACAATTGTAACATAGAACACGATGATCTTACAGAAGCAGTTGCTGTGTATTTTTGTGAATGGCTTAAATTTGGGGGACAGCAGTGTTTTCTGGGAGAGGGCTGGAATGACCCAGCTCTCAGCTAAGGAAGACAGACGCTAGTACGGGGGCGGACAATTATTTTGGCTAGAAAGCCACTTAAAGAGTTATGGTGAGCTGTTGAGGGCCTGTGGCCCCGCCCCTTGATGATTGCCCTGCCCCTGGTCAGCATCTTGGGACTGGAAGTCCTGCCTGTCTAACCGCTGAGCTTTGCCATGGTAACCCCCTCCCCTTTGCCCCCAGAAGTAGTCCTTTTGGGAAGGCGGTTTGCCATCTTGGAACCCAAAAAGAAAAAATCCAAACAAATTATATACTAAACATCAAATATCCATAATAACATATTTTAATTTTATTTAAAAATATATTTTTGTCCTGATTTGTGTGTTTGTGCTGTGTATATGGAATCACCTCTATAATAGGTCAAAATAAAATCTTACTCCTGCATATTGCAGGGGTGTGGAGGAGTGCGTGTAGTGGGGTACATGCATGTAGCAGTGAGTGGTGGCTTCCCCCCAGAGGTGCAGGGCTTTGTGTGGGGGCAGGTGGGGGGTGTGGTGTTTGTGGGGTCTGTGATTGTGAGTGGGGGAGGGTGTGGGTATAGGGCAGGTTTTGAGGGTATGGTGGGGTGTGCATGGAAGCCTGTGCACACGCACAGTACTGGCAGGGACCCGCATGTGCAGCTCTGACCCAGCAGGCCCCTCCCCTGCTCCAGGCTCACCCATCTGGGCTGAGCTGCAGCAGCAGCAGCAGTGGCGCCAGGCAGAAACTGTTGCTCAGCCCTGGGGGGGGAGCGGCACCTCCTTGCTGCTGCTGGGCAGTTCTCACTGCAGCCACCTGGAGTCTGTGCCCTAGTCAGCTGCCCTGCATCTCCATCACTGCTGCTTCTGGGCTGCCCAGTGCAGCAGCGGTGGCAGAGCAGCTACAGGGCGGCCCAATTGGCTGCAGTGAGAACTGCCTGGTGGTGCCGAGGGGAAGGGGCCACTTTCCCCGTTAGACAGGCAGTCCAGCTACAGAGGTGCTCCAGCTCCGCTGTGTGCCCAGGGGCTGGCAGGGCACGCCATGGTTGGGTAGTGCCTTGGCTAGACGGAACCCAGTGTGGGCTGCACAAAGCCCCACCGTGGGTCAGATCCGGTCCACAGGCCATAGTTTACCCACCCCTGCACTAGGACACAGCTGCCTGTGCTGCTTCTCCCTGCTACCTATTTGTGGCACCACATAGGGACAGCTTCCCATTTCACTGAAGGTCCAGGTATGGTCAACTGTGACATGGCACAGGGAGACCAGATAGAGCTTCTGCTGCCAGACGTTGTTGAGGACACAGTTATTCAGGCCAGATCCAAAAGTTCTGTGGGCTGTAGATTGCTGACTCCTAGTTTAAATACATCACATCAAGCAAACTCCCCTCTCTGGATCTCTTGGACCTTGCTTATCTAGCAGGCAACAATCCTTCTAGATCGTTCTGTATGCATGAGAGGTCATCAGGGCCTTTGCAGGAGTATGGAGGAGTGGAAACTGCCCAGATTGTCTGTTTCTTCCCTTTAGGCCCATTGAGGCAGAATCCAAAGACTAAACCAAGTTCAGATTTTTGGTGTCTCCATGGCTATAGTTATAAGTGTGCAAAGGAATCAAACCCAGGTCACCCATGTGACAGACAAGGAATCTACCACTGAACCACAACAGCAGGTCTTGCTCATTTAAATACTTCACCTTCAGTGTTACTGAAGTTTTGGGGGGGTGGTGTTTAAACCACAGTTTCTGTTGAATTCCTGGGTCTGTTAGTCCATTCACAGAAGTATTGGATTTTTGTTTTTTTTGATAGTTTTTAAATTTGCAAACATGCTTTTTAAAAAAATATATGACTTCTTCTATAGCGTTTGTTTCATTTACACTGAGCATTTACAGCTGATCAAGAATTCTGTGCTTTCACTTGAAGTTGTTCTAAGTAAAACAGATGGTGCATATTGCTTTGTTGTTGCTTGAATTGTAAGCACATTTTAATGCTTTGAATCTAAGTTACATTGTTGTCATTAAATGTTTAGAGGCAGCTTTTAAATTTTTGTATTAAAGGCTGCCAGAGAGATGTCTGCAAGTTTCAACATTTTCATTGGGGTACAGTGTAAGATTCCTGACCATAGGAGTAGAAGTGTTACGTGATCTTATTAGGAACCTATGTTTCCTAAGGAGTCTAGGTTTTTTGACTAATTTGGCAGCTATGTAGTCAGATTCACTCTCCATTTTTTTTAGTTACATAATGGAAAAAGTGGTTATAAACATGCATGTACCTGCAAGTGTATTTTAGCTACATATATCTGGTGTTGATTTTTTTTTTTTCCCCACACATGTCCTGAATGTAAAAATAATTGTTAGCTTTTAAACCAGAAATAAGCTTGCTTTTGGCATGTAGATAGTATAGATATACTACTCCAGGGGCAGGCAATTTATTTGGGCTTGCAGGTCACAATAGACAGTTTTGGGGAACTGTCACGGGCTGATCAGCACCCTCCTTCTTCCCCCTTGCTGCCCACCTTGCAACAGCCTGGAACCTGCGCGCCCTGCAACTTGTCACTGCCACCAGTATCCAGCAGCAACTGAGTACACAACCCCAGCCTGCCCCACACCCACTCCAGATTCGCCCTGGCCAGAGTGGACCCGTTCTGGATGGGCTGGGACCTATGCACACAGCCCCTGACCTGGGCTCACTCCATGCCTGCTGTGAATGTGCCTACCCATGATGAGCAGTGGTGGCTGCCAGACAGAAGTTGCTGCTGGGCATAGGGGAAAAGTGTCTGGTTCCCCCTCGCTGCTGTTAGGTCCTTCTTGCTACAGTTGCTTGGAGCCTGCACCCAGGCTGCCTTGCGGCAGCAGCTTCTGCCTATAAATATATATTGTATGTTTTAAAGACCATGTAATATGTAACAGTGCATCATTTAGCCAGAAGTCTTTCACGTAAGTGGCAGAACTATAGATTGGCAAACTGAAAAAAGTATTTTTTTATGTTAAATATTTTGTAGCATTCACCTCTTATCCAAATTTTATTGTTTAGCTGGTTTTTGTATGGGAGCTATACCTCTGACTCATGCCTTGAAATATGTTTCAAAAGCCCTATGAGTTCGGTTTGTTTTCTATCCCTCCTTTCAGGCAATGAGTGTTCATTCTTATTTCTTGGATTTATTTTTTCAGGCTTTTAACATCTCTTAGTTACCTTAATTACCCATATAGAATTATGCAGCCAGATAGTTAAAATTACTTTTTTGCAATGTGGTCCATAAATCCATTAAACCACAGGTGGGCACTTATTTGGGCCAGAGGGCCAGTCACATAGTTTCAGTGAGCTGTCACGAATCAGGTAAGCTCCCCCTACCCCCCAACAGCTTGCCAAAACTCCCTTTAGGGGTGGGCAAAATGCAGACTGTGGGCCAGAAGCAGCCCGCCAGGCCATTCTATCCAGCTCACAGGGCTCCTAAAAAATTTAGAAAATTAATGTTTATCTGGGCCAGGCTGGGCAGCTGGGATGGGGTCACAGGCAGGCAGGAGGAACAGGGTGGGTAGGTAGAGCTGTGATCGCGGGGCTGTGTGAGGCTTGGGCCCAGACCAGAGCCACCTTCCATTGCCTACATGCCCCTGTGATGGGCAGCGGTGTACGGAGATCACAGTTCTACCCCGGCCCCACACTCATCAACCTCACCACCCCATGATCCTGGGATCTCCATGAATCACCCTCACCACCCCATGATCCTGGGATCTCCATGAAGGCCATCTGGGACCCTCATGGCTGGGCAGACAGGATGGGGCTGCAGGATGTGCTGTGTCCAGGAACAGGACAGCTGGGCAGGGCCTGGGCCTGAGCCCAGAGCTGAGCCACAATCCGCTCCTTGCACACCCCTGCCCACAGAACTGTTGCCCATTGCAGGGATATATGGGCAGCATATCACAGCTCTGCCCCAGACCCTGGCCCTGTGCAGCCCCCAAATCGCAGCTCCACCTGCTCGTCCAATTTCCGGACACCTCTCCCTGCCTGTCCACAGCCCTATCCCACCTGCCCAGCGATATGCCCTGCCCAGCAGCAAGTGTGGGGTGGATGGGCCAGGGTGCCCAGGCAGCAGGGCCGAGTCCAGTAGCAGTGGCAGGCAAAAGGAGCTACTGGGGCTGCCAGGAAGCGAGTCCTACTGCTGTTCCACCCCCACCCCAGTATATGCCCTGGGGGTGGTGGGAATGGCTGCACGCTCCACTTCTTGTCCTGGGTGGAGCCATGGCACCTGCTACGGGCTGGACAAAATCCCTTGGCAGGCTGGATTCAGCTCACAGGCTGCATTTTGCCCACCCTTGCAGTAAACTCTTCCTGCTATTTCTAGTTACTTAATATGTTCTCTGTCTCAGTAGTTTCTCTACAACAGATAATTGAACTGCATGTGAATAGCTTTGCAGGATAGTGATAACTGGGATCTGTAGGATTTCATTCCTCCCCCTCTCCTCTTTTCCCCTCAATATCAAGTCACCCCATTAGACCGAATAAACTAAAATTAAAATGAGTTTAATAGTGAGTTGGTGTTTCGTTTGAAAATGTTGTTCATCTGTGGTAAAAACATAACAGATCTTTCTGTTGGAGAGGAAAGCCACGCAGGTTCCAAAGAAACCATCATTCCAAGACTGTGCTTGAGAAAAGGCCATTTAAGGAAACTGTTACTTTAGGCACTCATTCTTCACTAGATATTTAGGTTCTAATTCAGGAAAGTATTTTTAAGTTTAAAGTGCTTTCCTGTTTCACATAGTGCAGTGTCGGTTTGTTGTTAAACCTTTAAGAAATGCAGGCTCAGTAATTACCATCTTCACAGTAAGTGGCAAGATTAACTAAAGCATCACCAACCTAATGGACTGTGCTACAGTATATAATAATTTTACTTAGTTTTTGCAACCTTTCAAAATGTAGTTATCCATCTTAGACTTCTGGTTAGGTATGAATTGGTAGGGATCTACCTGCAAGATAACTCAGCCATGCCTTCCATTTTTAAACAAAATCTTGTACAAATTGTGCATTTAAGTTTTGTCAGTACTGTAACCCCAAAACTGAAATATTGAAAAGAGAGAGGTTGTGTTTAAGAAGATATGGTTAGTGTGAGAATAAAATGATACTGTTAAGAAAAAAGTTTTTAAGTACTGCTAAAGCAAGGAAAAAGTGAATTGCAAAAATAAATAGGGTGAGGAGGAACTTTGGCCTATATCTCTGATATCGCAAGTTTTACTTTTGGGTCAGAAACTACAGATAAAAGCAATTGGATATTACCCAAGCTTGGAGGTTGATAGAAAGATGACATAAGTTCCCAAAATGAGGCAGGTGCTGGCAGGAAGTACACACAGTTTATTGGAAAACCACAGAAATGCCAAGTGCAGGAATTATGCCCAGAGCAAAGAGTGCCTGTTTCACTAAGTGAAATTACATGCATTTCTTTCTGCTTTTTTTTTTTCCTTTCAGAATGAGGATTTGCAAGTATAAACTGAGTATAATGCATCATCTTTAGATCAGTGATGTAATTGTCATGGATCTTTTATGTCACAAACGCTGAAGTTTTAGGAACAAGTGTCATGATACAGCACATCAAAGCAAATTACCAGCTGCATGGTGCTTAATCAGTAATTAAATTAATGTGAAAAACTTCCACAAATCAGTTATCTAATTTTATCCAAATCCAGCTAGCATTCAGGAAAAGGAAAACCAGCTCAGATGTCTCTTTATAGTATTAGTTGCTCTCATGTTCTGGTGAAATTATTTAGGTGCCTAATCTTATTTAATGCTTTTAGGTTTCTAAAATACATAGTCATGATATAATGAAGCTATTTAATAACTGTTGGCATTGAGCTCTCTAATTTATAAAATATTTGGATAACTGTGTGAGAACTAAAAATAGCAGATTTTAAATGGTGTATCAATGAATAGTGTATTAAATATTAATGATGGTATATAGCCTTCTTGGTTTCTAATGTGTTGAGAACTTGGGATTTCATTTTACAGTGAATGTGATAGCAGTAATAACTAGAGCTCACCAGCAAGTATTGAATTAGTTGTATAGAACAGTTCCTCATACTTTTCTTTATTTATTTGTAGCAGAGAAAATAAGTACAGGTTATTGGTGCTGATAAGCAGGGATCAGGATTTTCCATTTCTCATGGGAAAAAAACCGCAGGTGTATGTGTGTGGTATTTCATTTTAATTGTAAATTCTGGGGTTTGGGTTAGATTTTTTGTGATTTATTTATTTTTTTTTTTTTTTTTTTTTTTAAACAGAAAAAACCAGGATCTCTGCTGACAAGTGAATCAAAACATGTTGGGAATTGTAGCATTTCCACATGTGTTAATCAGTTCTATTTCTCTGAAACAGCTACATCAGTAGTAAGCATTTTCTGTCTGTTTTTGAGCTAAATATTGAGGTGATTTTTGCAGAGGGCATACAGTAGAACTAGATCGCTTGTTCACAACTGGTTGCTGAGTAAAAGACTAGATACACAACTGCTCTGAGCACATCCCATGAAACTGCACCATTTGAAGTAAAATCTTCAGCACCTCTAGAGCACCTCTGTGGTCCTGCATAGCAGTTTATAACCCCGACACTGTTTGTCAGCCCCCCTCTTTAGAGGGTCCAGCAGAACTTAACCACAGAAACTGTCTGGGATCTGTTCTTAGTTCTTAATTGGAACAAATGCTAACAGTCTCATTAACCATTTGGCATTTAAAATTTTTCTTATAGCCAAGAGTAAATCGGAATGCTAGATGCTGAGTAACTGTTAAAGAGGTGCTCTTAAGAATGTGGCTATATAATTTGATGGCTTGCACGCTGTGATATGAAAACGTAAGATTTCCATCGATGCAAGTTACTACAAAGCTTTCTTCACTGGTAGCAGGATGCACTAAAGCCTTATTGCTCCTGTAGCAGTTTTAGGCCATTATCTCCCTTGTTGCCATAGTATCCTGGCATTCTTTGACAAACAGCGTCTGGTTGCTATAAAGGCTCTTGAAGCCACAGACAGGTGGTACACATTCAGTTACACTGTTGGCCTGGCTTGGTACATACCAGTCCCAAGATGGGTAAGGAGGTGGGTTAAAGTCTTAAGTGAATCCCCTTCTGCCCCCCTCCTCCCCACTCTATCACTTCTTTTTCTGATCTGGGATCAACTTATTGTTCAGGAATTGGACCTAATAATACCCCACAAAAATATAGTGTACTCTGGATAATTGTCAAAGTTTAATACCAGTATGTTCAATGTGAATTATATGGAGACCTAAATTAAGGACACAGAAGTGATAATTTTCATTCGATCTGGCCACAGAAAGCAGTCTATAGCCGTGACTAAATAAGCGCATGGCTGCAGACCACTTTAAAAATGGCTAATTGGGCAAAAATCTGAATCCTCCTTGCATGAGGGTGCAAATGAAGATGTTTCAGGACATAGCATCTTCTGTAACTTGCGTCTGCACTGCCTCCCAGCCTGTTGCTGTTTTCAGAATGGGAGGGGGGAAAGGGAGCGGAGGGAGTTGGTTTGGGGTTTTTTCAGTCCCCACTGGAGGGTGAGGTTGGGTATATTGGAGCCCCCCTGACGTGGGGGAGGAGGCTCCAGTTCACCCACCCCATCCTCCAATGCTAGCTGAGGAACCCCTAAAAGAAGCTTCCTCTGCTCCCTTTCCTCCCTCCCGTTCTGAAAACAGAGAGAGGTTGGGAGAGAGGAGGGGCCGTTGCTAGGGGAAACGGGCTGCAGGCTCTCAGCCAGTAGCTAGACCCTCCCTGCTGGAAACAACAGTGAGCTTCTGTTTGGTCTGGGGGACCCTTGTAACTCAGAACGCATCCTCAGTAACAGCAGGGAGCTGCACTCCTGTCTCCCCCTTAAGTTGCTAAATAGTATAGGTTAGATCCACTGGAACCAGTGGATCTCGATCCACCAACAGATCTTGGAGCCTCTTGTGGTAGATCTCGGCGCCTCTTGGAGTCGATCCAGAGCTGAGGTGTGGGGGGGGCTGAGTGCTTGCATGCATGCATACGTGTGCCTCGGCCTAGCAGGCCAGTCTGTGGAGGAGGGAAGGGGTGGGGGCTACATTGAGGTCCCCATGGTGAGAGACGGTGCCACAGAGGGAGGAGCAGGGGGAAGTTTAGTGGGCCCCCAGCTGGGTGGGACTTACTTGCTGGGGAGGCGGGACCCCAAATAATTTTTTCTCCCTCTGCCTCAATCTGCCCCCCTTCCCTCCCCACAGATTTACCACTGGGTTTGCAGTAGAGGCGGTGAGTGGTAGATGATCTCCTACCTTAAAAAGTTGTAGACCACTGGGTTAGATGAAAGGACTCAAATATAGTTCTGTTATATGTGTAACTGGGTACTTGCTGAAACATACTGATCCAGTTGAAAGTTTTATCTGTTCTTCTGTGACAAAATATACATCATATAGAATTCCAAATATGAAATCGGGGCAGAATCATTCTTGTTGCGGCTGACTTGGTAACTTTTTTAATTACTTAAAATAATCAACTGACTCCCAGTATGAGACGCTGCTTTTTGTGACACAGTATGACATCAGAACAGCTAGATTGATACCATTTTAAGAAGTGTGCTTGATCTTTTTTCCCCCCTCCTCTTTAGCATGTTGGCAGACAAACTAAATATGACCCCTGAAGAAGCAGAACGGTGGATTGTCAATCTGATTCGAAATGCAAGGCTGGATGCCAAGATTGATTCAAAATTGGTAAGTTTAATACCTGTTTGTATCAGAGTCCAGCTGATTTTGCTTAGTGACGATTACCTTGTTAATGGTCGCTAACAGTAAGTTCTAGCATTCTCCTGAGTATCTTATGTTTTGCCTATTGATTCTAAGTAGCTGTATGTCTTGGTTATAATATCATACAGTTTTTTCTGTAATCTTAATTTTACATACGTTAATTTTGTTATCTTTTAATTCTTCAGATGTAATTTTAATGTAGGTTGTTGAACAATGTGATGGCCCTATGCTTTGTTTAGGGTCAGTTCTAAAATTATAACACCATATTGATTTTGGTGGCAGTTGAAAAATGAGAAAAACTAACTTACTCAAATCAGGCCATTTGGCTAGAAGTCTAGCCCTGTGCACTTTGACCCTCTCTCTCTATTTCAGAGAGTAGAGTTAAGGATATGTATGACATTTAATTTTTACATTTTTTCACACTCCTGATAATTATTTTGTGTGTTTGATAGAAAAAGGCATAAACTGTTATGATTCATTCCAGTGAAGCTGTTTGTTACAGGAAGGATTTTTTTTTCCTATTTAATTTCTAGGGCCACGTAGTTATGGGTAACAATGCAATCTCACCCTATCAGCAAGTGATTGAAAAGACCAAAAGCCTGTCGTTTCGGAGTCAGATGTTGGCTATGAATATTGAGAAAAAACTGAACCAGAGCGGCAGGTCTGAGGTAGGTACAAATTTTGTGTTTCTGTTTTTCACATCTTTATTTAACTTCAAGAGATAACAAGACACTGGTTGGTCCCTATTCTCAATGATACTTATTTCTCTTTCTGGATACATTTAAAAGTACAGTTGTCCTTGCATCTTTGCTCTATGTTTCTTCTAACTTCTTTGCTCTTCCCAAATTTCCCTGTTTCCATTGTCTTCTGGTCCTTTTACCAGTTAATGATGCCTTTTGCTACTTCAAAAGGGAATGGGCAATTATTTAAATTGATTCCTAATAGGTAGCATGTACAGAAGCAGCCATATAACTATAGAGAAGGGGAGCTGTGTTTATGCCATACTAAGGTGACTATACAGAAGAAGTAAACAAGGGCAAGGACTCGTAGCATGTCAGTACTAACTGTGTTTATGCTGTAAATCAGGAGTGGGAAATTACTTTGGGCAGAGGGCCGCTTACTGAGTTTCAGCAAGCCATTGAAGGCCACATGAGAGGCAGCCCAGGGCAGATGCATATTAATTTTCTAAATTTTTTTAGGGGCCCCACAGGCCAGATAGAATGCCCTGGTGGGCCGCATCCAGCCCCCGGGCCGCATTTTGTCCACCCCTGCTCTAATTGGAGGCTAATTCTCTCTCAGTAGCTTGCCTTCTGTTGAGAGTTCTAGTGAAATGCAGAGTCTGTAGGCAAGCAGTTAGTAGAGAACAACTAATACACTAAATTTCCACCCCCATTTAGCTTGTAGTGACTTATTTGTGTGTCCAGACTGTATGCTGGCAAGAGCTGATCCTTGGCTATTATAATAGAGATCCTGGTTTTTGAGTAAACCTTGCTCTCACTTCATGATTAATCATCATTTAGGTGAACTATCTGGGATCCATTGATCTGCAGGTAGAGATGCACTTGGAGAGAAGATGAATGGAAATGAGGACAAATAGGACGTGTTTGAATATTATAGTTTAACTCCTACGCAGATGCAGGATTTGCTGTTTGTAGACCTCCTCTTTAATACCTCCAATGAAGAAGATTCTAAAACTTTCCTAGGCAGCTTGTTCTTATTAAGCATAACAGGATACTAGTTTTTCCTGGAATTTGCTGTAGTTTAAACTCTCTGCTATGTGTCCTGCCCTCTGTGACAAGGGAGAATGATGTTTCTTCTTCATCTTTTAAAATATTTGAAAACTACCTATCGTGTTCCCTCTCCCCTTTTATAGCCTTTCCTCCAAGCTAAACATGCCTAATTCTTTTTTTACAGCCTTTTTTTGACAACTTGCTTTCCAAAACAGTAATCTTTGCTCACCTCTGGACCTTCTCCAGTTTCTCTCTGTCCTCTGGTGTCCAAAACTGGGCACAGTATTCCTGCTGAGGCCTAATCAGCACTGATTTTAGAACAGTACTGTCCTCTCAAATGTATTGTATTCATTGCTTTGGGCAACACAGCACCACTGTGTTGACATATGATTCTTTTCCCAGGCTTATATTGCATGCATTATCCACCATAATCCAGATCTTACTTGGGGGCTAGTTGTTCTCTTTTTTTCTTCCCTGTGAATAAGTAGCTACATAAAAAATAAATAAATAAATAAAAATCTTAAAACTTAATTAGCATTAATTTAATTAAAGTGTAGAAGTTGTAATGAGCTCAACCACATGTTTAGTATAACCTAAGTGAAAATAAATGAATGGTTAAACTTACTGTTAATGGAAAAATTATCTGCCTTTTGGCCTACCTCTCCGTTCCCAGAGCACCTCCTGTAATACAAAGAATAAAAGGCATAAGACTGTACAAGGTTCTTTACCTGTAACAAACATGTAATATCACTAAGATTTCAAAAATAAATGTTTTAAGCTAAATCAAAAAAATGTAAAATAGCAGAACTTAGCATTGGCTTTCATTGCTGTCCTTAAAATATTGAAGAAAAATGTTTAGCAAGCTACTTTGAAGTAGCTTACTATTTTGAGGGAAGTCATAAAGAAGTCTAGTAGTTCAGTTTTATAAAAGTTTCTCCATCTGCCAAAATACATGTTGTATATTTGTATTTTAAAATTCTAGGACTGAGTTAAGAAATACTAGGCTTTTTTCTGCATCTTTGAACCAAAGGGAGGTTTGTGTCTACTTGATTGACTTGAGGTTAACATAGGAAATATTCTAACCAGCCTTTACTTTTAAATATGTTGTACAATGTGAGCAAATAACTGTACACTTGTTAACAGATACAAGGAGCTTGCTTTTTAACTGTCTTGTCTTGAACAAAGTTTCAGCATGGTTACAGATTTGTTTTATTAACTGTTGTTTTCTCTCTCTTGATTATCCTTAAATTTGTTTTATACATTTTTAGGCACCTAACTGGGCTACTCAAGACTCTGGCTTCTACTGAAATACTTCTGAGCTGGCTGGGATTAAAATTTCATTTTATAAAAGCTTATGAAAGATGTATACCTTTTTGAAAAAGGTAAAAATTTGTTTGAAGCAAAAAAGATTTGAATAAATTTGGCTACTTTTAACTGTGTGTCTTGTCATTTGAATTAGTAGATAATTAACCATAATGCTTGATTAGAGCATGGTGTTAATTGTTCCTCACTGGACCATGATATCTTCTGGCATAGTATCAACTCAGCTATTCTGTCCTTTACACATCTAAATAAAACATGTGTGGAGACGATGTTTATTGTGTATTTAATACACATGTGGAGAAAACACTGTTTTCAGCAATCCTGCACTTGTAACATTTTATAAAATGGAGCTGTGATTGTTTTTGCTCCAGTGAACACAGTGTTGTTCCTTTTCTAATGCAGCTGAAGTATGCAGAGATCCTTGAAAATAAAGTGAAATTTAGTTAATGTAATCTGTGCAAATAGTGTTGTTCTGTTCTTTTCTAATGACTAATTTAATATAAAAAAAAATTGTTTGCTACAGCCTTTGAAAAAGTGTCTTGAACTTTAGATTCTATGATCCAGAGTTGATGGTTTCGGTCCTTCCAAGTTTCCCATTGAGGACTTGCAGATAAGCACTGGGGTTTGGGATGAGGTTGAATCCAATCCGCTAAGTGCATAAGGCAGATATCGATTTTCACCAGCCTTTCCTGACCTAGGCAGGTTTCTCAAATTTGTTCAGGTTGTTAACTTGTAAAGTTGCTCCTTCAGCTCTTAATGTGTCATGAAGTTCAACTTCTCTTTGCTTTGTCTTGGTGTTACTGAAATGGGCCTCTTTACATTGGCCCTAGTTTAAGAATGCTAGATAAGTTAACCTTCTCGCCTGTAGTATGTGCACAGATGTTGGTCACTTTGCCCACTTGTCTGACCACTTTTATGCTGAATGTCTGGGGAAGGCACCCACATTGAAACCCTTCGATTTCCTTTGAGTAGACTTGTTGCTTTTCCATGACTGATCCACACAGAAGTATTCTTGGAATATGCTGCTGAAGATTTGCAGCTTAATGCTAAAGATGATGATGTTAACTTCCATATTGGCATGAGTTTCTTGAAAGCAGTGTTGCCTTACCAGTTGTTGTTGCATCACAAATCTGCCATGTAATCATCAGTATAATGGAAGGTGCTGTTTAGGTAAGCGAACTCCTAACCTCACCTTTTGAGTATTGCTGTACCTTCTAAAATGATGAAATCGAGGTCATGCTGCTTTTTTCATAACTCTGGTTTTAACACCACAAAGCTGCATTTCAGCACTAACTGCTAGTCCTATCTGCAGGTGATAGAACTATTAGATTATTAGATTCTAACTAGACTATTGGTCTTGCTTTACTTAATAAAATGAAGTGAAGGTAAACCGGTAATTGTACTGATGACTACATTAAAGTGAGACAGGATGTCAGCAAGTCCAATCTCCAAGCATAAAATATCCTCATAAAATTGTAGTTTGTGCCAAAGATCCATTGCATAACAAACTCAATGACAACACCAACGAGAATAAGACATACCTTTATTTGTGTCCAGGAGTAACGTCAAACCAGACAGTTTCTGGTTGGAGATCACATAATATTTGCTGTCTTCATAAGGACTCCAGCTAACCTTACTAGGGAATCCACAGTTTTCTCATGTTTTCTTCAGAGACCTTCTGTCTGCACTGTCAAAAGCTTCCTGAAAATGTATGAAATATTTAAATGAGCTGTAGTTGTCATTCATTGGTTTGTCTGACAATATTTCACAGTCTAAGGATCTATCAATTGCCTGAACAGCTTGATGGGTTGAGTGAAAGTTTCGATGGAGTCAAAGGTAATATTTTTGGTTCTTTACCATGCTATCTAGCTATAACCAATTTTTTTTGCTTCTTATGGGCAAATTTTCCTATGAGAAGATATTGGCAACATTCCACAAGTTGTTCTCCTCTGATACTTTGTGTAGGCCATTAATACCACATCGTGCATAATGTGGGACTCTAGCAATGAAATCCTGACTGATGCTATAAAATGTCTTTTGTTTAAATCATGCTCATTTGTAGGGTATAGTACTGGATAATCCTCATTTTCACACAGGGTGTCTGAAATCTCATATAAATTATTCTACTAACTAATTTTCTTTGGCTCTCTGTGCTGGAAGATGAGATGCAGATCATATAAAACTTAAAGAAAATTATGATCTGTTCTGGAACCCCAGCCTGAAGAGTCACCTTGATCTTTAACATCACTACACAAAGATTATCAATATTTCACTGTAATTTTCTAACTTGTAGCTGCATACAGGCATGCATTCCAAACTCAAGAGGTAATGTGCAGTAGTCCTGGAGCAGCAGACCTGCTCCTGCTCCAGATCTTTGTTCATACTTGAGACACTGCTCACTGATTTACACAGATCTGAGGTTGCAGTTGACAAGATCTTTCCTCTCTTTTCATAAAACGATTATCTATTGCATGGTGAAGATCTGGATAGCTGGAAGACTGATTGTCTAGCTGCTGCTTTTCAACTTGTCTGTACTGGATGGCCCTGTCATGTATAAAATTCCCATCTGCATAATTCCGCAAAGGCTCATAAGCAGCTCTGCCACAGCAAAGTACTTGTATCACGCGGAGCTAGTTTGGTGGGGGCAGCAGCAAACAAGGAAAAGGGTTTGTAGGTTTAAAATCATGAGCTCCTAGGTTCTGAGATAAACTGGTTGTAACGCACGCACTCATTTCATCAGCAACTAAAAGGTTTAGAAACCACAATCAGCATAATTTACATTTTAATATGGAAACTGTAACCTGTCTCTGTGGAGGATCACTGGACATTTTTGCTTCTTCAGAAAAACAAAACTCAATTATTATAGACATTTAGTCCAAAAGGAAGATCAAGCGATCAGAATATGAATGAAGGTTTGGGTACAGGATCTAGTGTTCAACTTTCTGAAACTGAGATTGAGATGACCAAGGAAGAACATGTAAATACTCTTCAAGATCTCACACATTACATGCTTATGCTGCATCTTTCTGCCAAAGATCTCAGCACACCATATTAGGGTAAAGGAAGATTTGAAGCCTACCCTGCTAGAATGGAATACCTTTTTTTTTTGTTCAAGATACTTGGCACAGTTAAGAATTTTCAAGGTGGAAATGACAGGAGTTTATGATCTTTTGTAGGAAGGCAGATTATAGGAACCAGAACGTACTGACCAAATAAAACCTAGCATTTACATGTAGCTATATAGGGTCAGGGGTGTTAAAGCAATAAACATATTGATAGGTTAGTGAAAATCAGAAAATACATTGAATCTTTTGACAAAAATCTGGCAAAGGGTTATGGTGAGGGCTTTGCTCTAGTTGAAATAATAGGTCAGTAAATCAAAAAAGTCACTTCCTCCATTTACCTTTTATTCTCACTGTTGAAACTAACTTACTGTATGTTCCACTAGACATGTTTCCTTGTTTTTTACTATTGTTTTCATTGACTGTCAGTATAAAGTTGCCTTTATAAAGCAAACAAAAAAACCTTAGCCTAGCGGTCTGCAGACTTTTGACAGAGCAGGCTGTAGCTTGTGACCTGGATGTAGCTGCAGACCAGAAGTCTGTCCCCTTCCTCCTAGCAGCCAGCTGCCTGCACTAAACCTCCCCCTTAGACCCAGGGAAATGCCAATACAATACAGCAGAATAACAGGCTCTCTGCAGCTGAGCACAGCACAGCTTCATGCCACCAATTTTTTCCTTTTGTGGGCTAGATCCAGCCTGCAGGTTGTAAGTTATTGGGCCTTGGCCATTTCCCTTGTAGCCCTAAAAGGCATTAATCTCGGTCCTGACCAAGGAACAGACAGGAAAAATGCAACGGTGGTTTTGGAACAGAAATACTGACTGACAGAACACAGGGAAAGTGAAATCATGAATGCGACAATAACAAGATATCTGCATATGTTATTTTTTTTAGTTAACTGTGCTGTGGTGAAATGTCATAGGATTTATAGGTACTCAGACTCTCTAAAAGTCAGATGACTAGTGCAGAAGTCCAACTGTAGACACCCAGACTGAAAATTCTGTTACTGACCAAATGAATTTCCAAATTGATTTAAGCAGTTTTTAACTAATTCCATCCTAATAACCAGTATTTCTAACTGACGATTATTTTACAAGCAGAAAATAAAATGCTGCTCCAAAAAATTTGTCCAAGACACAGTAGGAAATGAAGCAAATGTAAATACTCCATAATCATATAATGATTAAGTATGATCATCATCACATTATTAAGCCAAATGCTAGGTAGATTTCAGATTGCAAACAATAAATCCACGGATGCAGTCAGAAATCTGAAAAGTGTGTTTCATAGTAACCTAATAAAATATGTAAAGCCACTCCATGGGTCACAGGAGTCCAATTTAAATATTAAAGAATATGAAATATCTAATTTTTATAAAATACGAGGAATTAAAGACCAACAGCTCAAGCTAAAAATGAAATTTGACTAGAGGAGTCTGAAAAGCACTACTTAAATCCAAAGGTGATTGAGAGTAACTTAATTTAATTACTGTTGGCTGAGTGGAAGCATTTTGTTTCCATGTCAGAGCAAAACAGGGTAAATGCTGGGAGGTGATAACACCTATGCACTATTTCCTACTTACGAGTATAAACTACAAAGCCAAAAACCTTGGTTAGTTTTCAAGGATGCTACTTATGGTTTCACTAACATTTCTGTCTGTTGAGAAAGGTGTTTCTATTTGTGAAGCCAACACTCAGCACATTCTTTGTCTTCAAGTTATATATTCTCAAAGGAATACGAGTGACCATGCAGGTAGGTAGGTGTGCAGTAGCTCAGAATGCTTCTCTTTAAAATGAACTGCTACCATCATTTACATGTTAGGATACTTCAGTTAACATGCTTCTATCCTCCCAAATAAGATGTCACTTGAAATCGCATTTAAAAAAAAAAGACTTTTTAATGGTCTCACATGAAAAATTTTCACATTACTTTGTGTTCTGTATGTGAAATGTTCTATTAAGGTAAGAAGAAAATAAAACTACATTAGCAGAGGTGTAGTTTGTTACAAGACTGAAAAGCCTTTACTGAGGATGTAGGCCTGTGCAATAACAAATACAGAAAACAGTATACCTTATTCCACATTTTAAATGGATTATTGCTTTCCTTAATTCTCACTGTCCTGTGAAGTGAGTGAAGCTTTAGCACTATAAAATGAGGTTTAATTGTTTTGCCTGAGGCCCTGATAGGTATTGTTTTTAAAATGGGATTAGAACCCAGGATTTCTATTACAAGGATTTTGGTTCCCATCATTAGATGATATCCCTCTGAAGAAGAAGGAAACAATATGTGCGTATACCTACTACTGCAGTAATAAATCAGGAGATTTATTAAATAAAATGAAAGAGATAAATCAGGAACATCTGCTTCATTTTTAATTCAGAAAAGTGCTCTTGCTGGTTTCCTGCAGATGATGGAAAGTATATGGTTGTATTTTTTTTATAATAACTTTTCAGATTTGCAAGCAGTCCTCACAGATACTGAAGTGGGGGAGGATAGATTAAAACGGAAAGAAATCTTCATCAATTTGTGCTTTGTAATAAGAAATGTTTTCAATTTACAGATGAGGATTTCAAGACTGATGCTGGGGAACATGCCTTTTGGAATTTGAATTTAAATAAACAGCAAGGAGAAGGGGGAGGGAGCAACTAGTGAGGAAGTGATTTCTTTACCCTTATTGTTCTTAACAGACCCAAAAATTGTCAGTGACCCTGGTGAAGAACAGAGTATTTATTAGGGCTCCTAATCCTGCAAGATGCTTCTCACAGGCACAAGACTTCTCCCATGCTGATCAGTTTATAGGAACCTGGTCTGTGATTAAAAACTAAATCCATGCCTAAGTCTGCAAGTCTTCCTTAGGAGCTTAAAGCTTTTTTGCAGGGCTGGGCCCTTCCTTTTTATTTTCCCTCAGTTTCCCATTGTTTTTCATGGTTAAGTTTTCCCTTGAGATATTAATTAAAACTGTAAATCACAGCTTCCTTCTATATTATTGCAATCCCAAAATACTAGCTGTAGAGCAACCAGTTTAGATAAGTCACATCCCCAGTTTGATAACACAATCAGCAAAAGAACTATTGTGTAATAAAGAATTTTTAAACTGGAGCTTAAATTGGAATTTTTTTGTAAACAGCAGGGAAAAGGCCAACATTTTTCTCTCTAGTAAAAAGAAAGCTGGTCATTGCTAAAAATATTCATCCTATTGTGACATTTTAAAGCTATTCCATCTCATGTTGGCATTGTTCTCTTATAAGTGATTTATTCCTTTTCTTTGATCCTGTGATCTTCAATCAGGTGTGCATCAATAAAAGAGCTGTGTTGGGGGCTGCCGTGCTGCCTGTCAAGTCCTTACTGAGTTCCTTCAAGAGCCGAGTGGAACCTCAGCTGGGTGAGCTGCTTTGAGGCCTGAGAGGTTCCTTTCATGTGTAAAGTTTAAAGGAAAACCGCAGTTTCTTTTAAAACAATTACCATCATTTATTTATAAAAATGTGTAAAGCACCAATGTTTTTTTGAATGGTTCTTTAACATAAGTTACTAGAGCAACAGGAAGCCACCATATGCTGATTTAGGGTCCAGTCCAGCCCACAATAACAGAAAAATATTTGAGAACATTTACCATCAGATAACTATCATCATAGTTTATACTTGCTTTTTCATCCAAGAAGCTTGAACTGTTTGAGGTCTTTTCAATGTATTTGTGTATGAAGGACTTTCAGATGAGACTCAAAATGAGAATCAGCTTTTTATTGCCATTAAGAATCTTATCCAAAGGCCACTGAAGCCAGGAGAGTCCTTCCATGAGTCTTAATGCATGTTGGATCAAGCCCTAAAGGGTGGCTAAGAAGATAGTTTTCCTTCACTTCACCAAAATATTGCTTTTCGTCTTATGATTTCCTTCTGTCTCCTACCCCTGGGCAGGCTGTTTTCAGTGGTGGTATTCTGGTCAGTGACTGTTAGTGTGCTCTAGCTAATACTTCTATAGTTGTACCTCCATCACTTTCACATATCTCCTTTTCCTATACATTCAGCTCTGGAGCAGACATGTTTCATGCTGGTCTGTGTCTGACAATAATTATCTTGGATCCTGACATTAGAAATGTAACAGTCTTCCTTTCAGACTTTGCTTGGTTTCTGGTAGCTACTTTCAAATTAAAGTAGTTTGGGCACTTCATTTTGCCTAAAATTTTATGTTGTTGACGAGTGTTACCTAAGTTTGGAATTCTCTCTACCATTATGCAATCAGACTAATCTTGCTGAAATCTAACCTTGTTACTAAATTGGTTAGCTCTGGCTAATGTCAAAGAAAAGGCCTGATGAGTAAGCCATTAAAAAGAAATCTATTCATCATGTATGTATTCATCATACATGGTAGCTAGGGCTTTAGGGGCAGAAGATTTTCTTGCTGAGATTCTTGCATTGGCTGCTATCCACCAGCCAAAGGTTAATGAGTTGGCAATGAGAATACCAGTCCCACTGCTCTTCCAAAGAAAATAATTTCAATATCTGCAGAAATAGGTTTGTTAGTTACCATTTTTAACAAAAGATAGAGAGTTACAGCATCAGAATAACATAAGTCTGCCAACCTTGCCATTATATTTGTTTTACAATCCATGTAGAATAACCTTCATGTTATGATGCAGTTCCATAGAAACCATTAATGGCGCTCCATGCAATTAAAAAAGATTTGGTTGCAGAATCAAAGGTTTTTGTTGTAGAGTGTCTTGCACACATTATGTAACCAAGAGTTCTTTGGAGAACAATTTAGTAACAGTTACATAAGGGAGGGAAATTAAAAAGAAAAAGGCAAGAAGGGACAATACTTTTGCTGAGAGGTGAAGCCATATAGGAAGAATAAAGGTACATTTTACCAAGGGCATTTTAAATATGATTTAAAAAATAGCATAAAACCTGCTGTTGATCAGTTCATTAGACAATCTGACTGGAAGATGTTATTATTTTACAAATGTTTAAGAATATTTAGTCTGATAATTTAAATCAGTGATTCTGAACCAGGGTGTCATGAGATCCTTTTAAGTGGGCTGCAGGGTATCACTCGATGTTGGCACTGTTAAATGGACAAACACCTACCCGTGATTCCCAAGCCAAACCTAGAGATTCCAAATAGGAATCCACAGTGTCAAAAACATTCTGGCCTGTTGTGGTCTTCCTGAGTTCTTTGCAGCAGAAGAATTGATCTATTATTATTATAATTTTTTTTTTTCCACTATGAAAGAAAAGTGAAAGCTAAATTGAGTGAAAACTAAGGCTGGCATTTTCCAAGGGCTGCCTTGAGTTAAAAAGGTTGAGAACCACTGATTAAAACTATATAGACATAATCAGTTTTAGTTATCACCTTTTGGTGCTTCTGGCTTTGTTTCCAAATGCTTTGTATTAATTAGTCATGAAATCTGTTTAGGTTATACTGAATATCTCATCTATCCAAGCACTAACATTAGTTTTTTAAAATGTATTATTCTGTGTGAATGTGTTAAAAGGGCACTTAGTTGAAGGCACTGGGCTGGCCTGACAGTTTCTCCTCATGGAGGAAATTACAGTTGTAGTTGCCTTCATTCTGAAACCTGAGGATAGCTTGTTTAGGGCATTGCTTTTTAACATTTTTAGAGTCAAAGCACTCCTTGATAGACTTGAGGCAGCCCTTAGAAAATGTCAGCTCTCAGTTTTCACTCAATTTTGGATTACAGAAAGATGATAAAGCAGTTATTTTTCCAAGAACTCAAACTACAACAGAATGTTTTTAACACTATAGATTCCTATTTGAAATCTCTGGGTTTATCTTGTGAATCATGTCTGTAAACCTAACTGCTAGCATTGCGTGGCACCCCATGACACCCTTGAAAGGATCTCAAAGTAGCCTTGGATGCTATGGAACCCTGGTTGAGACTCTCTGTTGTAGGGAATACAGGTATGAATGAGAAGGTTAGCAAATTGTAGATTTTTATTTTTCATTTCATAAGTATGGGAGGGGGGAGAGTTGTAGGCATTACAGTTTTCACAAAGAAGTTTGCATGAAGTCACTTCATGCAAGTGTTTGTCAGGAATTTATATTAGATGTATTTAAACAAGCATACATAATACACCAGCTTGACTAAAGCCCTCTTATTTGAAGTCCTTTAGGTATGTAAGCAGTAGAAGGAAAACAAATGGAAGTGTGGGACCTCTATTTAATACCTCGGGGGAGCTGGTAACCAACATTCAGGGAAAAACTGAACTCCTGAATGCCCTCTTTGCTTCAGTATTTCATTGGACAATGGGGAAAGTCAAGCGAGACAAGGGCCATAGGGGGCATGCCAGGACTGACCACTGTGGATGCTGAGCGGGTGCAATGCCAACTAGAAAAGCTAGACATGTATAAGTCAGCGGGACCGGATGGACTCCATCTGAGAGTGCTGAAGGAGCTGGCTGAGGTCATCACAGAAGCCCTGGCAAAGCTCTTTCAGAATTCCTGGCGCACAAGGGAGATCCCTGAGGAATGGAAGAGGGCCAACATTGTGCCCATCTTCAAAAAGGGGAAGAGGGAGGACCTGGGCAACTATAGGCCAATCAGCCTAACCTCTATCCCAGGGAAAATCCTGTAAAAGCTCATCAAAGAATCTATGTGCGATACTCTCGTGGAACGTAAGATTCTGAACGACAGCCAGCATGGCTTTGTCGTGGGTAGGTCTTGTCTTACCAATCTCATCTCCTTCTATGAACAGGTCTCTCACTGCCTGGACATGGGAGACATAGTAGACATTATATACCTAGACTTCCAAAAGGCTTTTCATCTAGTATCCCATGATATCCTTGTGGGAAAACTGGAATATTGTGGGCTTAGCTGCTCAATGGTTCAGTGGGTGAATAATTGGCTACAGGGTAGGACCCAGAGAGTTTTTATGAATGGATCTGTGTTGTCTTGGTGCAGAGTGGCTAGTGGTGTCCCTCTAAGGTCTGTGCTTGGACCAGTGCTTTTCAACCTCCTTATCAATGATTTGGATGGAGGAGTGAAAAGCTCAGTGGCCAAGTTTGCAGATGACACCATGTTATGGGGCAGTGTGGTCACGCCAGAAGATAGGCTGCTGATACAGGTGGACCTGGACAGGCTCAAGAGTTGGGCAGACCAAAACCAGATAAAATTTAACACTTCCAAGTGTAAGGTGCTCCAGCTGGGGGCAAACAACTCTCAACATACTTACAGGCTTGGAGATGACAGCCTGGCCTGCACCACAGCTGAAAGGGACCTAGGAGTAATGATTGACCACCATGTGAACATGAGCCATCAGTGCAATGCGGTGGCCAGCAGGCAAACAACATGCTAGCATATATCAATGGATGCATCTCGTGTAAAACTAAGGAAGTGATACTCCCGCTGTACTCAGCACTGGTGAGACTGCAGTTGGAGTACTGCATCCAGTTCTGGGTGCCGCACTTCAGTAAGGACATGGAAAAATTGGGAAGGTCCAGAGAAGAGCCACCTGTGTGATCAGGGACTTGCAAGGCAAACCATACAAGGAAAGACTGAGGGACCTGGGCCTCTTTAGCCTAAAGAAGAGAAGGTTGAGAGGGGGTGTGATAGCAACTTACCGCCATATCAGAGGAGTGCATCAAGAGGAGACTAGACAGTAACCTCGCTGGGGTCACTTGACCCCAGTTGTCTTCCTGCCTAGAGCTGGGGGCTGGACCCAGTGATCTGCAAGGTCCCTTCCAGCCCCTAACAATCTATGCATCTGTGAATTTTTCTTCAGTTTTATAGTGTTGTTACTCTGATATTTGATATTCCCAGGGGTGTACTAGTCAGAACAAGGGCATTGAAATACCCAGTATTTCTAATAGAAAAACTCATTTGTGATCTTTTTTTATATCATGAAGAATAAGAGGGGGAAAGAACCCCCAAATCCTCACTTACTCTTTTCTGTTTCCAGTCAAACCATTAGCAGAGCACAAACAAAATCAGATACTTATTGAAACAGTCTTTAAATAAAAATGTAAATCACACCAGAAGTGCTTGATGAAGGCAGATAGGTGGTTCTTATTGGAAGAAGTCCTTATTCACTGCATTAGAGGAAAATAAAGTTAAGTGGTACTGCTTTGCCTATAGATACAATGCAACTCTGACCCAGAGTTGCACATAAACCAGTTTATGTGATCAGAAACTGGTTTAAACTTGTAACACAACAAGGGTTCAGTGCACATTAATTGCTTTCCAAATGACAAAAACCAGTTTATGGAACTCCTGTCCCAGACCCCTTCCCTGTTCAAGTTAACTCCAGTAGAGCAAGGACTACCCCTCCCCTCCCCCACCTCCCCGCTCCTCAGCTTGCTTCCCCCTGTGTCCATCATCCCATAGGAATGGAGGGGACAGGGGAGCAGCCCCCCACCCCTCCTAGCCGGGGTCTGCACAGCACATGGGAGGAGGGAAAGTCCCTGTGGTGGGAGCTTTTCAGACCCTGGTAGCCCTCTCCTTTCCCCAGGGAGCTGAGGGGAAGTCTCCTCCTGAACTTTGTCTTAAAACCTTGCCTCAGCCCCTGCGAGTCTCAGGCAACTTCAGGGAGCAGAGGGAAATTTTCCTGCTCCTCTGCAGCTGGTTTTGCCTTTGCTTCTGTGAGCCTGAGGCTAAACTAAAGCAGGGGAGCAGAGGAATCTCGCTCCGCTCCCTGGGCTATGCCTGAGGCTCCAGCAGCTATGGCAAGGGTTGGGGAGGGGAAGAATTCCCCTCAGCTCCCTGGGGCTGCCCCGGTCTGCTGCGAGAGGAAGCCCCCTAAGGTGGGGACTCCCCAGTACTCCCATGTACCCAGCCTGGAGGACTTCTCCCTCCCTACTGTGGCAGCAGCTGAAGCAATCAACCACTGGGGAGGGGGATTCCCTTCAGCTCCCCAGGGCTGCCTGGGCTGGGGAAACCTCCTGAGGGGGAGACTTCCCCAAGGTGGGCCAGCACTCAAACAGGGGGCAAGTGTCCCCCACCTCCCCCGTGGGGGATACCAGGGAGCTGGGGACACTTGGCTGGGCTGGCAGTGGCCAGCAGGCTGAGAGATGTGCCCTTGTGCCCCTCCCTACTGGCCTGAGTCAGTGCGGGCCTCCCCCTGCCTTTCCCAATTGAAAACTCAGTGTCAGCTCAGTTGGTTATCTATTCAACCTATGCAGCTTAGAGGAAGCTGCCTAGCTTGAATCGATTCAGCCTCAGGCTTTTTGACAGTCTGTACTTAGCTGAAAAGATCAAAAATGAGTTGGCAGGGGTTTGTTATGTCATGAATCAATGGTGTATAATGAACCATTTTCTCAGCAATGGGATTTGTAATATGGTTGAATATGTACAATGGATTGGATTTCTATATTTACCTATCTTTTTTAACTGAGATCAAATTTTAAATTAAAAAATATTCAGACATCCCAGACCTAATCAAAAGCCTAATATTGTCAAAGGGAGTTTCCCCTTTTGACTTTGATATTAAATATCATTGTCTTCAGATCAAGCCCCAGAAACATTTCTGGAAGGTTCTTATATAAGAATAAGAGAGATGTAGGTGTGATTCATACATTGTTAGGGGCTGGAAGGGACCTTGTAGATCATTGTGTCCAGTCCCCCTGCACTAGGCAGGAAAAGACAACCCAGCGAGGTGACTGTCCAGTCTCCTTTGGAAGATTTGCAGGGTAGGTGACTGCACCACCACTGGCGGGAGTTTATTCCACAGTCTGCACATCCTGTCTGTGAAGGAGTTTTTCCTGGAATTGAGCCTGAAGCGGCCTTCCAGAAATTTGTATCCATTGCTCCTGGCTTTCCCCAGGGGTAACCTGGTGAACAGCTGTTCACCGAGTTCTTGATGTACTCCCCTGATGTAGCAGTAAGCCACTACCAAGTCCCCTCTTAGCCTTCTCTTCTGTAGACTGAAGATGCCCAAGTCCCTCAGCCTCTCCTCATATGGCTTGTCTTGCAAGTCCCTGATCATACGGGTGGCTTTTCTCTGGATCGTCTCAAGTTTTTGCTACCTGTCCCCTTCCTGTTCTGATGCATGGCAAGCACAAAGGCTGTTCCTGCCACTTTTGGCATGCATGCTGCAGGTTGGCCACATCTGGAAAGTATTCAAATATGCTACTACTGTACTAAGTTTGCTGTTCACTGACCTGTCCCTGTCCTTCTGTTTCTCATGCAGCCTGTCTACAGCACAATGCTTATCTTATTATGTAAATCTTTTTCCTAACAGATATTTGGTAGGGTGGAAGACTTTCACTTGTAAATATGTGATGAATTTTAAATACTACATTGATAGAAAATAGTCTTAATTTCTTTTATGCAGACTTATTTCTTTTCTGATTGATGAGGCTAGGTATCACTTCTTTAGTTCTATGTGGGTGCATTTACACGAGACGCTACTGTGTGGTAGCTCATTGCTACCATGAGTTGCCAGGCACTAACCATGATGTGACACTACTGCGCAATAGTAATGAGCTTGTTGCTACTGCACAGTAGCTTTGGGGAAAAAAACACACAGCAATGGTACTGCACAGTAACATCTTAGGATAAGCATTGTGCCAGTTACTGCATAGTCATTTAGTACTTGCATAAATGACTGCGCAGTAACCACTGCACAATCTGCTGCTCATGTAGATGCAGCCAGCAATTCTTAATAAATGTCTGGGACTGGGCTTCTGCTTAATTCAAGACCTATGACTAAAGAATTCCTTTCCCTCTGTCTTGAAAAGTCTCCTCAGAAGCCCGTAAAGAATCTGAAAGCGAGGCCAGCTGTCCAATTTGAAATACACCCATTGTAGAATGACTACTACAGAGAAATTATATGGCCAGTCAACTGTTGTGAGGATTGGATAATAGGGGAGGTGGTTTTACAAGTACAGAATGTGAGAGGAGGACTCCAGAGAGCCCATAGTGGCAAAGATAGAACGAAGAGTACATGTGGCCACATACCTATGCTGTTTAACATGACTACCAGATACTAATGAATGACCACTAGTATTTTATCATTAGCTCCAAGAGCAAATACGTTTGCAGTTTTCAATCCTGAGGACCTAGATTTTCGCTTCTAAGTAAAATCAGGCACCTCTTTCGAAGTTACTGATCACTTGTAACTCTTTCCAGTTAACAGGACTTGAATGTTCAAGTTATTTATTAAGTTGCCTGGCTGTAGATCAGGGAGTCTAATTTTTGACATCTAACTTCTTTTAAATCTTGGCCACAGTTTGAGATGCCTTGAGATCTTTATAAATACAACAAACAAGAACTCCCAAGTACTAACGGAGCCTTGAATGTTTTACTTTATTCAATCTTCTTTACCCGCAAAAAATGATCAAACTGCATTTTGTTATATAACTTATCTGTCAATTCTGTCAAAGAGGAGAGCTTATGTTACTTGGAGGGCCTTCATGCCAGTTACGAAATGAAAAGCAATGCAGACTGCCAATGGTGCGACTGCCTGCAGGCTTATTGAATTTCTCTCTTCACCCCCACTCACCACCAAATCTGTCTGAAGAAAACAATGTCTCAAAAAGGCTTATTAGAAATCAGCAGAACTGAACTCTAAGGCTGAGATATTATTAAAAACAGAAATGAGAGAAAAAGTTAAGTTTAAATTGTATGTTACCTTCAGTGTTATTAATGGATTGTCATATGAGTACTTTACCAACACATAAAACTAAATTCAGAGGGGAGTCCGGGGGGTCTAAACAAGCACAACTTAAAGCTTTCCTCCAGCTCCCTCTGTCTATACGTTACACTGTGGGTATGTCTATATGGCAACATGGAGTGCCACATACAGATGTCCAAGCTAGCTCAGGTATTGGTAACAGCATAATGCATTCATTTTGGGGTCTGCCTAGCTCTACTGAGAAGCAGAGTTTTTAGCGTTGGCAGAATGCTGTGCTAATACAGCTACTCTGCTTCAAGAGTTTGAGCTAGCTTGTCCAGAACTATCTTCAGTATTTTTAACTGGACATGTAGATATATCCAAATAGAGATTCTTTCTACACTTAATTTCCTACCTATGTACATCACCTGCTAAGGGTGCATCTACACTGCTTGCCCAGCATGCTCACAGCTGCCAGGGAAGAGCATGCCCTCCCTACATCTTCCACCTCCACATGCCAAACCTCAAAATGAGGTGGTGAAGCCACTCTGGGGGTGCCTGTGGCACTTCTCTCAGGTGCTGGAGATGCATCTTGAAAGCAGCAGAGGGTGACCAAGGGCAATTTTATTAGTTCATTTCTGCGTTTAGTAGATGTGTAGTGGAAGCAGGTGCATGGTACAACTTCTTCAGTAGCAACCTTGAGATAAATTATGCCCACATCACTTTATTGGTAAAGAGATTCTAACCTGATGAAATAGTGAGTGGGAAAAAGAGAAGTGCAACAGAAGAAGTAATTTACAGCTATTCTCCTAGATAAATGGACTTCAGGATCTCTTATATATTAATAGGTGGAACAACTGAAGTTTAACATGTATCACCTTGTGCAATCTCATTGTTTTTCACCTTCACAAGCAGGTGAACATCTAATTCAGAGCCCTGGAGCATCATTGAAGATAAATGAGGGAGCCTGGTGGCAGAAGGTTTCACAACAGAAGTAGATGTGGAAAAGGAAATACATATGGTAGACTAGAAAAAGACTGTTAAGTTCAGGGGCAACATGTAGAGAGATGCTGAAGTAGGGCCTGAGAGAGACAAAGGGGACTGATAGCCAGAAGGATGAGAAGGAGTCAGAGAATACCAGACAGCAGAAAGAAAACAGCAAGTGTATCCTTGTAAATAGAGGAGTCTGAACTTGCTGCAGTATTAGACAGCAAGCCAGCAAAAGGTTTTGTACTATACTTACTGAGAAGCTGTGGTATTTTAGTTCGTGGCAGTAACATGGAGTTAAATGCTCAACTCAAGCATAATGAGAAAAAAGAAACATGGTAAATGGTTGCTTGTTGTAGTTACTTAATGCTAACTTATTTTTCAGCATCTCGGTTAATTAAATATTTAAGAACTTTACTTGTCTGCAGGGAAGAAGCCATTTTGTTTCCATTTATTAAGAAAAAAGGAACTATACACACAGTGCTCTTCATGAAGACTTTGTTCTTTTTTCCTTAGTCTATGATATTGTATTTTAGACACAATATAGGTTTTGATGTTGGCTTAGAAATATAACACTTGAGGGAATTAAATGGAAGAAACAGAAATAGAACAGTAAGTTTGAGGGAAGTAGTCTCCTTGGCAGTCTGTTGTAGTTTTTGGTTTGTACTGTAATAATCCAAAGACTTTTTGTACCACACATTTCTTTTTCTTTTTGGTTTATTTCTGATGAGAAAAGAATGACGGAAATGATCCAGTTTTAAATTTCTAGTTTGCTTATATATTTTCTCTGCTATTTAAAATGATTTATTAAGTGCCACTGAAGCAGGCTTGCCACTGAGGGAATGGGCATTCTGCAGCTCTTGCTATCAATATAATAAATGTTACAGAAGAGTTTTTAAAATAAATGCCACAAAGAAATGATGTGATGTGGAAAAAGACTGAGAACAAGAAATTGCAGCAATTCAAATATCTCAGAAATAGATGAAGAGTTTGTCTGAAAGATCATTAACTTAGCGAGAGAGAGAGAATTCTGATATCTAGTCAGGTTGCCAAGGACTTCAGGAATAGGGAAATTACATTGCTGAACAAAGAAAATCTTCACTGTGGGTGCTCATGCACCAAAGCACTTGAGCTTTGAGAGTCTCTTGCCATAGGGCTGCCATTGCCCCTGTTCTTCCTTGTGCTCCGAGCCAAGCATATTCAAGGCAGTGTACACTACCTCCTCTCATGCTGAATCTTAAAGTTACATTTGACTTCAAGAAAGAGGGGAAGGAAGGTAGGATATGGGTGTGTAACTTGGTAATAGATGGTAACAGTCTATTTTTCCTGTGAATGATCGTCCATATGTAAATCCTTGCTATAGGTGATTCCTAAGCAGTGCCTGTGTTTATGGAGCCAGATCGCAGAATCTTTTATCTCAGAACAGATGGATCACTTAAGCCCAGAGGGCTTCTGCAGTTGCAGTGTTTTGATGGATATGAATAGAGCTCCAAGTGGCCACCCTCCAATTATCAGTTATAGAGGCACTGTGTAGGGAAGATAAGGAAGTTGTCTGGGCATTGCTGGCATGAGGTGGAACTACAGAAGATAATTCCACAGTTGGGTAATGCTTGGGCTAATAATTCTGTGTATTTGTGTCTTCTGGCTCAGGAGAAAAAGAACCACAGAGGCTTTCTGAAATACTTTGTCCTGTTCAAGAAGGAGTTCAAAACCCTTTTCACACTGAGTATGTATATACTGATACCTCAGCTCTAAGGGAATGCTGGCAAGTTAATCTGCTTAGTGCAGTGGAATTCAGTGACCACTTCTGTCAAAAATATGGGGTGGGCCCTTAAGAATACTTCTGAATAGAAGATAGCCATAGAAGCTTGGATCACATTCACACTTTTTGCCAAAGTAATAGTCACTAATAGAAAGCTTTTTTTCATGCAAAGTAGCAAGAAGTACTTGCTATGGATTCAAAGGGTAATTCCATCAGAGAAGTGAGATCCACTGTGGGATAGGACCTGTGCTGGAAGAAAGACCTAAGTAAGTCCCTTGAAGGATTTTGGGCCTGCTGGATTAAAAGATGTACATCAGCCCGTAACTGGAGGAAGCACGATAGAAGGAAGGTGAGGCAAAATTCCTGATAGGTGGATTTGACCGAAGTGATGAACAAGTTCATGTCTGAGGTCTATCAGATAGCCCAGTTTAGTCTGAATAGAATCACTGGCAAAGATATTTTCTTCCTGATACCATCCTGAGAACTTGGATTGTTTAGCCTGGTAAATACAGCTGTTTAAGTCTTTCTGTCATGAGTGGCTCTCACTGTTTATTGTGTTTCTGGGAGCTATCAGCCATCCAGGCTGTAAGATTTGATGATTAATGATCTAAATAAAGCACTTTTACTTCAACTACAGCAGAAGGCCCAGGACGAGGGCAAAGCCTTTTGGTCCTCCCTAATGCTAGCAGGTCTTGGTATTGGACTGTTTTAGCTACATGGGAGCCAGTATTTCATCTCAGGTCCTTGTCTTGCAGAGCCCTCATGGAATCAGAGGAGTGGACAGGAAGTCATACAGCAAGGTGCCTGACCATGGAATAGATAAAGCATCAGATAAGAAACTCAACTGGAGGGCTTTTCTGTAGTAGAAGTTCTGGCATTTCCAGTTAATGTCCAATGCAAATAGACATATTTTTACATAGCTTTGGACTACAAACCTGGAGGACCAAGTCTTTAATCTCTCATTCGTGTAGATCAACATGAATAATTTAGGACAGTCTGCTTTGATGTTCTGGTAGCTAGAAAAAAAGCACATTTCTAACAAGTGATAGTGAATGCACCACTGCCATAAGCTTACTGCTTCCCTGCATAAAAAGCTGGTTCTTACTGTTAATATAGACTATCACAATGGCATTATTGGTTGTAGTCTATGTATGATATCTTTGTATGTGGTGTAGGAAGTCTTGATATGCTTTCAGGTCCAATTACATAGATACGAGGTTCTATCTCTTATGATGTCCAGGCACCCAGTACCTGGACATCATTGACATGAGTGTGATGGAAGGAACAGCAGCTCCTTATGCATCTTGGAGAGGCTCTTCCACACCTTAGGGAAAACTAAGCCACTGGCAAGACTGTCACAGCTATCATCCTTAGCAAATGCATCCCCCGCGAGTATCTCAAAGCAAGATCAAGTCTAACCTTGTCACAAAAGCACAAACAGCCATATTGCCAAAAATGGAGACAGGGGTCTTGACTATTAAAGTAGGGTGATATTTGATCATTAATAGAATTGGCTCCCTTGGGGCCTAGGGTTAATTCTAAAGAGGAGAAGATCTGACTGTCATGGAGTCCAGCCTTAGAGCAGGAGCCAAATTGGACTTTTACACATTCAACAAGAGTCTTGGGTAATAAAACAGTGACATCACAGTAAGAAAACTCTGACAACAGTTGGGAGGACCTCCCTTTCACCAGTGTACGTAGGAAGGAATAGGTTCTGACCTTTTGGCATCTGAGGTATATAGCCATTACTGAGGTCACTTTGAGAAGATTTTCAGGACAAATAGAAGGCTGTTGTACTGGTAATGATTCTGAGGCAGCACAAATCAGAGAGATTTCTTTTGGGAAGATCTGAAGGTGATAAGGAAATAGGCAACCTGAAGTCTGAGAGATGGAAACACATCCCCTTCCTGGAGAAATGGCATAAAGGTACTAGCATAACTACCTGGGACTTGAGCTTGTGAATGAAAACATTGACCTTTCTTTCTTCATGATGTGTTCTTTGTATGAGAGGGTTTGATAGAGGGCAACTCCAAGGTAAACTGGGTTTGGACAGTGGCATAGTGGAGTCCTGGACCATGCTATGTTAAGCCAGTTAGTGCCTCACTCAGGGATTTTTCAGCATGGTCAAAGCAGTTTTTTGGGTGTTTATCCACAGGTCTTCTGTACAGATGAAACATTTTATTTTCAGATTGAATGGTTTGTCATTCATATATATGTTATGCAGCAGCGGTGCAAGTGCACTTCCTTGGGGGATGCCATTAATCTGTTGCCTTTACCTGCTTCTCTTTCCATCCAGTTTGACAAAAAAAGTTTGTTTTCAAGGAGGGTTTGTATCAGCTTTGTTGGATGTAGATCTTTTGTCATTTCCAAGGTCTTGTGGAGAAGTCATCAGTAGTTAACTATATCTTAGGCGGTTGTTAGGTCAACAAATACAGGTCCAGTGATTTGACCTGTTTCAAAATTATCTTCAGTATGTTGATTTAGATTGAGCAACCACCCTGTTTTGGGTTTATATGCTTTTTCATGTATGGGGCAAAACAGTTCAGTATCAGTTGTTCATACAATCTGGATGTGTAGCATATCAGAGAGATAGGTATGAAGCTCTTTGTGTTTGCTGGATCTTTCCCTGGCTTTAGAAATGTCACTGCCTGAGCTTGTTGCCTATCTTTGGGATTTTTTTGACTGACTGTGCATGAGTTGTACAGGTAGAGGAGTCATTCTTAAGTCTGGGGTCCAAATTGCTTCATTTGTTCAGTAAGTATGTTGTCAAACCTGGCTGCTTTCCTAGTCTTCAGTACATTAATACCAGCATTCAACTCCATCATTGAGAAGGGGCTTGTAAAACCCACATCTTTGGTGTACTTGTACTTTTCCAGTCTGAGTTTTTTGGGGGCTTTAAATTTTTTTTAGCCGTTTCCATTGAGAAGTATCTGGTGGGCAGTTTGATTAGTGGTGACATGATGTTAACCTACCTTTTGTGGGTCATTGCTTAGTTTACATATTGTCACCCATGCCTTTTTAGTATTATGTGTCATATCAGTTGATGTTCTGGTAGACCCTGACTGAGTCCTGTGCTCTCCAGTGATAGCTGACATGAGCTCCTCACCTGTAGTGATAATGTTTGTGGGAAAAGGGTTTAATTCATACTGTTGCCTGTAGTCTTTGTGTAGGCCAGTGGTTTGCTGAGTGAGGCCTGGGATGTAATCCGGGTGGCAGCCCATGGGATGCTCTTCTTCGTAGATTTCTGTATACAGCTTTAATGAACTAGTTACAGTTCTCAGGCTATGTTTGGATGGTTTTGACAGTGTTCTGAGAAGCCTTTCCAGTTTGCTTTTTTAAGGTTGAAATGTTACCAAAATGGCACAGTTATAGCTGTTACTGTAGCTTTGATGTGAACACTAATTGGTTGATGTTGGTAATGTGGGTTATGGTCTAATACCATTTTATTACTTAGCCAAGTGATGGTGTTACTGGTAAATATAAGGTCTGGGTTGTATCCCATTTCCAGTGGCTGCTATTGAATAATTTAGGTAGCTTTGGGTTGTGGATCAGATTCAGCTGGTATGCATACAACCAAGCTTCTACTACCTTACCATCTTTATTCATCTCATTATAGCCCCATTGCATGCTGTGGCTATTAAAGTCACCAGTGATCACCTGTGGTGTGTTCTTAGTGATCCCTGGTGTATCTGCAAAGGCAAAACTCATGTTGGGTGGTTTGTAGACTAAAGTGATTGTAATTCCATTGAATTTGATAGCCAGTATTTCAATGTTGTTTTCTTCAGTCTTTGTTGTAAAGTTTATGACCGTTCCAGTTTTATCCAACATGGCACTTCCAAATTGCTTATGTGATCTTTCAGTTGTCATAGTCATATTTAGGGGTGCACTGATAGAAATTTTATGGGCTGATACTGATGGCCAATTTTTAATGAGCCATATCGGCCAATACCAATCTGATTGCTGATATGTGACCTGGCAGCATGGAGAGCAGCATCTGGCTGGTAAGTCTGTTGTGGAGGAAGGGGTGAGGAGGGAGGGAAAGGGTGTTGCGGGGGCAGATTGAGGCACCCGTGGTGAGGGAAGGAGTGGGGCTGGGACTGGGGCAGGTGTTTCACAGGGATGGGGTGTGGGATGGAGCGACAGCTTGTCCAGGGGGCATAGGGAAGGGGAGTGGCTCCTGCCACTGCACGTGCCCCAGGAGGGCATGGGGGGCATGTGTCCCCTGGAACTTTGTAGTGAGGTGAGGGCAGGATGCTGTGGGATGGGCTGGGGGCAGCAGTGGGCTCTTCTTGGTGGGGGTCTGGGCTGGTTTGCATTTGGGGCAGGCAGCAGCAACACTGGGAGGGGAAAGGTTGTAGTGGGGGCTATGATGAATTTTGGAGTGGCTGTAGCCCCCCTCCCAGCACCACTGCAACCTGCCCCAAGTGCAGCTCCAGTCCAGCCCCTCCACTAGGAAGAGTTTGGCACTGCCCTCAGCCCCAGCCCACAGCGGCAGCCCACCCTCACCCCATGCTCAGATCTGGGGGTAATGCACCACGTACCCCCATGCCCTCCCAGGGTGTATGCAGTGGCAGAAGCCACCCCCTCTCCCCGTGTTCCCCGGACAAGCCTCTCATGGCTCCATTCTGTGCCCTGCCCTGCCCCAGCTGTGCAGCATCTGCCCCTGTCCCAGCACCAGTGCCAGCTCTACTCCCTCCTTCACTGCAATGGCCTCGGTCTGCCCTGCTCCATGTCCCTTCCTTCCCCAATGTCTCTTCCCCCACAACAGACTTACCAGCTGGATGCTACTCTCCATGCTGCCAGGCTGCATGCATGCATGCAGCATTTATCAGTGACATTATCAGCTACATCAGTCAAAAAAAGCCGATCGTCAGTATTGTCAATTTTCCTTTTATGAGTGCCAATATGATTTCATAGATTTCATAGATTTCATAGACATTAGGGCTGGAAGGGACCTCGGGAGATCATCGAGTCTAGCCCCCTGCCCAAAGGGCAGGAAGTCAGCTGGGGTCATAGGATCCCAGCAAGAGAAGCATCCAATTTACTCTTGAAGGTGTTCAATGT
>NW_017728886.1:240646734-240657233 GCF_001723895.1 Crocodylus porosus | reverse complement strand
CCATGGGTGGAGTCCCACCAGGTCTCCGTTATCCCAATGACATCATATTTCTTTGCACTGAGCAGGAGGACGAGCTCGTCCTGCTTGTTGCCCAGGCTCCTGGCATTAGTGTACAGGCATAATATGGGACTGATGTATCGATGCACTTCTAGTCATATTCCAGGTATTGAAGGCTGTTTTTTATTAGACCCTTGGTGTATTTCTTGTCGAGACAAGGCATCATACCTGGACTTTCTTACATAGATTTGCAATCAGTTCTTTTTTTGCTGTTGAAAATCCTTCCAGGTTGCAGACAGTTCTGTCAGTGCTGGCCCTAAGGAGGACTTGTGTCTATTTTGGTTTCAAGGCATTATGATTGATTATAGTCAATCAATTAGTAAGGTCAAAATCATGGTTTAAAGTGTGAACAGAATTTGAAGGTAATTACCTGACAGGGGTTGCAACGTGACCCTCATGGTCCAAGATGAGAATGTGGATATGGACTATCGCTCAATGGAAAAAAAATGTTACTGATAGATTGCTTAAAGACTGGCTTAAAAAAATTCATAGATTATTTTTTCCAACCAATAATGGTCACTAATTCATACACACGATTTGATCTATTAGGCCATTAGATATTATCTTAAGATCTTAATTCATAATCCTACAATGAGGATTATGTAGCAGGAGGATCACTGTGCTCACACTGAGTCGCATTGAAAATCACCAAAAGCAAGTCTTGCCTCATCAATTTGATCTCCTTTTACAATAAGGTGGCAGGTTATGTGAATGGGGAAGAGTGATATACCTTGACACTTTCTTGCACAAGGACCTTTTGGTACTGCTTTTGACACTGTCTTCCATAACATTCAGTGATTCTTCTGTTCTATCTGCCACTGATGAGGCCTTTCCTGGAGCACTGTGTCCAGTTCTGGGCTCCACAGTTCAAGAAAGATGTGGACATTGGAAAAGGTACCAGGAAGAATGCCAAAAATGATTACATGCCTGGGATAAATAACTGATGAGGAAAAGCTGAAAGAACTAGAATTATTTAGTCTGAAGAAGACTGGGAGGAGATTTACTAAGTTTTCAAATATCTGAAGGGCAATTATAAAGAGGGTAGAAATAGACTTTTGTCTGTGGCTATAGAGAACAGATAAGACTAATAACTATGAGGATGGTCAAGCATTGGAACAGACTACCTAGAGAAGCTGTAGAATGTCCACTTGACTAAGCTGGTTTTAGTCAGGGATGATCCTGCCTTCAGTAAGAGGCAACTTCATGAGTCCCTTCCAGTCCTACTTTCCTATGATCCCATGAAATCATTGGGGGCGCCCCATATTTTGCTTACTGAGGGACTAGGCCATGAAATGCCTCTTTGTTCCCATCTCATTTACATAAAATAAGGTTTGCAAATGACTTTGAAAATATAAAACCAGTTGAAAGAGAGTGACTAAATCCAAATAGACAGAGGTACCCAAAGCAAGCTTTTCTAGATTGGCTTTAGATAACTTGTCCAAAATTGTGATTCCTGCTCAGTGGCTACCTCACCCTGGAGGTGTCTAAATTTAACAGATCCATTCCTATTTTACTTTTAAAAAATTCCTAGTTGTCTGTGTCTGCATGGGCTCAGAGTTGCCCAACTGTGAGCAGTTCATTGCCAAAGCCCAGTCAGGATGCAAAAAGTAGACATCGCTACACCTACATCCCCCAAGAGACCCCATCTGACAGGGCAGGTTTTGTCCACTTCTAAAATACAATTGTGGCTAGTCTCTTTTTTAAAACAAGACTAGGGGAGAAGGTGTTAATGCCCACCTTTTATATAACAGCACAGGGGTTAGGATGTAAAATCATTCTTTTTACATTAAACAGAAATAATCCTGGAAGCAGAACCCAAGACTTCCTCTTCATCACTGGGCATATCTACACATTCATTAATGTGTTTTTGGTAATGCACATTAACTTTACTACCTCTATTGTGAGGTACTAGAAAAAGATGCAGTAGCTTATTATAACGCACATTAGCAAAAGCACAGTTTTTTGTGACACTTCAATATACATTAAAATAGACTAATGCACATGTGTAGATGCACACACTGAGAACTTGAACCATTAGTGTGTAGTGTACAGCTGCATGCTGTTCGGTACTTCTCCTGGTCCCTCAAATCTTGCATTCCTTTCTGCACAGTAACACAGCTTCAAAGATAGGGTGGACAGTAGTCCTTGTCAAGGAAATCCTATGGTTCTGTGGGTAGGATGCTCTCCTGGGAGAATTTGAACTCCCTCAGGCTGCAGAGGGTGTTGAATTTGGGTGCCCTGCATTGTGGATGACTGCTCTAACCACTGGGCCATTATATAACATCAGGCTATGCTTAAAAAAATCCCTACTTGTTTGAAAAAATACATGTTAGGGACCTATCCTTGGGAGTGAGTTCTGGAACCCAAGCAGCTGAAAGCACCTTCCTCTAACTCAGCACCTAAGTTTCAGGCAGTAATTCAAACAAATTCTTGCACTTAATGTTTCTTATTGGCTAGCTCTAGAAGACCCCTTGTTCAGCACATTGGAATTACCTTTCTGAAGCACCTAGCTCTTCCCACAGGCTACACATGGAGCTTAAGTGAATAACTCTGGGTTTTGTCTTCCTGGGATCTGGGGGGCAGGTGCCTAAAAGTTAGCTATTGCAGCACTTCAGGTTTTTTATTGGCTCTGGCCCTTGGTCCCCTATTGCCCCAAATAATTTATCTCCATGTTAAGTTTAAATAATCCAAACTTGGTTCAGATTCTGACACTTTGTTCAAATTACTGAATTAAAATGAAAAAGTGAGCTCACCTCTCAAAAATACCTTGTCTGAAGTAATTCCAGCAGCAGCTGTCCCTCTATGATTATCAGGCTGAGTAAGAGAAATATGGATCATGATATCATTATGATTTCATTTGGGCTGCGCATCATGTAACAATCTACTCAGCTGGAGTACCAGGAAGGGGGTAGAACTGGACCTTCCATTAGCCATATCCAGTCAGCCAAACATTAATCAGAAAATATTCACCTGCCAGCTCTTGGGCTGTGAATGGCCCAAACCTGGGTTTGGGATCGAGGAAGGTTTCCAAGTGTCAGAGTTTGCCAGACCATCAGTGGCTGTATTTAGATTCAGTCATGTAACTTAGCTATTTTTCTGACATTTTATTAGAAATGCTGGCTTGAAGCCCAAAACTTTGTACTTGCAATGATGGAGAGGCCTGGGTTAAAAAAATGAAATATGAAATAATCATAAAGTTCCAAGCAATTTGAAAATAGCTTTTACAGTGACAATACATGTTTTTCTCTTGTTTTGAGTTCCAGAGGAAGAAAGCAGAATGCGAGTCTGGCAGATGGGGTCTCTCACTTGTCTTACTTTTGTAAAGCTTTATAATCCACTGGTGGGTATGTATTTTAGAGGTCCCCTCCCATATGATCTGCAGAAGATACAAGTCATTACAGCCTTCAACTACAAAACCTTTTTTAGCTCATGCTGCAGTCAAGCATGCTTTTAACTCAGAAGGCTCTCAGCTCAACTCTTGGTGTGTTGGCAGTAATGGCTGCTATCACACTTTGTCCAATTTAATTAAAAATTGGGTTATAAGCTGAAAAATTGGCATTAAAAATAGCACCCACTTACTTAATGGTCACTCACTCCATGGCACCTACTCACTCAGCTGTCTCTTACTTTAATGACGTAAATAAGAATAACATTTTTTACTCCAGAGAAAATTCTTCTACAAAGGATGTAATACTGCAGAACTATTCTAGCTGTGAGACAGAGAGGGCTGGTACTCAGCTGCTGTGGTGATTGGCACAGTCTCAAAACCTGAACACAATAATTTTCTAGCCTGGCTCACCATCAGCAATAACATTTTAACAAAGGGCCAAATTCTAGTTTCTTAGTCAAGCAAAATTCCTGCTGAACTCAACTGCAAGCAAGTTTTCCGTCTGTTATATTTGGGTAATTCCTCTGAAGTACTTGAGTATCAGTCTGTTCAATTTTCCCCACAAACTTAACACCTTCATTTTGTGTTTTAAGGTATATTCTGCCCCTGTATTCAGGGGACAAAGAAGAGCCATGCACCTGACTGTTCTTTCATGGTGTCACTGTCCTTTGATTTTTTGGTATAAATCTCGTCTATAGATTCAAGCTTTCTCCTGAGCAAGGTATATGTAGGGGAAGAGAGTTTTCAGGGAGAAAGGCCATGTAATTAATTAGTTGATTACATTTAAATTGGTGCACACCAGCATAGTTAGTTAAATAAGACAATGAATAATTGAATCATAGTGGATTGTGGTGTAGCAGAAAGTTCTGTAGATGATGGGAACGCCACCTGATATGCTCTGGTTTAAATGGATGAGATTTTAATTCCTGACACCCACTGAGGATATAATTACAAATGTTTTTAGCACTTTATCTATTAACTGTCCAAGAGTTTGTTCAAATTTTCCTTCTTATTATCATTTGGCAGAAATACATGTTGCTTATTCCAACAAAATATTGCAACCACTCTATTGCAAAAGAAATGCATCTGAGTAAGCGTGGGCTCAACATCACATCATAGCACTTTATATTTTGGAAGTGCTGCATAAATATTAACTATTGAAAGCCTTTGAGTTGTGCATAAAGTGTTTTCCAAGAATCTGTTATTTAAGATGGGAAGTTATGCTGTTCAGCAGCTGTCGAATATGTTGGCTCAGCAAAACGTGCCTGTTCTGAACAATACATCTGTGGCAAGAAAACAATATAGCAGAAGGTGATCTGTAAGCTATCCTAGTAGGCAACCATTGTTCCTCTGGATCTTGGTGTACACATAAGAAGTCTAGTCAGATGCCTGGTGAATCAGTTTGTGGCTGACAAGCCCAATTTGAGAGCAACACAGCTTGTCACAAATTTCTCAGATCCATATGTCATCTAAGTTGGAGTCCAAATTTACAGCATGCTGCTTTCTTCTTTCTCGCTTTGCTTCCATCCTCTGGATCAAAGCCACTTCATGTTGAGCTGCACCCAGTGCCAGATGTTCCCTCCAGATCAGATGGGATTCTTCATGCTCCTCCCAGCTTTCTGTTGATGTTGCATGACTTCATATCATTTTTGCACACATCATGGTACCACCATAGAGGGCAACCCCACTAGAGACATCTCAAATCTCACTATACAAAATATTCTTGGAGATATGGTCTTCTCCCATTCTCCTGGCACAGCCGATGCACCGTAGTCTTTTTTTTCTTGACAGTGGTTTCAAAGTGTATCAGTCCTGCATGCTCCAATACCTCTGTTTGGTATTCTGTCTTCCCATTTTATTTTCAGACTCTAACACATCTCACGTGAAAGCTGTTCAGTCTCTTGATGTGCCTGGCATATGTAGTCCACATTTCTGAACCATAAAGCAGGGATGACAACATACAAGTCTCATAGATTTGTACCTTCACCTGAGCTGATAGTTTATTGTTATTCCATGCACATTTCTGCAATAGCCTGAAATTCTTAGCTCTTTTCTGATTCTGTTAGTTCAGTATGAAGATGTCTGAGGCAAGTCTACAATTGATATTAATGTGACTGAATAAACTCCAGTGCAGTTTGTGCTGGAATTCATTGCTCCTGGGCACAGCATTTACATGTGCAGGCTGGGGCTGGTTTGACCTGGCTCGGTGTGCTGCAGAAGGGCACAAGCATGCTGCAGTGCAGGGCTAGATGGCAGGCACCCCTCACACTGAAGCACCCTCATGCCCCACCCAGCCTTGTCAGTGTCTACATGTGTGTTGCAGTACACTAAATAATGCTGCTGTAGGATATTACTTGTATACAGTGACATTTATTAGTTTATTGCGACCTAATAGGGCTGCATGTGTAGATGCTGAGACTTTACTGCAGAGCTAATTAGGCAACTTGGCAGTAAATGTCTCATATAGACATGCCCACTGTCAATGACAACAAGAGATTTATCCTCGAGAGTGATATCATACCTTGGTACCTGATTACAATCTTTTTGAGACTAATTCCCATCCCAAAGCTCCTGCAGGATTCAGAAAATCTGCCCAAGAGATTTTGCAGGAAAGATTCGCTGTAAGCAATCGAGACCACATGATCTGCAAACAGAAAATTTCTCAGAATCCATTCTTTCGCCTTGTTTTTGCTTTAAACCTTGCAGTGTTAAACAAGCTTCCATCTAGTCTGGTTCGAAGATAAATGTCATTATTGCTGTCCTTGAAGATGCAGAAATGAAAATTCTTTGTTTTAATATAGTACTGTAAGCAGTAATGTTCCAGTAAAAGAAGGGCTTAATTGTCTCCATTTTCTCCTGAAAAGAAATCATGTTCATGGTCCAGTTTTGACTTTCAGTGGTATCCCCATGGTGGGAAAACAACTATGTTTGCAACATCATATTAATCTTTTCTCTTTTTTTCTCCCAGGTGTAGGAACAGTAACCAGTGTTTCTCACTGTCTTGGAGAGAAACTTCTGATGATGGAGGATGTTACTTTAAAAACATATTTTACTTTTTTTTTTTTTCTTTCCAATATATGGATGACATTGAAGAAAGACAAAGTGGAAGTAAAATCCAGGTACAGTTTGTACGTGTGAATGTTTGTTTGTATCTGTGCATTGGAGGCAAAAGGCTAGATCTGGATAATGCAGAGTACAGGTCAGGAAATATTTTGCAAAAACAAATAAATAAACAGCTATAATTTCATCTTTGTATTCTGCAGATCTGTGTAGAGTTGGTACCTTTCAGGGTAAAGCAAATCCCCAACTTGTATATAAAATCTTGTGACTTCCATGTCTTAGACTTATAATAGAATACAAAAAATGTACACTTCCAGGAAAAAAAGGCTGATTGGCCCACTGTATGTTTAATTATTTTGTCAGTATTTGATCTATATGCTGGCAAATTGAAGCTGCTACTTTCCAACGGGAGTGAATTATTCACAGCTGCCAAATTGGAATTTGAACTCTCACCTTAAGAATGTGATATCCACATACTGGTAAATTGGATCTGGCATGCTCCAAGAGTAATATGGTGTCCATAGCTGGCAGGCTGGAACTGGCACTCTTGTACCAATCCAATTTGAGATGAGGATACACATCGTTTAGACCATATTTTTCTTATTATTGTTTGTGTATCTTTTCCTTTTCATAGAAAAAACCCTGGAAATTAAACTCAAGAGATCTACAAAAGCTATTTTAGAGAGGTTATCCTTTCTTTCCATCTGCTTCTCTGTGACTTTAATGAAAACATACTGTTATACTGAGGCTGTCCTTACTCAGCCAAAATGTTCACAGATATTGCTGGGAGTTTGGCCTGAGCAAATACTTCATGACTGGGCCCAACTGATGTAGAGAAAAAATATACCTACAGGCAAAACTGGAAGCATTTGATTCTATTAAAGGAAAAAGAGAATTTAGGAAGAGTAGATGTGTTGTCTTCCTTGTTTATTATGAATCTAGATTTATTTAGATATCTTTTTTTTCTAATTACTGTTTCTTAATACTCTCTATAGTGTCTCTCCTTAAGTTGTTAAGTGTTTTTGCCAAGATAATTTTTTTTTATAAAAATGATTTTACTATGTAATGTATTATTTTTTAGTGGCTTAATAGGAGAAGTCAGGATAGTCCTGTTTCATTGGACTGTCATTAATAAAATGCATTGGACTGTAGCTTGCAATTTAAAAAATGCAGCTATTAAAGTGTTTTCCTGTCCTTTAACACCAAAAGATGCATGTATGTTTTTGTACTGGAGCTGCTGTAGAGTTATCAAATAACTAGTCAACAGGCTACTTAGTATCTTGAGATGTTTTGTGTTGGGTGGGGCTGTCTCCCCACCTGAGTGGAGATTTGATGCCTTTTTATATATATGCAGTGCCATAGATAGAACACTGAACAACACAGGACAAAGGTAACTGCCTCAAAAAAAGATTACAAACTAAGTGCACTGTACAGCGAACATTTACTTCGGGACACTGGAGCTGATTTAACACTCATAACTCAGGAGGAAGATTCCTTTGCTTTTAGTGGGCAGTGGATCAGGTCCCCAGCGTCTATTACCTTGAATAGACTCATTGAATAGACCTTGAATGACCATAGTGTTTACTAGCCCAGGCAGAAAGTATTTACAGGATTCAGGCCCTAATTCAGCCCAACAGAAAATACATACAAGATGATTCAAATACACAAGAGTGAAAGTGAAATCACTGGGGAGATCATGTTCTGAGGGATTCATAAAGTGGGTTTAAAGAAGGGAGAATTTCAAGATGGAGGCAGAGGATGACTGACAAAAAATGTGAAGCTGTCATATAAACCTGTCATTTCTAAATTTAGAAGTGAAGTCCTTCCAGATTTTACAAAATGATGGAACAAGCAGTTCTCTTCAAACTCTACCACCTTTCACTGAGGTTAAAAGGTATATTTTCTTTTCTAACAATGGTGTTGAGACTCTGTACTTGCAAGGATTTGGACTTCTGCACACAACAAGTAGAGAGATCAATAGATGGATGTTAGTCTGAAGTCAAGCAGAAAGCAGGATAGGTTAGTGCTTAGAGACAAGCCGGTTCAGAGGCATAAGCTTTCATAGGCATCAGCCTACTTCATCAGATGCTATGAATTTATAGCATGTGCTGCGCAAGTATTGTAACATTCTTCTTTGTCGCTTTGACAAATTCAGTGTTATTCTGCAGATATCCACTCAGGATACTGCTGCAAAGATCATTTTCCTAGCCCATCAATTTGGTTGTTATCCTTCTCTCTGCATCCCCCTTCTAGCTCCCCCTTCTGACACATCTCTCCACAGTCTAGACTCTTAACAGCCTTGCTTCCCCCGCCCCATGTTATAATCTCATTCAGTACTAAGGGGTCACTTCCAACTTCACTTAGCCTGTGATCCCAGGTGCATAACAACTTCTTAGGTTTGCACAGGGGCACGCTCAAGTTTGCTCCTTTATTGGGAAGATCTCCCCATAACCATCTAAAAGTTACCTCACCATCTCCCTTAAATCCCTCCTTGGCATCTCCTTTCCTGTGATGGCTATACAATCTTGACCACTCAATCTAAGACCACTGCCTAGCAGGCTGACCAATATTGCCTCATTGTTTTCTGATCTATGCCTGTCTTATGCTTGAGCCCACTGGTTGGCTTTAGTCTTATACTTGGATTGTGTAAACTCTCTGGAGAAAGGACCATCTTTTTGTGCTGTCTGCGCAGAGCAATGTAGCCCTGTCTCATGGCTGGGACTCCTAAATGCTACAAATAATGCATAACAATGGCAACAACCTGCAAGATCAGGGTTGACAGACAATTGTGATTCCTTGGTACAGACCTGGTAACCATATATATTTTGCCTTTAAAAAGTGCCATTAGATACGCAGTCTGGCAGTGTCAAAGGCTGAAGTAATTGAATGGTCCTCTCTCTCAAAAGGCTGAAAACACTTGCGTGCCCAGGGCTGTCTGTCCGTAGGACAGTGGGGCCCTCCTCTCCTCCAGTCAGGTTGTAATAAAGATGTGTCATTCTAGAGGGACTGGCTTTTCAGCCATCATCTTTTATACTTTGTATGATTTAGTAGGCGCACGTTAGTGTAGAGCAGCTGCTGGGGAGATCTGTCCAGTGGACGCTGCACTTGCAAAGCCCCGCAGTACTGCTGCCTCTTATGATCTGGGGTGTTGTTCTTAAAGTATAAAAGTATATATCTTGTTGGCTTGTTCTTAAAGTCTATCAGTACAGATAAAAGAAAGCTAACTTCTTCACATTCCTGAGGCGCAGACTTTAAGAACAGCACCAACAACCATGAGGCTTGGCGACACCGGGTCCCGTTTGACAGCAACTTCGGGCGGCTCCCGTCGCCTCCCCGCGCCGGTGTTCCCACGCCGGCAGCAGCGAGGGGGCCGCCGCCTCCCGCCCGGCGCGTGAGGAGAGGCGGCCGGGAGCGGGGCGGCGGGCGCGGGACAGCGAGCGAAGGAGGCGAGCCAGGCTTTGGGATGCGGGAGCCCAGCGCCCGCCCGGGTTTCAGGCGCGGGGAGCGGGGGCAGGCGGAGAGGAGCAGCCCGGCGCGGCCACCAGCGCGGCGGCGGGGGACGCGGGGAGGGAGGGAGGGAGACGCCTATGCCGGTGGCCCCGGGGGGGGCGGCACCGCCCGCAGCATTAGGACCCGGAGGAGGGCCCGGGCAGGGGCGGAGCGGCTCCTGCTCCGAGATGGCTTGGACCACAGCACCACCTACTTACTAAGCATCCAGCGCGGGCATCCCGCGCTGCCCCTGCCCCGGCCCGACGGCCCCACGTCACAGCCGCCGGGTATAAAGCACCCGGCAGGCAGCCGCGGCCGGACTCGCGTGGGACCCGCTCCCGCGCTGCACGTGGCGCCGGGCAGGTAGGTGCCCCCGATCGGGCCGGCCCCGCGGGAAGGGGCGGCCGCGCACACCGAGCCCCTTGCTTTGCAGATGCCGGACGTGGCCGGGACGTCGCAGCGCCCGGACGGGGCCGAGGGAGGCGCCTGACCGCCGCCGCGGGTC
>NW_017728886.1:240640520-240646634 GCF_001723895.1 Crocodylus porosus | reverse complement strand
CGTGCGCCCGGGCTGCCGCGGCCCGCGCCGCCGGACTGCCCGGGGCAGCCGCGAAGCTGCTTCTCTTTCTGCTCTCGCCACTTGGCCAGCACTTCCTTGCGGCTGCCCCGGGAGCGCAGGGTGTTTGCTGAGGAGGCGGCTGAGCGCGGGCGAGGCGCCCGGGAGCCAGGCGGCGGCTGTCCGTGGCATCCTCGCCCCCCGGAGGAGGGCTCTGCCGCGGCTCGGACGTGGGTCTCGAGGTGACTCGAGGAGTCCAGTCCTCGAGCCACGGACCCGGAGCCGGTCTCCGCGGGGCAGGGCAGGCTGCAGCCTGGGATTTCTCTCCTTTTTCTTTTCTTTTCCCCCCTCCGCTTTCTCTCTCTCCGCGGCCGTTACAGCACCCAGGTGGACGAAGCTGTTACTGCAGCTTCTCTCCACTGGAGTTGTGGGCTTTGGGTGCCATCCTCCGTCTCTGTAAAACCTCGTAGGTGTCCGTGCAACTTGCAGCAGTTCAGTCCCTTTTGCCCCTTGCCGGCTCTCACCCCGTCCCGGCAGCTAAAAGAAAAACACAAGATCCGCTGGGTCGGCTACCACTAGCACTTCCGAAGAGACTGCAGCCAAAGAGCTGTTAGGAGCATGCTAGCAACATCTCTAGCGATCGGGCAGTATAAATCCTAAGAAAATTACAAAAGAGAAATGGCTTATCCTTTCAGGCACATGTACACTTCTGAGTGGGTCAAAAATTACATTGTCAAGTGTTTGAGTTTTGATGTTTCTCCAACAGATGGTTTCCAGAATTTAATTTTTGTGTGTGTGGCTAAAATGACAGCAGTCCTTTAAAGTGACCAGGCTATCTATCGGTGCTAACAAAGGGTAGACTGTGTCTTTAATTAAATGTGGAACTACTTAGAGCGCTGGCTAGACAGCCAAGGGTGATAGTAGTATTTCTGCTTTACAACACAGCTTAAGGATTGCACTGTGGGAGTGTTGAGATGAATAGACATCTAACTTGAGTTGAGTGAACTGTCCCTCTACAAAAACTTAAGCTGCTTTTAATTGATCTCATGTTCACTGATTGATCTTAGACCAATTGTTGTGCTTGCCCAAAGGAGATTGATTTAAATTAGTTTCTTGGTGGACGCTTGCTCCTTGGATAAATAATATCAGTATGGACCGTTCGTTGACTTACTGGTGCTGTTTTGTGCTGTCACCTAGTACTTCTGTTTTGGACTGGAAGAATGCAAGCTCCCATTAGTTAATAAAACTAAAGAAATGAAAGTGGCTGGTGTTAGAGACAAAATCATTGACTATATCTGAAGTTAGAAATGACATTTAGCATGACACATGCAGTTTGAAGTACAGTCTTAATCCAAGATTTAAAATGCCTATAATTTCACAGTTTTTCCATATCCCATCTGCAAATAATCAGGCATTCACTGTGGGGTACTGGCACTTAGAACTTCACTGGCACTCTGTTTGGTCTGTTATATGATCTCAGATGCTCCATAATATTATTTTCTTAATGAAATGAAATTTTTGGCATTGACCCATGGAGTAGAAATCAATTGCATCCAGTCTGGAATGGAAGGCAAATGGATCATACTTTAAACCTGTTTAAAAATGTGCACAATGAACCCTATGTATGCATTTTTGTGCAGAAGAGGTGGGGTTCACAGCAAAGCTATTCTAAGAGAATGTAGCAAATACTGGAGACAATTTCCTGTTCCTTGTTTCCTTATCCATCTCTCCCATCTCAGCCCAAGTCCTATAACAGCACAACAGAAATACAAGACAAACTTAAGAATTTGATTCTTAACTGGCATTGGGTTAGTCAAGTAATGTTACGAAAGCTAAAATAAGAAAGCAACATTGGGAAATCATTCTTTAAAATCCCCCAAATCAAGAGAGTATTACTATTAACAGTATGGGAAAATACTGGAAATGTTTAATTTATATTGTTGTTCTCTCTTCACTTTAATTCAATAGAAATTATTGTCTGCAACAGTTTACCTGTGTCAGTATTCTTGTTTTGGGAGGGGGAATTTTTTTTCTAGGATATCAAGAATTATGATTATTTCCTCTTCCAGCAGGAGCTTCTCTAAAATATATTGCAAAGTTTAAAGGTCAGTAGACTGATGTACTACCACATCATTTCCTTTCCTTATATTACATTTTACAATTCCATGGTCACCTACTTACTTCCATCCTTTTACATTATCTTCAGGTCCCTGATCTTGTCTCCTTTAATGATCACCAGGTCTTGTATGCCTTACCATCTGCAGCTAGTGTCTTGGTTTTGATCCTTATGTATTCAGCTGAAAATTTCAGCTCAGGTGCAGAGGAGAGATCAGAAGTTTGTTTATTTTATAAGAGGAGATCGCTGTGAATTTCCCAATAGCAACCTCTAACAACATCTTCATACAAAAAAAAAATCTAGGAACAAAAGCTGTAGGTCTTGCTTACCAGGATGAATGATTGTGTTCTGGCAAACAGTAATTCTTCATTGGTGTGAATCTGTGATGTACTGGCATAACAGGATGTATTGCCAGGAGAATGCTGAATAGTAATGGGGAGGTTATATTGCCACCCATATAGGTTTGTTTGAGATCGCTCCTGGACTACAGTGCACTTAAAAGCAGGACGCATTCAAACATGAATATAGAAAAAATGGAGGGTGAGGTGGCTGAAAAGAACTGCAAGAATAAAATTGATCTTGTTCTAGAAAGTATCCCTTAGAATCAACCTGTTTAGCTTATTACAATGAAATTTGAAATGATTTGATCAAGATCTGTATTTAATAATATATACGTGATACTTGAGGGCCCTTCTGTTTGTCAAAGTAAGGCATAGTAGACTTACTGGCTGGAAGACAGGAAAATTCACAGTGGAAATGAGATGCGACTTTTTAACAGTGAGTTGGGAAGGCATGGAACAGGTCACCATGGGTTGTGGTAACCCCCATCACTCAATGCCTTTAAAACAAAAGTGGATATTGTTTTGAAAGAGATGTCCTAATTAGGCTATAAGTAGGGACCTACTTAAATCATGGGATAAAGGTTTTTTTTCGCAACCCACTGATGGTAAGCAGAGCCGATTTTTTTTTTGTAGGCATTTTGCAGCAGCCCCTCAGTGCTGATTGGCAGAGAGGCCCTGGGGGGTGGAGCGGGAGAGATTGGGGGTGGCAGCCCTTTGTGCCTTCTCGCTTTTCTGTGCTGATTGGTGGAGAGGCCCCAGCTGAAGGACAACGAGCGAGGAGGCAGATGCCATTTTCTCTGCTGCCTTTTATGATGCCCTGCCAGCTGGCACCTTCCACTCCCAGCAGGGAGGACCCCTGGCTCCTATTGGTGAGCCAGCATTTTATTTTTATTAAATTTTTGTTGTTGTTGTTGTTGTTGATTTTGCGGACAATCCCAGATTTTGCATTTTTTCTGTGAAATCTGTGAAACCACAAATTAAGTAGGTCCCTAGTTATAAGTTGTTGAACTTGATATGAGAACTGCTGGGTGAAATCTTTTATCTGTGCAGGTCTGACTAGATGACTATAGTAGTTCTTTCTTATCCTGATGTCTTGGAAAATCAAATTACCTTTTGATATCCTCTGTCTTTGATATCCTGAGTGCAAAACATACTTGGATCTCATCCCACATCCAACAAGGGCTAGTAATTTAGAACCTTAGTTGCAGTAAAACATAGTTTCTCAACCTGTGATACGCGTACCCCTGGGGGTATGTGAGACACAGGCAGGGGGTACGCGGGTACCACAACACTCTCTTTCTTGCCCTCTTTTCCTCTCTCGCACCTTCCTCCTCTCAAAATTATGGCAAAAAAATTGATACCATAAATTCCCCAGTAATAATTTGGCATGCCATGCTTTGTACAGCACTGGGTTCAGCCCGCCTAACTTTGGCTAACATCACCTGTAGCCCAGGTACATACTTAAGTTGTGCGTCCCCGGTATAAAAGGTGGCAACCCTACCCACACCAGATCAGACATCTGTCATATCATGGCCTCATATACACAGCCCTTCTTCCAACATATGGCACACATTAGTCTGTAAATATAAAATCCCCTGGAAAATTGCATGTTGGGGTACTTACTAAAATTTTTAGAAGTTAGGAGGTACTTAAAAGATTGAGAAACACTGCAGTAAAATACAGTTCAGGAAAAATACGGTCCTCATTTGTGGTGGGGTGGTTTCTCAAGTGCAGTCTTAGTGCCTGGTTCAGAATTTATTGAACTTTGTGGGAAAACTGCTGTCAGTTTCATTGGGTTTTAGATCTGGCCACTGTGCTCCTAATATCTTGAAGTACCAGCTTCTCTCACAGTGTGACTTATTTTGAAATCTGTTACTTATATGCTGTTCGTCTTGATTCATTTAGGTACGAATCTTTATCACCCTATTGGCCAGGGAGTTGAATTTGCAAAAATTGAATTTGACCGGGTTAAGTCAAACTTGGATTTGAATTACTTTATTTATTTATTTTTTATTATGGCAGTATTTAAACAAGAGCGGGGCCCCACTGGGCCAGATCAGTGATTCTCAACCATGATGTTGCAAGATCCTTCAAAGGTTGTTGCACAGTGGGGAGGTAAGCGCTTTTAGTCCTCCTTTGATACATTTAAGCATGAACCTATGTCATCAAGCTGTTATTCACCAGACCTTAGCAATTCATTGAAGAAAAAGTGGGGGACTCAGACATGTAATGAAAAGACTTAGAAATACACTGTTATAAAAAAAAAAAAAAAAAGCTTTTAAAAGCTATTATCTATAGATGTTCCAGCTGTAAGTTGCACATGGACACTGGTTATTTATTTACACATAATTAATAGCCACAAACCTTATAGTTTACTAGAGTTTAAATTTTAGTGCATTGTTTACTGACCACAGTTGATGTGCCTACATATTGCGCAGTATAGAAAATACTTTTACAACTAATTGCTCAGGTAGAGTGAAGAGATGAAGCCTGGAAGCTGATGTATTCTAGTGCTCTAATATTTATTCTTATCCACTCTTCTTCTTTCTTCTGAACAAAGTTAGCTTTTCTTGTTGCTTTTTAAATTCTGTTCCAACAGCAAAGCCAAGCTTGCAGCTGTTGCTGTCAAGAAGCCTGGGTGGGGCCCCCTTTGCTTTGTGGGCTCAGCCCAGCTCCTCCCAGTACCCCAGCTGGAGTAGCTGGGGGGGGCCATGAAACAGGAGGCTCCCTTCCCCCAACCCCCACCCAGGCCTCTTGACAGCAGAAGCAGCAGCTGCCAGCTTGGCTTTGTTGTGGCCTGAGCTGGTGGGGGGGAGAGAGGAGGGTGGATAGGGTGGAATGGAGCCACCTCCCCTCCTAAGCCAAGGCCAGCTCCCCACAGTACCCTGGCAAAGTGAGGGGCCTCAATTCTAACCCCCCCCCAACTCTGTCCACGCAAAGCCCAGCTAGCAGCCATGTGCTGTTCCCTTTCCCTCCCTGTTTCCACTGCTGACAGCCCTGGGGGCAGCCAGAGCTGGGTGGGGGCAGGGCTGGGGAGAGGGGTGGTTCAGCAACCTGCTTGGTGACTACTGGAGAGCCTCCAACTGATGACCAAGGCTGGTGCAGGCAGGCTTGAGTCCTGAGTGGTGGGGAGCTAACCCATGGTGCTTTGTCCAAAGCACCATGAGTTAAATGCTCTCAGAGGCCACCCATTATACATGTGCTCTGGAAGTGGGTGGGAGGGAGCTTTTCTTAGAGGGGCTCAGAGCTGATCTAATTTAAGCTCCTGAAGCATCTCCTGTATCAGTGTCCCCATGTTTAAAAATGGCAGCAAGGGAGCTTTATCTAAAGGTCATCGAACAAGCTTCAGATAAAGTGCCCCGGCTGCCATTTTGAAGTGCAGGAATGCAGAGACATGAGACGCAGGAGGCTGCTGGCATATGGTAATTGCCGTGCTCTAACAGACTCAATTAATCAGCGTGTCAGAACAGGCTTGTTGCTCATGTATAGGCGCCCTAAGTGTTTGCAGGCACCCATAGCTGCCAAGATGACTGCTACTTTTCTGGTCCTGTAAGCAGACAGGGTAGAGTCCAGTTTCATAGTAGCTAGAGTCGGAAGGGACCTAGGTAGATCATCTAGTCCGACCCCCTGCCTTGGCAGGAAAGAGCACCGGGGTCAGAT
>NW_017728886.1:240621149-240640509 GCF_001723895.1 Crocodylus porosus | reverse complement strand
ACCACATTGGCCCTTTTCCAGTCCTCAGGGACTTGGCCCAAGCACCAGGAATCCTCGAACAGCCGTGCCAATGGCTCTGCAATGACACCAGCCAATTCCCTCAGCACCCATGGATGAAGGTCATCCAGGCCCGCTGACTTGGACACATCTAAGCCCTCCAGGCAGTTCTTAACTAGGTCTGAACTAACAGTCGGGGGACTTGCATTCTGCCTGGGCCTTTCTACGCTATCACCCCAGAGCACCCCATTGTCAGCGGACAGGAACACGGAGGCAAAAAACTTGTTGAAGAGTTCTGCCTTCTCTTGCACGTCTGTCACCAACTGCCTTGCCCTGCCTCGTAAGGGACCAATATTACCCCGAGACTTCTTCTTGCTACCTATATACTTGAAAGAGGACTTTTTGTTATCCTTAATCCCAGAAGCTAATCTAAGCTCCAGTGCTGCTTTAGCCTTCCTCACCAAATCCCTACAAGCTTGTATCAGGGAGGTGTACTCCTCTTTTGTCCCTGCCCCCTGCTTCCACTGCCAATACGCTTTTTTCTTTGCCCTCAGGCCAGTTGAATATGACCCATCCACCACCACCCTCTGAGTACGACCCTTCAGCCAATCTGCAGTCCATCTGACTGTGTAGGCATCAATGCCACAGTCACCTAGTTTTTTTAATGAGGATGGGGTGGGAGACGGTGTCAAAGGCCTTGCTGAAGTCCAGAAAGACTACGTCCACGGCGACACCTGCATCCAATACTTTTGTGACCTGATCATAAAAGGCAATCAGGTTGGTTTGACATGACTTGACCCTAATGAAACCGTGTTGGTTGCCCTTGAGCATCATCCCTGAAGCTGGCCCATCGCAGATGTGCTCCTTGATGATCTTCTCAAAGAGTTTCCCTAGGATTCAGGTAAGACTGACGGGCCTATAGTTACCTGGGTCCTCCCTCCTCCCTTTTTTAAAGATGGGGACCACATTGGCTATCTTTCGATCATTTGGCACCTGGCCTGAGCGCCACGAGCGCTCATAAAGCTGTACCAAGGGCCCTGCAATAATCCCTGCTAGCTCCTTCGACACTGGGGTGGAGAGCATCTGGACCTGCTGATTTGAACATGTCCAGCCCCTCCAGAAGCTCTCTAACCCGGTCCTCCCCAACCTGAGGTCTGGAGGCGTTCCCCTCCAGTCTGTCTTGCATCACGGTGGGGAAGCCCTGGTCCCTGCACAAGAAAATGGAGGTGAAGAATTGGTTAAAGAGGTCTGCTTTTTCCTCTGGTGCAACCACCAGATTGCCCAGAGGTTCTTGCAGGGACCCCACATTTCCTGGTGCTTTCTTCATCCTCTCTCTATATTTGAAAAAGGACTTTTTACTGTCTTTGATCTTGGATGCTAGTCCTAGCTCTATGTCTGCCTCAGCTTTCCAGACAGCTCCCCTACAGGCCCGAGCAGAGGACGTATACTTCTCTTTGGAGTTAGCACCCCCCTTCCACCGGGTGTACGCCGCCTTTTTGGCAAGCAGGCATTCCCGGACGCCCTTGGTGAGTCGGGGGGCTTTTGGGCACTCTTACCCCCCTTGCTTCTTGTTGGGATGGTCACCCCTTGAGCCCTGAGTATCGTCTCCTTAAGGAACGACCACTCATCTTGGGCACTGAGTTCCCCTGCCCTCAAGAACCCCAGTGCCTCTCCCACTAATCTCCTCAACTCATTGAAGTTGGCCCTCTTGAAGTCTAGGGCTACCATCTTGCTGCAGGCTCTTGACACCCTGTGCTGGATGGTGAATTTCAGCAAGCGATGATCACTATCACTCAGGTGGTCAAGAACCTGGAGGCCCCTTAGCAGGTCGTCGCCTGTGGCGAGGACCAGGTCCAACAGGGCATTTCCTCTGGTGGGACTGTGCACCTCCTGAATTAAGTGGAGGTCCTGTATCTTGGTCAGGAACCTCCTGGAATGGTCTGACCTGGCTGACTGTTCCTCCCAGGAGATGTCTGGGTAATTTTAAATCACCCATGACAACTACATCCCTTGCCTTAAGTGCCTCTGCAGGCTGGCCCCAAAATTCCCAGTCCAGCTCCTCCCCTTGGCTGGGGGATCTGTAGTAGACCCCCACCGTTAAATGCCTCTCCCCATGGCCCCCTTGTATCTTGACCCAGAGCACTTCAGCTTGCCCCTCCTCTGACCCCATTCTGCTGGCAGAGGATGTGTATAGTCTGCAATACCTTGATGAGTTCTGTGGTGAGAATCCACACTTTATCATTAACATAAGCTTTTTATAAAGAACTATTTACAATAAAGAAGTAATAGTCTTGCTACTGTCCTTTCAAAGGTTTGAGGACTATCCTTGTTGTCCTGCCGTACTAGGAAGTTTGTGCTGCTTCTCTGTCTCCTAAGATGCCACACTTCCTGAACGCTGTTTCCAGGAGGACTTACTCTGTCACAGTCAGCCATAACTCTGGAAAAATCTTTTTTTTCCCCCTACATTCTACCTTCCAAAACTGAGGTGTATATTATATTTGTGACTGTGTTATGTGAGAAAATATGATAATAAACTATTCAAACATTCGACCTGCAGTTTTCTGAAATTGAGATTTTTTTTGAAAAAGCCAGTGTACTATTTAATCTTACTCGAGATTCTCCAGGTCATATGCTTCTTGTATAGATCTAGTGCAGTGCTTCTCTGCCTGTTCTGTATTGTGAATCTAGAGAAAAGGTTCAGTACCCCCCTTTCCATCTAACTGTAACAAGGGAGGCTGTTTGTGACATCCTGGAGCCCTGTTGCTATTCTGCAGGTTGAGAACCCATGTAAGAACTAATATGTGGTCAAGAGGTATGTCAGCCTCGACCAACTTTTAACGTTGTAACTTTTATAGAACTTTATTCATGTACATTTGATTTCACTCTAATCTGCTTTATAAATCTGTCAAATCATCTTCCTGAATTGTATTTAGAGAAAAGCATAGGAAGGTCTGGTGACCTAGACTTCTATACTTGGAACTTGGCCAATCAATCAGACGAGCAAGAAAGAAGTTTTCATGGGCAAATGTTATTGACTTTGGCAGAATCTTCCCTCATATAAATTTAATCTTCAGCCCTTTTGGTTGCAAAAATAACTTCCCAAATGCAACTTGAGCATGAAAAGATGTCAGCTGTTTCTTTAGATGTGTAGACTGATTGCTCCAGCTCCCACTGATTGCTCCTTAGAGTCTGGAAAGCTGCCCCAGAACAAGGAGTGGCCAGTTTTCTCAGGTCTCACTGCTGCTGTTTGGAACTATAAGGTAAGTCAGGCTGGTTTCCCTTGCTGCTACTGCTGCTGCTTCTCTCTGCTTTTTCCAAGCAGGAGTCAGTGTCAGGTACCATAGATAATTATCTGAGTGAAAAAAAGAGGCTGGTTGGAATGCCCTTTCATTCTTGGAACAGCCAGGAGCTCTGTGGTAGAAGGATGAGGGGAGGGTTTTTCTTACAGATCAGAGGCTTAACATTTCAATATGCCTACTAGTTGAAGGTTGAAGTGAAAGGCCAAGAACCTGGGTATAGGATGGGAGGAAAACCTAACTGCCCTAGAATCTTTAGGGTTTCATAGAAATCTGGTTTAGCCTCAGGTGCTTTTTTCCTTTCTTTAGAAACTAACGGGATTTCTAAGCACTAAGACCATCAACAGGAGGTGAGTGGCTAATTTCAACCCATGGCTGTCTGTGCACAGATCTGATATCAGATTTACCCAAAGCACCTTGTCTGCCTATGTCCTCAGACCAACGCAGCTACAGCCTGCACCCTTGAATTGGCTACATTTCTCGCTTAGACTTGCGATTAACAAACTCTGGTCCATGGAGTGTGCGCCACTGTTCTGTGGAGATCCGTCTGGTCCCATGTTTTTGACTCCTATTATGATATTAAAGTGATATGCGTAGATGGATTTATCTAGGGTTATTGTTGTGGGATTTTTTGGGTTTTTTTTTTTTTTTAAACCATAAATAATCACTGCAAATTTGGTTAGGAAATAGAGGCATGACAGAATACAGATAGCTTTCCCCATATTTTTCTTTATTTCAGTTGCTTTTGTCCTTTAAGTGTACTGAAAGATATGGAAAGGAAAGGTGCATATGAGAAAATATTTTTATTAAGATGTGGCCTGTGGGCAATTAATAGTAATTTAAAAAAATCGAGAATGGACAGATTAAGGAGTGATCAATTTCAAACTCTGCTCTGACTCCTGTCCTTTTTTGGATAAATTTTTCAGAGTTTGTTCTCATTTATCTGAAGATATTTTATTACTTGAAAATATACATTTTGCCTATACTCATACAAGATATATGCAGTAAGAGGGAGGGTGGCAGGGGAAGGGTTCCTAAGAAAAGCATAGAAGGAAACAGTTGCATAGCCTCATTTTAGACCATTTCTAGACTGGGTATCTTGTATCAGGGCAGCTGCTTTAATGCAAACCGTGCATTAACAGCACCAGTGAAGTTGGGATCTCTATTTGGGCAATTAAGGCTTTGGACATCTGTAACTTGCAACTAACTTGAAAAGAGAGGGAAAGTCTCTGTTTGGAAGTCATCATTGGCTTTTATGATTTAGCTGTTATGATTGTATGCTTTGATAGCAGCATACGTGAGCTAAATTGCCATAACTTTAACCATGGATAAAATAGGATGAAAATTGCTCCATTTCTGTTCCTAACAGAGGATACAGATGTAACAGATGCATCATAATAGCTTATATAGCTATTTGATACACCCTTATCTTGGCAACTTACTTGGCAAACTTCACCAGTGCCAACTTTATATTACACATGTGCAGTGTGCTACTCTGGTGCAAACCTTTCTAGCCCAGACAAGGTCTTAACATAGCTCCAAATTGAAATTCCTACTGAAGTATCTCCCGCACAGTAGATTTGAACAACTTGCTCAGTTTGTGCATGTGTTAGTGACTCTTGTTTTTGTCATTAGTTCTACAGTGGCTGCATTCTTTTTTCACATAAATCTATTAGCTTATATTACCATTGCACTTAGAAGCAGCAACTGAGATTTTGGGGTAATTGTGCTAGGCACTATTCGTATGACTACATAGAGACAGTGTCTAAATTAGGGAGCTGGAATGGGATCTAGCATGGACATCCCTGTACTTGCAAAAAAGTATCCTGGGGTCTGTAATTACAATTGGTTTAGACTTGTTTTATGTTTCATCTGGAAGTGAGCACCACCAGCTGCCCAGTGCATCCTAATTGCAATATACTGGAACATTGATTCAGTACTGACATAGCAGGAAGAGGTCACTATGCTTGTTTACCACACAGCAGTTGGTTGTTTTTGCCTTTGCTTATAGCTATTGCCAGGTATGGCAAAGGATATTAAAACCTTCCCCTACTGTTTGGAGATTTTAGTTTTGAGAGACATGTAATTGGAGACCACCTTCTAAAATTTATGAGTTTATTTACCTTCTGTCCTGAATCTACTTCTGCGACTACTTCTATGACAGCTAGGCAACAGAAAAATCTTCAAGCTAGATATGAGCCCTGAACTTTAAAAACACTTGGATCAGACCTTTGTGGCTTGGATCCATTATTTAGGAAATCACAATGACATAAAATCATAGAAAAGAAGGGCTGGAAGGTCATTTAGGGGTCATTTAGTCTAACCACTGATTTGAGGCAGGATCATCCTAAGCATGTAAATAGCATTTAAAAAAAAATCCATTTAACCTTCTCTAATTATTGGTTAAATTGTTAACCAATAACACATATCTAGGCTCAGCTGTGGGATGAAGACCCCCAGGCCAGTACCTTCCTGTTCCTGAGTCACTGTGCTGCTTCCTTTCCCCACTGAACTGTGCCCCACATTAAAGTTAGCTGGTAATTCATTACCGGTATAAATATACAGGCAGTCCTCGACTTACAAAGTTTTGAGTTACAAAGTTTCACACTTACAGCGTTTATAAATTGGCACCCTGTTTCAACTTTCTGATGTCAGTTTCGACTTTATAATGCTTGATGCGTCGCCCATCTCCCATCTGTCCAAACTTCCTTAGGCAGTTTCTTTAAGAAAGCAGACAAGACTCCAGAAAAACCTGCAGCCAAAACTTGTGAGAAGACTCCAGCCAACTACCCTTCAAAAAGTCCAGCCAAATTACCTCAGAATAGTTCTTCCAAATCAATATGATTGCTATTTACAGTATAAATGCATTAATGTAGCTATGTTACTCATCTATAATTGATTTGAGTATAGAATTCTGGGTTATTTTTGGTGAAAACAGGGTTTTTTTCTGATACCCAATTTAAGCCTACTTGGCCTGAATAAAGTGCAGCTTCAAGCCATTGGTCCACATCTTGCTGTCTGTAGCAACACAGAAAAGGTGTTCTCCCCCTTTTTTAGAGCAGCCCTTCAGATATTTGAAGACTTCTATCATGTCCCCCCTTTATTGCCTTTTCTGCCAGCTGAACATGCCTATTTCCTTCAATTTTTCCTTTGTATGGTGTGCCTTCCAAGCCCTTTATCATTTTTGTCACTTGCCTGCAGATCCTCTCTAACTTCTTCAAGTTTTATTTTTTTAAAAAGTGGAGCCAGAACTGCATGTAGTACTCTAGATGAAACCTAACCAGTGTCAAGGAGAAGCACTATCACTTCCCATGTCTTGCACCAGTGCTTCTATTGATTAACTCCAAAATTTATTCCCCTTTTGTGCAGTGGCATCACTCTACAGACTCGCATTGTGTGATCTACCAAGACTCCTAGATCCTTTTATGTAGTGCTGCTATCCAGCCAAATATTGTCCATTTTGGATGATTTTTTTCCAGAGGTGTAGTGCCTTGCTTTTGTCAGCACTGAACTGTAGTCTTTTAGTTTCAGCCCAACATCCCAATTCATCAGAATCCTTCTGAATTGCACTGCTGTCCTCCAACATGTTCTCAGTTCTTCCCAGATTTGTGTCATCTGCAGACTTGCTCAAGCAACTTTCTATTCCAGTATCCAAATTATTATTAAACATGTTGAATAGTCCTGGGCCCAGGAGAGACCCCTGTGGGACTCCACTTGAAACCTGCCATTCGGACATGGATCTCTTTATAATTACTCTTTACTTGCAGCTGTTGAGTTAGTTGCCTACCCATCTTGTAATAGTTTTTGTCTAGCTCACATTTCTCCAATTGGTTTACGAGAAGGTCTTTTGGGACTTTGTCAAAAGACTTGCTGAAGCCCAGATACACTATATCCACTGTATTGCCTTCATACACCCAAGTAGAAGGAGACTGAGTTTATCTGACATGATTTGTTCATAGTAAATCCATGCTGGCCCATTCTGATCAACCTTTCCTTCTCAAGATGCTTGCAAATGGACCTTCCTTACAATATACCCCGTAATTCCACAGTTATTGAGGTGATGCTAGCTAGTTTTGTAATTTCCCAGGTCCTCCTTTTTTGCCTTGTTTAACAAAGGGCGCTATGTTGGACTTTTTCGAGTTCTGTGGTATCCCACCTGTTGTCCATGACTTCATAATTATTCTGGTATCTTCTTTGCCAGTTTCTTCAGTACTCTGAAGAAGTTCATGAAGCTGTGCTGACTTGATTTGTTCAGACCCAAAAAAGCTCTCAGTTTGTCATTTTTGTTGTCATAAACCTTGGCTTATTGCAGTGATTATCCAAATAATCCTTATTAGCTGTCTGGTTGCAGCTTTTCTTTTTTAAAGACTGAAGTAAAAGTAGCAGTTGATCAGCTCCATCTTTTTTCATCTTCTGCCAAGTTCACTTTAGCTATTTAACAGTGGACCCACAGCTTCCTTGGTCTTTCTTTTTTGGCCACCGTATTTATAGAACCTCTTTTTGTTGTCCTTAACTTTCATCACTAAGTGAAGTTCATTTTTTGAGCTTTGTCTTTCTGATTTTTTGTCCCTGCAAGTTCTTGCTGTTTCCTGGTATGTTTCCTTGGTGACTTGCCCATTTTTCCATTGCCTGGATGCTTTTCTTTTGCATTTGAGGCATCCGAGAAGCAACTTGTGCAGCCACATGGGCCTCTTGTCCTTCTTCTTGCGTTTCCATTATGTCAGAACCATTTCTTGCTGGGCATACAATACGTTAGCAGTTTCTAGCCCTCCTGGGTGCCTTTATCTGCCATGTCTACTATTTCCTTGAGTTGGCTGAAGTCTTCCTTTTTTGAAATCTGGTGTCTTAGATTTGCAAACCTCATGCATTCCCTGTTTCAGGATCATGAATTCAATTATATTGTGATCATTTTCTCCCAAGTTTCCCTTCACCCGCACATTCTCCACCAGTTCTTTCCTACTGGCCAGGACAAGATCAAAGATAGATGATCCCCTAGTTGCATACGCAGCCTTCTGGAACAGAAAGTTGTCCTCCACATAAGTTAGGAACTTGCACAATATTTTGCTTGTATTTTTTCCAGCAAATGTTCAGAAAATTGAAGTCTCCTATCCTATAGCTTTTGGATAATTTTGTCATCTTCTTGAAGAGTGTCTTCTTGACTTGATGGTCTTATTTTTGATATACAAAGCAACTCCACCACCCTTTTTCCCAAGCATGTCTTTCCGAAACAGAATTAGATCATAGTTCTTTTCATAGGCTGCAACCTTCAGCTCATTTTATTTGTTTCTCATATTCTCACATTTGTATACATACATTGGTCATATTTAGGGGTGCACCTATGACATTTTTGGGGGCCGATACTGATGGCTGATTATTGACCAGCCATATGCAGGGGTAGGTGCTGCCCAGCTGGGGAGGGGCAAGGTGCAGGATGCAGCTGGCAACTCATCTGGGGGTCATGAGGGGACTGAGGAAAGGTGGGTGGCTCCTGCTGCTATGTGCATCCCCAGGGGAAGCATGTGCTCCCCAGATCTGTGTGATGGGCAAGGGTGGGCTGTTGCTGCATGCTCACATTTGGGAGCTGCGCTGGGCTCCCAGCAGCTGTTTGGGCCGGTGGGGAGGGTGGCAGCAACAGCACTGGGAGGGGACTACAAATTCAGCTGGCTACATTGAATTTTGGGGTGGCTCTAGCCCCCACGTAGTTCCCTGTCCCAGTGCAACTGTTGCCTGCCCTGCCCTGCCCTGCCCTGCCCTGCCCTGCCCTGCCTGGCCTGAGCACAGCCGCTGGGACTGACTGTAGCAGTCTCAGCCCTGAGTGTGCAGTGGCAACCTGCCTTTGCCTTTGCCTTTGCCTTTGCCCTGCTCTCAGATCCAGAAGGCATATGCTCCCCATGCCTCCCCCAGGGGAGCGCACAGCAGTGGGAACCATGACCTCCACACTCCCTAGATTAGCCAGTGACTCTGTCACATGCCCCACCCTGCCCTGGCTGGGCAGTGCCAGATCCTGCCTCACCCCTAGCCCCACTCCTTCCCTCACCGTGGGGGCCTTGATCTGCCCCACCCCTGCACCTCTCTCTTCCACAGACTTACTGGCCAGACACAGCTCTCTAAGCTGCTGGGCTGCATTTCTGGCCATGTGCATGCTGTGGCTGCGTGCATTCATGCGAAATGTACTGGCAACATTATTGGCCACATCAGCCAAAAAAAGCCGATTGCTGATTGATGTCAATTTTTTCCTTTTATCAGTGCCAATATAATATGGACCGATATATTGGTGCACCTCTAGTCATATTTTTCCATTTCAACCTACTTGTTTCCGTTTTGCATAACTTGTTGCTGTCCTGGGCACTCTGATTCTTTCCCAAAGTTGAATTGCTCCTTCTGGTCCTTTCTCCTCTATTGCTGGAGGATTTTTTAAATCATTTCCACCACTCCTCCATCCCTCCCCCACCCCACCCTGCATGGAACCTAGTTTAAAGCCCTTCTTGCTAGGGTGGCCAGACAATTCCCTTTCCAGTTCTGGTCAGATGGATCCTGTCTCCTGATATCCATTCTTCCTCCCAGCATGTCTGTCCATTATGATGGAAAAATCTAAGCCTTCATGTCACCACCATCCCAGCTAGGTGTTTCCTTACATCATATGATAACCATGCTTGGGCTTTTACCTTCCACTGGAAGGACTGATGAGCTTACCACTTGGGCTCAAAATTCTTTAATTCTCCTGCCAAAAGCCTTGTAGCCTCCTTTGTCTCCTTGATGTCATTCCTGCCATTGTTGTCCCTACATGGACAAGTAGGGATGATAGTGATCTAAAGGATGGATGAGCTCTGGCAATGTTTCTATGATACCTGGAATATGGGGTCCAGGAAAACAGCACACCCCACATCTGGATGACAGACTGGTGCTTCTGTGCCTCACAGAAAGGAATCGCCAACCAGCACTAGTCTCTTCTATCTTGATGCAGTAGACTTAGAGTCCCCATCTTTGGAGCCTTGCAGTTACTTTCTTCTAGACTGCTGCATCCTCTGATTCTTGTCTGCTGATGTCCTCACCTCCTGTCTTTTACTTCAGCTGTTCTACTGTGGAGTTCTTGAAGGTTTCAGTCTAAGCCTCTCGAACTCTGTGGAACCTCCTTCTTCTAGTAGTTGCATGCAGCCACTTCTCTTTTTTTCTCTTTGGTCTCTTTAGTGCCAGACTTTCATAATGCCTATCCAAGAAATCTTCATTGTTCCTGACAACGCACAGCATGAATACCTGTGATTCCAACCCCTCAGTCTTTTTCCTCCAAGATGGACACCAGCTTACACTTGGTGCAGATGAAATTATCTTGACCATCTGAGAGAAACACGAACGTGGCATATTCCACAAAAGTAACAGTTGCAGATCCTAGCCCCCTCCGTGTATGCCTCCTGTGCTCCCTAGAAAACACCTGGGCTGTAGGAAACAAAATGAAGAAAGAAAGAAAAAAGAACCCATACCTGTGCATGCCACTCACTCACTCACCCCCACCTCCCACCCTCTTCTGCAGCAAACTCCCAGGCATACACCCTGTTTGCTTCTCCTCTGTTGCTCCCTCTGTTTGCAAGGGGCTGCCTTTTATAAGGCTGTTCTTATCAACCTTGTCATATATGAAACTTTCTGTTTTTATAAGAGTTGCTCATCAAGTTTTATGGGAATATAGATCTTAGCAGCTGCTTTATCCATATACTAAAGTGATGTTCTAGCACAAAGTAATTTATGTTATTTCTTTATTACGGGAGGTAATCAGCTATCATGCTTTATAAAATCAGTTTTCTTGACAAATGTTCTACACTCAACATTTTTCTAAATGCAATATTACTTCCTAGTGGAAGATTCCAAGGATGCTTCTATGACAGTGGATTGTGGTTTCTTTGTTATATAATGAAACAGTGCAGAATTACAAATGGTTACCACAACTTTTTTTTTTTTTTTCCTTTTTCATTCAGTAAAATTTCATTCAACAACACTTACTAAACTCTGCCTGTCTTGTGCTTTCAAAGACTTCCTGAAAATTATATTTCAAGGAAAAGAAGAAATCTTGGTTACTTTCAGTCCATTGCCATACCCATTGGATGACCTTGCCTCTCAAATTTTACAATGTCCTTACTAACAGAAGCAAGAATTAAATTCATTCAGTTTGGCATTGCAAAATTCAGGGATGACAGTGCTCATATGCATCTGTTTTGGCTGCTATGGAAAAAGAGGTGCATTGTGTTTGTGATCTCTCGTGGATTTCCTGTACAGTTTCCTGTACACCACAGCTTTTCATGAGAACCCTTGGGGTATTCAGGGAAACCTCCAATTTGATTCGGAGAGATTTGACAATTCAGCCATTGACACAGCTTTATATGTTTTTTCTATGTACCTCAAGATAGCAGGTGTGGATGGCGAGCACTGTGATGGTGGGGTGGATGGAACATCTAACGGGAGTGTGGTGGGGGGGAGCCTGCGTGCTTGGCGACAGACCCAGAAGTGGACCAGAAATACTACCAGACCACTTCCAGGTCCATCTTGGAGCTTGTGGGGACCACCCCCCATCCCTTGGCTTGGTTACTGGTGGCTCCTGGGTCTGGGGGGGCGCCCGGGGTCCTCCTGTGGCTGATTACTGAGCCAGAGGGGTATGTGGGGGGTTTTCTCCATGTGCTCGGCAGCAGACCTGGAAGTATTTCTGGTCCACTTCTGGATCCACTGCCCAGTGTGCCTGGGGACCCCCCCGGCGCTCCCTTGGGATGTTCCATCCACCCCACCATCTCAGTGTTTATGAGCTGAGTCTGGTACCTTGAGGTACATAGGAAAAACATATAAAGCTGTGTCTATGGCCAAATTGCTGATTCTCCGAATCAGAAGGGAATCTTCAGATTCAGCCAGATTGAATCAGGACAGTGATCTGAATCAATGAATTGAATCGCTGTCCCCTGAATCAGGCCAAATCTGAATCCAAATTGAATACTGCCCACTTTTGCACACCCCTACTGCATATACCCTTAAGGAAGCTGACTGTGCAGTTTTGGGGGGCTAGAGAAAGGAACTACTTCTCCCATTCCAAGGTAAAAATTCTATCTAAGTGCTTCGTCATTTGTAGCTTTGCATTTGGTGTCCTTGGAGTATGATTTTTTCAGAACACCAGGTATTAGGCTGATGCCAGTTTAGGCTTTGCTAGTTTCTGTCAGACAAGGAGAACAAGTGGTTATGCAGAGAATACCCCCACTCTTTTTTTTTTTTTTTCTTTGTCCTCTTGGAATTCCCAGGATACAAGTTTTAGGAAACTTTTACAACTGCCCTAGTCCCTTTATGAAATATCAAGATGAAACCTAAGAATTGTCCTGATCTCCTGATGGAGAACAGGAGTCCAGAGCTTTATCACTCCCCTACAGCAAGCATTTACATCCAGCCAAACTCCTGAAATTCTCCCTTGTTGTTCCAGAGAAATGAAAATGATTAACTTTCTGCCTTTACTCTAATTTTATTTGAGCAACCTGGGTTGTTGAGCTTATCCCTGTTTTACCAAATGTCCCAGGTCCTCTGTTCCTTGTGCAAGGTCCTCAGTGCTCCTTTTTTCCTATCTTGAATGCTTCATCAACACTGAGAACATATTGCAAATGAAATGGCCAGTGTATGGGGCCTGATTCTCATTTCTCTCTGGAATGAAGCAGGGGTGATTCCATTGGAGTTGTACTGGTGGTAATATTAGGATGAATTTGTTTGACCAGAATCAGGCATATTATATTAACTCTAAGTTTTTTTTCTTTTCCTGAAACCAGGTAATTTTTAATTGCTTTTAAAAAATGCAACACAAAACTCAGAAATAAATATTTCTATACTGTATATGAATTATATACATCCCTCTTTTTTTCTTTTCCCATTTATTACTTATTATGAGAGAAGAGGGAGGGGTAGAAGAAGAAAAAGAGAAGTGTGCAAGGACTAATATTCTAATTACCAAAATGATCTAAGAATTCTTTCCAAATCGCACTGAATGTTTCAATGCCGTTATGCCTACTAAACATGACTCTTTCTGTAGATGCCAGCTGTGGCATCTCACCATACTGGATCAGCCTTTGGTGTTATCTTGCTCTTCCAATTAAATAATATTACCCTGCATATCCCTAATAAGGCCTGCTTTAAGAGTGAAATCTGGGAAAGATGCCATTTGAATTCCACCTGGATATACCCAAGAACACACATGCCTGCCAAAGTCATTGGTGCTGTGTTCAAAACACTGTTAACACTAATTATAATTTTTTTCAAAAAAGGATTGATAGCAGGGTATGACCAAAATGCGACCAAATATTGCTTGCAATGCATCACATCCCGAGCATGCATCTACTGGCAGTATACATAACTTTTTTAAGAAGGAGATTAACTACAAGTTTCTAAATAGCGTGTCTGTGTACTTTCCCCTACATGTATATGACATTATCAGAAAAATTCAGATCTCCTAAAGGCTGAAAGTTGTTTTTTTGTTTTTTGTCTTTTTAAAAATGATTGGAGTTCAGTTTCCTAATGCTATACTTGAGAACTCAGTTTCTCATTTTTTTTTATTCCTTGTAGTTCTTTCCATCAGACTCCTGGAAAAAATCTAGTGGCTTCCAACTTTTATTTTACTTATTGTAACATTAGCAGTGGCATAAATACATGTTGGGTTTTTTCAATTTTTGGAAAAGGATTGAAATACGAGCCTTCTAAACCTGAATCTTAAGACAGACTTGGTATTATATTGTTTTCTCTTAATAGCTTTCCAAGCAACCACTAAGTGAAACTACTGCATGTTCAGCCTGATGTAATCTGAAGCTCATTGGGTAAAATAACATTAGTCTGTGCTACTTAAACACACTCTGGAAGGTTTAAGGAGGAGAGGAAGCAAAATGTTTGAGAAGATCAGCTGGACAAGTTCGAATACAAGTAATGTCATCTGAGAAGGATTAGAGTTTGCCAAAGCTTGACCTGAAGGAGAGCCCTCATTTAGGACTTGTGTTCCTACCAGATCAGCTGCTAGTGCTTTTTCCATGTGCAGTTTTCTACCAAGAGTCATACAGTGAAAGGGTCCAGTGATTTATTTGGCTTTAGTGTCTCAGCTGCAGTAAAGTTGAAAACAATCCCAGTTTAACATTCCTCCTTATTAGCTGCAGCTGGCTCTTTCTAATTACTAAAGTCTTAACATTTTTTTTCATCTATACTCGGTAGCTTTTATCCTGACTTAGAGCTCAGTCTGCTCTAGTTAAGTTGCTCTTTCACTGAACAAGCTCTCCACATGTAATTCATATGTTTAGCTTTGAGTTGTCTCAGAAACTACTGACATTAACAATTTACACTTTAAAATCCAATGGAAAATGCAGACTATGGTGAATAGGAGCAGTGTTTTATCTCCCACTGTCTTTATTTGTTTTCTGTTGTTAGCTATATCTGCTTCAGGGATGCATGTTAGTATATGTAAAGCCAGCCTTGGGGAAAATGGCACTCTGGGTGAACCTGTATTTTGGCTCCACTCCCCCCCTCCCTGCCCAAATCAGTGGTACTGCTGCAGGCACAGGCAAGGGCTGGGGTGCAGCCCAGCAGGGAGACAGAGTGGCCTGGTGTGTCAGCAGGCGGGCACCACTGCTGCTGTGAAGGAGCAAGGTTGATGGACTGGAGGAGGTGCCTCCCTGCCCGTGTGTCCCCGACCCTGCTTCTCCTAAGCAGCAGCTGGAGGTGGTGGGAGGGCTGGGCTGGGCACTGCTCCTCCTGCCTGGGGCGGGGATTGGCTGGGGCACGGCAGGGGAAAAGTGTTGCTGTAAGCACGGGCTGCCCACGTGTGTGTGTGTGTGCGCATGTGTGTGTTTTTGGCGGCCCCCTGACCACAGCAGCCTAGGCAGTTGCCCACCCTTAAGGCCGGCTCTGAGTGAATGATTTCCCTGGATGAAAGGTACTAACTGATTAAATGGTCTATGAAAAGATGTCTACATAGATAAAATTTTTGCGTATAGTTTGCCTTTCTAAATGACTTTATTCTGGAGAAACTAAAATTTTTTCCCAATGTCCCTGCAAAGTTGGGGAGGTTCACTTACAAATGTGGAGATTTGAGACTCTGGAAGGGAAAGGCTTGTATTTTTTGGGGTTTTTGTTTGGTTTTTTTTTTTTTTTGCATTGGCATTGTGAGTTGGTAGTACCCCACACACTGAAAGGCACATGAACAACTTAACTAGAGCAGATTGAAAATGAGCAATTTCTTTTATGAATATCAAAACTGTATGGCTATCATATGGACAACAAAGATTTTGTAAGGGCTTTTGAACCTCATGTTTCAAGGCATAGACCAATCTCTAACTGCTAGAGGTGAGAATGAAACCTTATGGGAGGGGTTTATACCACATCTGTCTACTGGCAAGTATTTCCTAGGGTATTGTCTTTTATTGGACCAACTATATAGTTGGGATAAAAATAGACAAGCTTTTGAATCCAAGACATTTTTTCTCAAGTCTCTGATCACATGGGGAGTCAGGCTGGCTTGTCTAACTTTATCCCAGTTACGTAGTTGGTTCAATAAAAGACATCACCCTAAGAAGTCCTTGCAAGTAGACAGATATGGCATAAACCTCTCCCATAAGGTTTCAGTACCCTAAGAAATCACTCTAAGAAATCTGTGCCTCATGATTTCTGGACCATCATGGCTATAACATCACTACAACATCACTCTTGCATTACTGTAAGGGTTTTTACATTGCAGGGTTTTTACATTGTCCTCTGAATTTGGTACTGACCTCTGTTAGAAACAGCACAGCACTGATGGATCTTGGATCTGGTTGAGTATGTCAGTTCCTATGTACAATTTTCATGAAAATCTCTTTGTACAGACAAATCAAAATTAAAACAACACTTTAATTCTACATTTCACCAAATTCAGCATTGAAGTGCTACATACCTCTTTCTTTGTTCTCTTTCCTTTCAAAAGCACTTGCAGTAGCTGTCAAACCTGACAGAAGTGCAGCTTAATGGGAAAGCACACATCACATTTAATTTTGAAATATGGTGGAAGAGTCCTTATTTCCCCTAAAGATCTATAGTGAGGCAATTTGTTTGTTGGAGCCATTTTGGTGTTATCTTTCCAGTTTGAAATGGACACAGATGGCATTTAGGTCCTTGCTTTGCCATTTAACTGTTTTATACTTATTGGGTGTTTTAAAAATCTTTTTAGCAAGCTAAATATTAATTATAAAATCTAAAAGTAATACTTGCTACTCTCCCTTCATAGCAATGGAATGATCTTATGGACGTTTCACTGCATGGGATAATTCGTCTTTTGTTTAGATGCTAGTGTTTAGGAAAGGGAGAAATTGAATTAGCTGAAAATTGTTGATTATATTCAAGTACATCCTAGTGAGAGAATTGTATTTGGTATACAATGCTCTTTTACAGTGTTACTTAAATGCCTTGCATGGTTTGTGGTTTAGTGGTAAGAGCATAGGAGTCAAGATGCCTGGTTCTCCTACATCCCCTACAATACTGGTCAATACAATTACAGTTCCACATTTTTAACCCCACCCTTCCCTTTGCAAATACATAAATTTGCCTAAATATATTTGGTAAAAAGTACATTTTGTTTTTTGACCAGCTATGCTGTTGACTTGCTGTGTGTCTGTAGGCAAGTCAGGAAGAAGCTGATTTTTATTTCCTGCCCTCCCCCACCCCCCTGAAATGCTGAGCAGTCACAACTCCAGTGGGAGCTGCAGGTGCTCTGCACATCTGTTAATTCAGCTCTAGGTCCCCATCCCTCAGTTCTGCATATGTAAAATGAGAATGATAGTACTTGCCTCCCTCACAGAGCTGCTGTGAGGCTTCAGTTATTCCACGATTTCCATGGATGAAAGGTACTAACAGATTAAATGAAGCTGATTTAGTACTTGTTCTGCATAGACCAGGGGTGTTCAAACTGCAGCCTGTGGGCCGGTACTGGCCTGCAGAGCCATCTTATGCAGCCTGTGGGGCTCCCCACAGGGCTGAAAATTTGGTGGTGGAGGAATGCTGGCAACAATTGCTGATCCTCTCTGCTGCCAAATTTCTAGCCCCATTGGGAACCTAGCAGGCCAGACAGTGTAGCCCTGTGTGTTACATTGGGCACTCAGGACCTGATGCAGGTACCACAGGGCCCGATTTCAGCACAGTGGGCTGGGCGGAGGTGGTGTGGCCTGATCCTGGTGTGCCGGGTTAGGTGGAGGTGACATGGGACTGATCAGGTCATACAGAAGTGGCATAGGGCCCAACCCAAATGTATGGGGCCTAATCCTGGTGAAGTGGTACAGGGTCCTGATCCTGGTGTCCATGGCCTGATCTGGCCTGCCCGCTGGCCCCACACTATTCATTGGCCCATGGGAAAGCAGGTAGAGCACCATTGGTATAATTCATGGAAGTCTGTCTGGACAGCTTGATACTTTAAAGCAGCATGTGGAAAATAGAGACAGATTTTTCAGTGCTTAATTCTGGTAAAAGCAAACAGTATCAGAAAACATGGAACCAGGGAGGATTAATGTACTGCCGTTTCAGAGACCTTTCAGAGGCAATTTTTTCCTGCTTATGTGTTGTTATTAGGGGTACAACTGGGATGTAGATCACAATCCAGAGGATCAGTAATAGGCAACTGGGGAAGCAGAGGTCCAGGAGTCCTCTAGCATCAGGGATCAGGAGGAAGTGTGTTGATAGAATGAGTCTATAAGAGCCTCAGATGTAAGCAGTCACCCTGGGAATAACAATAAGCCAACAGGGGGTCAGGAACTAGACGGTGTCACTAGGCAGGACTTCTGGAGCAGGCAACTCTAGCTGTAGAGGACTGGGACATGGGCAATCACTGAACAAAACAACAAATCGGGAGTTGGTTGGGAAAGGACAGGGGACTGGAGCAGAAGGGGTCCAGGAACTGACAAGGCAGTCTGGAAAGATGGGGTCTGGTAGGAACCAGGATAAAACTGGGAAGCAGGGCCCAGGGACAAAGGAAACTAAGACACAAACAGGGGATCAGAAACTCAGGACTAGATAGGGAAGTATTTGTCCTGCTGAGTAGCCCGTTGGGTACTTGGAAGAAGCAGGCAGCCGGGCGCATGGTTGGATCCAGGAGACGTGGGAGCAGCAATCAGTGCTGAAGGGTTAGATGTACCCCTGCTCCCAGCTCCCCTCCACTGAGGCAGACAGAGTGGGGAATTTTAAGGCTCCATATCAGACAAGACTCCCACCTCTTTGTCCCCCTCCCTCCATTGTCAGCACCCCTCTCCGCTCCCCTGCATCCTCTACAGCACGTTCCCTCCATTCCCATTCCCTCTCCCCTCACTTGCTGTTGGCACTGTTACTACTGTCCCCAGCTGATTGGGGGGGTGGGGGTAGGGTAGCCACTGATGCATCCCCAAAATATAAGATGTCCCCTTGGTGAGTGTGGAGGAACCACCGGCCCCCTTAGCCAATCAGCGGTGAGAGGTGGGGCTGCTGCATCCTCAGCCAATCAACAGCAAGAGGCAGGGCCACTACAAAAAGGCTACCTCCTTTCCTCCCTCCTTCACTCCCAAACTGGCTCAGAACCCCTATCTCTAGGTACAGCCTCTACAGTCGCAAAGACAAACAACTGATATGAATTTCCATTAATGAACTGAAAAATATATATCTTTTTGCAATCTGTTCCTCATTTAGAAATGGGCAGGGGACAAAGACTTTAAAAACAGCAGTCCAGTATAAAACAGGACCAATGGCCACCCTGCTTGACGGGGGGAAGGTGGTTCCAGAGCTGCCCCTGCCCCGTTCCAGCCAGGAACAGTGGTGGCAGCAGCATGTGGGTTCCTCCTCTGTACCTGGTCTCCCCGGGTGTTCCCTGCCAACCCAGGAGCAAGTGCAGGGTGGGGGAGCCCACCTGCCACCTCTACTGCTGTTCTCTACTAAGCCTGGCTGCGGTGATTCTGGAGCCCCTTCCCCTGTAAAATGAATTGGGAGGGTTTTGGGGTGGGGAGGAAGGGCTCTGGTGCTGCTCCTGGTTTCATTTAGGGAGAGCAGTAGCTGCGGTGAGTGGGTTCTCCCATGCCATACTTGCTCCC
>NW_017728886.1:240617318-240621138 GCF_001723895.1 Crocodylus porosus | reverse complement strand
GGGGTGGGGAGGAAGGGCTCTGGTGCTGCTCCTGGTTTCATTTAGGGAGAGCAGTAGCTGCGGTGAGTGGGTTCTCCCATGCCATACTTGCTCCCAGGCTGGCAGGGAACACCAGGAAGAGAGGAGTAACCCATCTTCTGGCACCACTGCTGCTGCTGTCTGCAGCTGAAGCAAGGCAGAAGCAACTCACCAAATGCATTATTTTCACTGACAGGTACCACCTGAACACTCTGAATATACTAAACAGGGAATCGGGGTACCTCTATAAACCAAATATCTCTTGTTTTGTTGTGGAGCAAAATGTTTCTACTGGCTATAACTTTAAAAGGGGCTAGAGATTTAGGGAACCTCAGTTCTTTTTTTGGGGTGGGATAGTGTAAAGTACAGCCACTTTCAAAGGGGCTTAATCTTCAGAATATTCTGAGTATCTATCCTTTGAGGATCAGATTCTTCGTTTCTGTAGTTGAACACCCAAATCTTTACTTTTGAAAATCTTGGCCTGTGTTTTTAGCCAACGACATGTGGAATCTTGAATATGACATAGAACCATCAATTTTCAAAATTCAGACCTGCCTGACTTACTGGGCACTATTGCTCCTTTCTCTTTGTAAACTGCCTGCATCCTTCCCTTTAATTCTGAACCATCTGTTCCTCACCTTTTTTGTGTCTAACAAATGTTGTAATGCAAGCACCATTTTCTTGTTAGATGTAATATTTATGAAGGAAAAGCTTGTCTGATTTTTAGGACCATATTAGCATCTTCACAGAATTGTATATTCAACAGCCCTTTTATCAACTAACTTCTTGTTTTAATTTGTGTTTGAAGAGAATTGTATACTAAATATCCAACCTGTGGGGTTTTTTTTCATTTGTTTCCTGGCTTCCATGGGAGACTTTGATTCAGTTATAGAACTACAGCCAGTAACGGAGAGTCTTTTATGTTGAGAGGAAGACTGCTGTGGGATCAAAGCTGCAGCTCTTCTTTGTGCTATTTTCTAAAAGGCAGAAAAGTGCCTCTGAAAAGCCAGGAGATAGCATTCAAATTGACTTCCTTATGTCTAGTTAGAGTACCCCAGGTATGATTTCTATGGGTGCTTGATACTTGGACAGGTGGCTTTTCTGAGAGATGATTAAGTGGCTTTTATGAGTAATGTCCAAACAGCACGCATGTAATGAAGGACAGTGCTTAAGGCAGTGGTTTCTAACCACTTTAAACTCAAGAAACCCCTCAAAAGACCAGCTTTTTCACTTATTTTTTTGATTATGGAAAAATAATAGAGCCATGCTTTTGTTGCAATAAACTCCAAAAGATCACGACAGGTGAAAATTATTTTGACACTATGATTCCTATTTGAAATCTCTGGGTTTTTTGAATCATGTGGAATTGTTTGCACACCTAACAGTGCTAACACTGAGAAAAGGGATCTTATGGTACCCTAGATGAGAATCACAGCTTAAGTAAAGGAATTCCTGTGTGTATGTGTTATTGGAAACAGTGAATTTTTGTTGTCCTGTTCACATACCAGTTTGGACTCTGGAAGAGGTCTGCTATCTAAGTTACGTAAGAGTGAAATGGTTAAATTAGACTAAGATAAAATAATATATAATATATCATTGCTTTCTATGCATAGCCTTGGTCTATAGTAGCATAAGGATTGAGTGGGACACCATCTCTGGGCAGCTGGGGAGGCCAGTTCAGAGCCGATTCTGGGAAATGTAGTTTCCGCTGGTGGGGGAAGATGTCAGTTCATTTCTTTGCTTTTCAGCTGCTCAACATGCTTGGTGGTAGCAAAAAAATGGGGGTTATATGTTCCCTTAGCATCATCAAACTTTAGCTGCTGCTCCTGTGCCACCACTGCAGCTTCTGAAGCCAGAGCTGGAGCCAGAGGCATGCAAGAAATCTATAGAGATCCCGAAAAGGGGGAAGGCAGGATTGCCCAGGGTGCAGTACTGACTACTTATGCCTTTGTTGGCCTATATCTCTCTTGGTTACTGCAGTTTTTCTTACTGCATTTCTGTTCTCCCTATAGTCTCTATGGGGTTTGGCTTGCTAAGATCACCTTGGGGTTTCTGCTATCTCTGTCTCTATTGGCTCCTTTTCCCCACTGTGCATACTTGTCACTGGCTTTGTGTGTCTCCTTTGCCTCTACCAAACTGAGGCCTCATCTCTGAGATTCTATGTAATTCTGTCCCTACCTACAACTTTCCCCCTTATCTTATTCTACATTTCCTTTCACTCCTTGAATGGAGGGCTTCAGTCATTTTGGTTGATGTTTTCCCAGTTCTGTAAGGAAAATAAGTATGAATAAATATTTCTATTTTTTAAATGAAAACCTATTCATGGACATTTGAAATTTCCCACAAAATATATTTGGCACTAATTTCTGATTTTAAAAAGCTCCAATATGTATGAAATGCAAAATGCAATAGTTAAATTTCAACAAGAGGACTGCAGAGGGCTTGATAATGCCTTGACAGTGGCCTGGTGGTTACAGCACTTTGCCAGGAAGCAGGAAATACAGATTCAGTGTCCCTCTAGATGGGAGGTAGAGAGGCTAACCCAGGGGTTGGCATTGTTTTTGGTCAGAGCGCCAAAAACACCTGCAATCTCAACTTGTAAGGTGTTTGAATGCCAGGGGTGGATGGCAGAGGAGCCATGAGGGGCTTGATCCTTGTTGTGGCAGAGCAGCCCCAGCCCCTTTACTGCCGTCCACCTTGATGTGTGAGTGGCAAGCAGAATCCCTTTGCGTGTCATTTTCTGGCACTCATGCTGGGGGCTGCCTTCCCTTCTCCTAACCACTAGGTTCTTGGCCTAAAACATAGAAGGGTCCTCCTTTGACGTGGTTTTTGCCAGGCTACAATATTGATACGTACTTAGCCTGATGTGTGCTTGGCCTGGGTGAGCACATAGCATCATGAACCTGCCCAACCAGAGTGTAGTGCTAGAAAGCTGAATCACAGATTGTACGTAAGTGCCAAAAACTGCAGTTGTATGGCTGCAAAATTGCCATTTAGGTTCATAAAGTGAAACAGGATTCTGCCCTATGCTCTTCAGGTCAAAGACCACGGAAAACTTTTGGCCCTATTAAATCTGACAAAATTCCCACTCACTTTAAGAGGAGGAAAGTAGAATTTCACCTTGATTCTTAAACACTTTGTAGAACATTGATTATGAAGATATGTTGATATTGTACTCATGTGAATATTTCCTCAAATATTACTAGGGATGGATATAAGCATAAGCGAAGTTACTTGTTTGCAAGGCAGACGGTATATCTTAAAATTAGAGGATAATAGAAAAGTAGAGCCAGAAGGGACCTCATTAGGTCTAGTTCAGTCCCCAGCTCAAGGCAGGATTTTCCTTGATTAAATCATCCCAGCCAAGTGTCTAACTTGCTTTTGAAAATTTCCAGGAATGGAGGTTCCACAATTTCTCAAAGTAGCCTGTTCCATTGCTTGACCACCATCATAGTCAGACAGCTCTTCCTAATCCTCAACCTACATTTCTTCTGCCACAGCTTGAAGCCATTGTTCTTAGTCCTGTCCCCTATGGCCAACAGAGCAGTCTTGTCTCGATCCTCTTTGTTAACTCTCTTCAGGAACTGGAAGACTATTACCAAATTTCCCCTCAGTTTTCTCATCTTCAGCCTAAACAGTCCTAGTTCTTTTAGCCTATCTTCTTAAGTTATGCTTCCCAGGCCTCTAGTCATTTTGTTGCTCTCCACTGATTTCATAGATTTCATAGACATTAGGGCTGGAAGGGACCTCGGGAGATCATCGAGTCCAGCCCCCTGCCCAAAGGGCAGGAAGTCAGCTGGGG
>NW_017728886.1:240597663-240617307 GCF_001723895.1 Crocodylus porosus | reverse complement strand
CGCAGCATCGCATTGGAGGCTCATGTTCATCTTGTGGTCAATGATGACCCCCAAGTCTTTTTCTTCTGTAGTGCTAACCAACGTAGCACTGCCAAGCCTATAAGGGTGCTGCAGGTTTTTCCTCCCAAGTTTGTTCTTTCTTGAAGTGTGAGGCCTAAAACAGGACAGAGTACTCCAGGTGTGGCTTCCCCAGTGCCGAATAAAGTGGAAGAATCACTTCCTTTGATTTGCAAGTGAAACTCCTGTTAATACAACCCAGTATGCCACTTCCTTTTTTGGGCAAGAGCACACTGTTGCCTAAAATTCAGTTAATAGTCTAAGTTCCAGGTCTTTCTCTGCAGTAGTACAGTCTAGCCAGTTATTTCTCAGGCTGTAAGTTATTAAGGTTAATAACTGCAAAAACCTTCCAAAATTGTGCATTCAGTTTTTCTCTCCCATTTGGATTTTGTACTTGTCCTTGTTGAATTTCATCTGATTGATTTTTGGACCATTTCTTCCATCTGAGTAATTTCTGGTTCCTACTTATAGCCTTCATGTATTAGCTAAGTGTGCACTCAGTCCCATTGTTCAAATAATTAATGAAGATGTTGAACAATACCAGACCTAGGATAAACCCCTGAGGAGCCCCACTTGATACCCCTTCCCACTCATTGATGACTGCTTATTGAGTATGATGATCCAACCATTTATGTGTTCACCTTCCAGTCTGTGTTTCTGTAGCTTGTTAATGAGAGTGTTGTGGGAGACCAGTGTCAAAAATTTTGCTGAAGTCAAAATGTATCACATCCACTGCTACCCCCTCTCCCCCATCTACAGAGCTGAAGAAAATCAGATTGGTCAGGTGTGACTTACTCCTGGTGGATTCATGTTGGCTTTTTCTGATTTACCTTGTTCTCCTCTAAGTGCTTCAGAACAGATTACTTGAGGCTGCCTGATCTTTCCAGGTATTGAGGTCAGGCTGACAGGTCTAGTTCTCCAGATGCTCCTTCCTCCCTTTCATAAAGATGGGCACTGTTTGCCTTTTTCCAGTCACCTGGGATCTCAAAAAATTTCCATGAGTTTTCAAAGAGTGTAGCCAATGGCTCAGAAATTACCTCACCCAATTCTTTCAGTAGCTTGGGTACATCCCATCCATCCCTACTGACTTGAAGGTATCTAGCTTATTTGGGTAATCCCTAATCTCTTCTTTCGTTACTCCAGGCATTTTGTTTCCTTCATTGACTTTGCTGACAAGTGTACTAATCACTTGGTAGCTGATTTTATTCATATAAACTAAAGCAAAAAAAAAGCATTTAATCCTTCAGCTTTCTTTATGTCATCTGTAACTAGATAGCCCTCTGCATTTTGTACGGGACCTATGGTTTATTTCGTCTTTCTCTTACCTTTGACATACTTGTAGAATCCCTTTTATTGCCTTTCATGTCCCTTGCCATTTCCATCTCAAATTATACCCTGGCCTTTCCAATTGTCTCCCTGCATTCCCATGCAATATTCTTATCCTCTTCCCTAATACCATGGCCAAGTTCCACTTTTTGTAGAATCTCTTTCTGAGTTTTAGCTCATTGAAGAGGTTGTTGTCTAGCCAGGCTGGTCTCCTGTTGCACTTCTGATTCAGGATAGCTTGCTCCTGTATTTGTAATATTGTCTCTTTAAAGTACAGCCAGCTATCCTGGACTCCTTTTCTCCTCAGGCTTTCCTCCCAGGGAATACTGCCTACCACATCCCTGAGGTTGTTTAAAGTCTGCTTTTCTTGAAGTCCAGTGTCTTTATTCTGCTTCTCTCCTTTCTTTCTCCCCTTAGGATCTTGAACTTTATCATCTTGTGGTCACTGTTTCACTTTCACATTCTCAGCCAGTTTATCTCTGTTTGTAAGCAGCAAACAGTAAGAAAAGCCTTCTGCCTAGTTAGCCTCTCTGCCACCTGTACCAAAACTTTATCCCCAAAATTCTCCAAGAATTTTCTGTACTGCTTTTGCACTGCTGTGTTTCACTCTGAGCAGATGTTCCAGTAATTAGTCTCCTATGAGAACCAGGTCCTGTGATTTGGAAACTTCTGTCAGTTGTTTAAAGAAGGCTTGATCTACCTCCTTCTCCTAGTTTGCTGCTCTCCCCTCTAACCTTAGGCTTTCATCAGGTCTACTTTCCACCCCATGCTGCACCTCACAACACGTGCGTATCTATTTAATATATGGGGCACAACCCCATCCTTTTTCTCCCTGCCTGGCCTTCCTGAATAGGTTATACCCATCCATGAAAGTTCTCTAGTCATTTGAACTATCCATCACATCTCTGTAATCCCAATTACTTCCTAATTCCTTAATTATACTAGGAACTCTAGTTCTTCCTGTTTATTCCCCAAGCTTCTCACATTAAACATTTCTATTTTCTCCCTGAGCACGTTCGATTTTTACTCATTATAAACTCTGTTGGTCTTGGATGCCTTAGAAATGACCTAGGTAGACTGGAGCAGGGACTGTCTTATGTCGGCAACATGCTTGGCACTGTATTCCACAAAAATTACATGAAGAGGCTTTCTGTTATTTTGCTGGGTTCTGCTATTTTGTTTACTCCTCACATCAACAGAATCTCAGTAAGTAAAATCAAATGGGCATGAATGAGAATTATTAAATCAAAAAATGTGGTCTTGTTTGAATTGGGGATATGCTTTAGAGTACAAAGATGTTATGAACTGTGCCCTTTCCAGCTTCTTAGTAGATAAGAACTACTTCATATTTTATTAGAACAATTTGGCTCCTGATGTGAACCTGAGACCCGTTAATCCTATAATATAGTGGATAGAATTGGAAAAATACAGGATGCAAATATGTTCTTCATTATGCACTTTAATAGCAACCAGATATATAATGTGCATTCTGTAATATGGTAGTCGGAATGTAGTATGCAACTAGCAAATTGTTGACAAGGCTCATCTGCTATTCATTTATTCAGGAGTCAAGAGCAAAAAGTCTTAAGAAATTTCAACTGTTTAATATTATACATTGATGCCTATCAGAACTTGCAGTATATTTCTTAAAAAGATAGGGCCAGTAGGTTTATTGCCTTCAGTTACAGTGATGGATTTCGAAGTAGGAAGCAAGACAACTTGTAAATATATGAAAAGCAGCTCTACAATGAGCCTTTCAGCAGAAATGGAGGCTCTGAATGTTCAAGCTACTCCATTTGGCAGTGTAAATAACTGCAAAAACCTTCCAATCTATGAAATGTTAAATATTTCTAGCTCTGTTCCTCACCTACCCGTGAAATTGGTAATTGGAGATCAGATGTCTTTATAAAAGAGATTCTCTAGCTTACAAAGAAGTTATTTTGCTTCCTGCTGATGACTTGTGTAGTAAGGTAGAATAATTCTCTTCTCTGCAGGGATTATAGAGTGGTATTCCATGGTATGCAGTATGCAGGAAATTAGGGAAGATGATCATAATGGTTCTTTCTGGCCTTAAATTCTATAAGCTAGTTAAACTGGCAGATGCTTAGAGTAAATTGATACTGCATATTGCTCAAAGTAGATTTATATAGTGAATTCACTGTAGAAGTGTCTTTTAAATAGTTTGATTTATTACAAAAAAAACAAAAGAATAGGAAACCTGAAGGCCAAAGGCCTGATCTACAAATGTTTTGTATGTTAGTGATTTTTAGTCATGAATATTCTCATCCAAGGTCAATGAAAATCAACTTTTGTGAAGTTATATGCAAAGTGGTTTCAGAATATTTTCTCTCAACTTCTTGGTTTGTAAGTAGGAAATGACTGTGACTAAGAAGATATTGAGCACATCTATAAGAGACACTTTCCTCCAGATTAGACCAAATAACTGTACAGTAGGTGTTATTGTCTACATGTGCAGATGCTTACTGTGCAATAATTTGCTCTAATTGTGAGTAAATTTGCTACCTGTAAATACAAGGAGCAAATTTACTTGAGAATAATTACTGTGTGCACTACAGTATGTGTAAACAACCAAGTGGGAGAAAATATGCTCCTGGTCAGCTGAGCAGCAGGGAGTGGGAGATTGCTCCCTGCCACTGGGAGCTGCCTGCTGCTGAGGCAGACTCCACCACTGGAGCCTGAGTAGGGACAATATACCCCTGCTTCAACAGCAGGGAGCCCCCAGCCCCACCTCCATGATCATGGAGTTGAGGCTAGGAGATAAAAATTGTGGAGTGGGGGCTGGGAGCTCCCCGCTGCTTGAGCAGGGGGGGCGTTGTCCCTGCCTGGGTTCCAGTGGCAGAGGCCATCCCAGCAGCAGGAAACTCCCGGAGGTTAGGGAGCTATTGCCCAGACTTTACCAAGTGACAGCTGTGTCTTGGCTCTGTACTCCCTGCCAGCCCCTGGGCTAGGAACCAGGGGGAGCCTAGATCTCCCCCTGGCTGCTGCAGGGTGCCAGTGCAGGGCTGGTGGGGCAGGAGCAGATTGCTGCCATGAGAAGCATATCTGCTTCTACTTCCCCACACATGTAAACATCTGCCTGGGATGGGTTTTACTTAAAAGTAAATTCATAGATTGCCAGGGACTGGAAGGGACCTCATGAGATCATCAGGTCCAGCTCCCCTGCACTAGGCAGGAAAGACAACTGGGATCACGTGACCCCAGCGAGATTACTGTCCAGTCTCCTCTTGAAGATTTCCAGGGTAGGTGATTGCACCACCTCTGGAGGGAATTTATTCCACAGTATGGACACCCTAACCATGAAGAAGTTTTTCCTAGTGTTAAGCCTGAAAGAGTCTTCCAGAATTTTGTGGCCATTACTTCTGGTTTGCCCAAGGGTGTCCTGGTGAACAGCTGTTCGCCAGTCCTCGATGTATTCCCCTGATATAGCAGTAAGCTGCTACCAAGTCCCCTCTCAGCTTTCTCTTTTTTTAGGGTGAAGAGACCCAAGTCCTCAGCCTTTCCCTGTATGGCTTGCCTTGCAAGTCTCTGATCATATGGGTGGCTCTTCTCTGAACTCTGTCGAGCTTTTCCATGTCCTTGCTTAAGTGCAGCACTCAGAACTGGACACAGTACTCCAGCTGTGGTCTCACTAATGCTAAATAAAGCAAAAGAAAGAATCACTTCCTTGGTTTTGCTTGAGATGCATCGGATGATGCATGCCAGAGTATTGTTTGCCCTGCTGGATACAACATTGCACTGATAGTCATAGATAATGTGTAGGGGGGGCATACGGGGGAACATGCCCCCCTCCCCAGTCTGCAAGCTGGGGAGTGGGGGACAATGCCCCCCAAGAATGTGGGGGCACAGAGAGAAGCATTAGCAGCACTACAGGTTTCTGCACTACCTCCTGTCCCCCATCGGCAATTGGCTGCTGAGAGAGCCTCCTCCCTGGCTGCTGATTTGACCGCTGGTGCCCCCCCACAGGATCAGGAGGCACTAGTTGCCCATGCTGACAGTTCATGTTTATATTATCAACTGTTATTACCCCAGATCTCTTTCAGTTGTCTGCTAGTCAGTTTGGTACCACTGAGCCTGTAAGTATGTTGGGAATTGTTCGTCCCCCCATGGAGCACTTTGCCCTTCTCAATGTTGAACTTCATCTGGTTCCGACCTGCCCAGCTTGCTAGCCTATCTATGTCCAGCTGCATCTGCAGCTGATTTCCAAATGTGATCATGCTTCCCCATAACTTTTGGTGTCATCTGTGAAGTTAGCCAGTGAGCTCTTCACCCACACATCCAAATTATTGATAAAGATATTGAAAAGCACTGGAGTGAGCACAGACCCCTGAGAGAAACTACTGGCAACTTCTCACCAAGACAACACACATCTGTTCAGTAGAACTCTCTGGGTCCTACCCTGCAACCAGCTTCCTACCCACCTAACTTTTGAGCAGTTAAGACCACAATCCTCCAATTTTCCCATGAGAACATCATGGGATAACTTTTGGAAGTCTAAGTATACAGTGTTGACCTCCTCTCTCTTATCCAGGTGGCGAGTTATCTGATCATAGAAACAGATGAGATTGGTAAGACGAGACCTGCCCATGACAAAGCCATGTGGCTGTCATTCAGAATCCTACCTTCTGCCAGCGTATCGCACATCAACTCCTTGATGCATTTTTCCAGGATTCTCCCTGGTATAGAAGTTAGGCTAATTGGCCTATAGGTGCCCAGGTCTTCTCTCCTCCCCTTCTTGAAGATGGGCACAACATTGGCCCTCTTCTAGTCTTCAGGGACCTTCCCCAAGTGCTATGAGTTTTGGAAGAGTTTCACCAGAGGTCTCACAATGACATCAGCCAGTTCCTTCAGCTCTCTCAGATGAAGCTCATTCAGTCCTGCTGATTTTATAAATGTCTAACTTTTTCCTAACTGATCACAACCATCTCAACCTCAACAGTAGGAAGGTGGTCATTTCTACCATACCCATTCTGAACCTTATCTAATATGATTTTCCCCTTAGTCCGGTGAAATACCAAAGCAAAGTAGTCATTCAGGAGTTCAGTTTTCACCCTCAGCATGACCCTTGATTTTCTTGTCACGCTGAGGGAGAACCATTCTCTCAACTCTTGCAAAAGTGGCTGTCCTAGTGTCCCCCACTTTGGAAGTCTCTTGTGTGCCGGTCCCTGTGCATGCTCCAGTCAGTGTTTCTCTGTCCCTTGGTGATCTTAGTTTAAATCCCTATTACTTTAGAGTAAACCCACCCTGGAGCATTTGCACATGTAGACATGTGCACTGTATATATATTGTCTGCACTTCATACTGCTTAGTGATATCTGAATGTTTTTCAGAGATGAAACATTCAAAACAACAAGTTTTCATACAGTTTTCACTTTCCCATTCAATGTTTTTTCTTTTGCGTTTTCATGTATGCTAACAAGGCATTAGATTCCATAACTTTGCACCTGTAAAGTGGCAATATTATGGTCATTGAAGTCAAAATGTGTGACCAGCACCACAAATAGTAGCCTGGAAATTTATGTGATAGTAGGGATTGCAGAATAGAGCCCGTTATACTCCACTAAACTTCATATTGTCCAGGCAGACTTCTCTTGAATTTTGTGGGGGTAACGGTGACTTTTTTTTCCTTCTATGGCTTTTGTCCTGCATTCTTCAAGACTCATTTTTAGGATGGAGAGCCTCCAAAATATATTTAAGTAGCCAGAAATGAATTTCCTTTTTGCTCTGACAATCATAACATTCAGTTGGGATATTTATCAATATTGCTATATAAGGTCTTGGCAATATAATAGCATCACACCATGACATTTTTCTACCCTTCTTAGAAGCCAAAACAATATAAGTTGCAATCCTATGATGTCTCTGTGAATGAACATGGAATTTCTTTGTATAACTTATTGCTGCAAGAAGATGATAATGATTTAGCTTAGATTACAAATTCTGAAAACAAACTAAAAGAAAGTCATTTCTTTGAAATGTCTTAGAAGCCATTTCTGAGGAAAGTTGTAATTTTTATGATTACATATTTGGAAAGGATGGAGGACTAAAAAAACCTATTTACAGAATGGCGTATTTTTCATTTGCAAACACAATTCTCCACTGAATCTTACAGCAGCATAGTGGCTTTCATATGCATTTTTCTAGAATATGATGAGAAAGCAGAGAGTCTGCACAGTACATTTTATTCCTCTTTGACTGAAATGGTTGACATAAGTAAGATGTCCTCAGCTAGACATGTGCATGGTTTAGTATCTTAAGTTTTAGCAGCTCATCTTGGCTTTCTGCATAAATACAAGTTCTGAAAGGGACTTGCAGGTAGCTGAGCCTTCCCCACTAAGATTTAAATTGTGCATATCCATTGCATATTTCCATCTGGGAGGGGAAAATCTGTCAGACTTGTGTGCCTTGGGATCCACATAGGACACATCTGGAAACTTGTTGGTTTCAAGTACAGTTGGAACTGCATCCATCTCAGCAGTTTGACTAAAGTGGGGGGTGGGAGAGGAAGAGGGAGGCACTGGGGCAGCAGCCCTAGGTGCTGATTTACAGGGCGTACACAAAAACAGCAAGTACTGTAGCTGTTGGCTGTACTGCTGCCACTGGCACCCTGGCAGCTAGCACTACCCCATATGCCATTGCTACCCAGGGTGCAGAGCTGCCTTGTTATGCCTCTGATCCATCTCCTTTTCTTGTGCCATGAAATATTCCATCCTGCACCTTTAAATCCATCCTTTTTTATGCAGCATGTCCTAGTGTATAAAACAAGTGGATAAGGTTCCTGAATCATTAAGTTAAGTACTTTATTGATTTGTATGTCAAGTGACTTACAGGGAGATGTAACATAAAATGGCTGTTTCCCTGGTTTTTCTCATTCTTGCAAAATAACTGGTCTCCATCTTACAGACAATTGAGGTGGAGGAGGCAGGAGGGCATGCTTTTATACTTCTAATCTGCACTTCACTATGGTCCTGGTTGAACCTTCTCTTCAAAGTTCATACCTTTGTGCCACAAGAAAGCTGAGATAGCATCTAATCTTCTACTAAATAAAAGTGAACACCAGGCTTGGGCACGTGTGGAATTTTCCCCCAAAGGCCAAAAGATCGAAGTTTTCAATAGTCAAAATCCCATTTTTCTGTTGAGCAAGAGTTCCAATGGAAAGCTTCAACCAGGCCTAGTGCAGGGGCTGACATTTCAGGATTCAGGCTTTGAGTCAGTCTTGACTGTTTTGCAATCTCCTTACTTTCAGGCTTCAGTAGAAACCTTCTAACAGGCTGTGCATGCATTCAGAAAACATTCTTGTATTTGAAGTGGTTTAACAAATTTCATTTGTCCATTAAACCAAGAACTGTGTTTAGACTGTGAGACCTGATGGCCTACGTAATGTGCACTGGGCATATGTAGAAGTCGTATGTAAACTATCTAATCACTCTCAGCTGTGTTATAACAAATAACTATGAAGTTGACTTAATATCTACCAGTACTAATAGCTCCATTACTTTAACTCAAATTCAGGCAGTGCTATAGACACTTCTATTATTGTTTCTAAAAATGAAATTGTTTAGGTTTTGTGAAATTCTTTTGTTGCTACTGTTATAAACTCCTGTTACATTTTGGCTGCTGCTTGTCTATGCTGGGTTATTTTTTTTTAACAAAATCCAGTCATCCTTTTTTGGGCAAGAATCTTTCTATACAAACACTAACCAGTGAGGTGCCATGCTTTGTAAATGGAGGTAGTAATGATTTTAACAGCTATCTAATGCACTTGGTATAAACTGTAAACCTCCTTCTAGAAACACTACTGGGTGCATCTATACATGCACTTTACGGCGGAGTAGACTAATTAGCTCTGCATTAAAGCATCACTACCACCTATACATGTCCAGGTATTAGGGCGCAGTAAATTAATTAACTTTGCTGTTTAAGACATTACTATTGGGGATAATAGCATTCCTAACAGTATTATCTTACAGCGGAATTATTATGTGAGCTGAAATACACTTGTAGACGGTGACGGGGGCTGGCTGGGTGCCGCAGCCCTGCTGCCTAGTTCCAGCTTTAGCATACTCGTGCCCTAGCCAGCCCTTCTACCACCTGATGCTGCAACCCAGAGCTCAGGGCTGACCCCAGCCTGGGGTTGCTCCACCCCAGCTCAAAGTGCTCTGATCCTGGGCGCATGTGTAAATGCTACACCCTGGAGCAGCTGACTCTGGCACAAACTGCACCAGAGTTTATTGCTCCACTTTAATACCACATGTAGATATACTCATTGTCTGCATCTAGACAAGTGTGGCCATGTGGTATGTGGCACCACAGGCACATCTGCAGCATCACATACCACATGTTTTTTTGCTCTCTGCACTGCAAGGGAGCAGAGTGGAGGGTGTGTTTTTTTGACCCCTGGATATGGGTATCCTGGGATCAAAAAAACCTGCAGGAAAAAAAGCAGAGTGAAGCACATGGCAGCAGTGTGCACTGTCTGAAGCTGGAGCCTGGTCAGCCAGAGCTGCACTCCACTGCCAGGTAGGCTTTGCACAGCAGGATCACCGCTGCTGCAGCCTCAGAAGGCCCCCAGGTAAGGCCCCAGCCTCCCTTACCCCACCTGGGGTAACTTGCTGCATGCCAGCACACTCATGGCACAGGTATTCCCTGGAGACAACTAGCAGCAGTGCAAGGTGCACCTCTGCTATTTGTCTCTGGGGAACCAAACGTTCGTGCATGTCTGGATGCAGCTACTGGGTTTAGAGGTTACATGCTACAAGTTGTCTTTGAGTGATAGAGATTTGTTCAGTAGTAAATGTCATAGATCTGATTCTTCACCGCTTAGCTTGTTGAGCAGTGATTTGCACCTGTGCAAAGTATGTAAGGTGCTACCACACAATGCAAACGCACTCCGCACTCATTTTGCCTCACTTTAAATGAGTATGCAGGCACAAAGGCAATGGAAATTTGAGGTCTCTGTTCAGTAGCTAGTATTCAAAAGGTTGACCCAGTTCTTATATTCTAGGCTATAGAGTTTTTTTCATGATTCAGGTGTTCAAACATAGGACAGATTTTGGAAGGGTGAGTTATAGTTAGCTATAGTGGCAGGTGGGTGACATAGCTGCATAATCCTTTTATAGCAGTATGTTATATAAGGTGAAAGCAGGAACATGAATGAGTTTTGGGTTTTTTTAAATTTCTATTATAGTCTTTCTTTCAAAACTTGAATCTGAGTTTTGCAGCAGTAGTGAGAAATTATTCTTTTTCATAAATGTCCATGTCCATGCAGATGTAATGATTTCAGTGTTCTATAGTTAGCCCAGTAATTAGCATGATGATTGCTTGGCAAAGAATCCAACAACTCAAGAGCACAAAGAATATAGTGACTCATCTGAGAACATTTGCAGTGTGTTTGATTGTTAATTCCTAGTTATGTGATTGCTGTGTGAAGTATGCAAGGTTTTGTAAGTATAGAATATAATTAAATACTAAGAGCTGCTTTTCAGGGGTAAGAAGTCTATTTCCTGAGTGCAAGTATATGTCTATTAATATATATGAATGATCTCTTTGCTTTGCCTATTCAAAATTAAACCAAAACTGGCAGGAAAAAGATACAGATTTGTACATTGCAATTTAGCAGAAGCAACTTCATTCTTAATCTTTAACTAGGAGTCTTACTTTCACCATAAAAAAGTTTTGCTTCCATTGTCTACACATTATTAAATACAATTACATGCAATGTACTGGCAAAACAACTGACCAGATGATGTGGATACAGACAGCCCCGAGCTACAGCTTTGTCCTGATTGCTAATGGATCCATTAATTGTTCTTTCCCTGAAGGGCTCCCACCATGCCATTTATTTACATTGTGCGCTAAAGTGCTTTGCACATTTACACTATATCTTCAGTACAAGGCTTGCAAGATGGGGTTCTGTGACTTGCTGGAAAAAAAGGCCTAATGTGCTGGTCTGGAGTGTCATTTTCGCTCAACACACACAGACTTTCCTTTCTGAGGTGAGTAGATTGCCTCCTTCCTCCTTGTGGCTGGAATTCTGAGGCTAGGGACAGAAATTACACACAAACTAGTATAAGTGATCAGAAACCGGTTCAAATCAATAGCACAATACAAGTTCAGTATACATAAACCACTTTCAAAAAGGCTGCAACCAGTTTAAGATAAACCTGGGTGAATGTGGTATCAGACTTTACTGATTTAGGTTAAATTGGTTTATTGAACTTCTATCCCAAATCATAAAGAGTTACTAGCTACTAAACTTCTTTTAGTTTGATGATACAACATCTACACTGTGACCTGAATGAGACCCTGGCATGGTGATGAGCAGGGATCCTGGTTTTCTGTGTTTTAAAATAAAAAATTCTCTGATGGAAAAAAACCCTAGATCTGTGTTTTTCTGTGAGTAAAATAAATGTCTCTCACACACATACATACACCCCCCCCCACCCCCCTGTGTGTGTATATGAATGTATGTATGTATCAACTGAATACGTTTTATTGATATATTTACAATTTTAAAGCAATTTAGAAGCTTACCAGTGCCCCAATCATCATAATAAAATTTAATTCTAGATACTTTGGTGTTTGATTTTGATTTTTTTATCACAGAAAATCAGCTCCCCCTGCCCTCTTTGCTCAACAAGATGTGGGTCCAGCTGTGGCTGTCTTCCCCTGCTGCTTTGAAGTGCTGAGCAGCCCAGATACACCAGTGCCCTGCCCCTCATTCCTCACTCATAGTCTCCTGCCCCACCCCCAACCCCCCCAGTGTGTGAGGAAGGGGGTGGGTTTGTGGGGAAAGAGGGGTGTAGACATAAGCAATGCATGGGAGTGGGGCGGGCCCAGGTGATACATTGGAAGGTGGGAGGCACATGTGTCTCTATATTTCTGCGCCTGCAGTGGGGTGCGGGGCTTTAGCCTGGCTGTACTTGCACTGGGCAGGAGCCACCTCTATGGTCCAGCGGGTGGGACCCGGCATAGGGGGTGGGACCCAGCACAGTGCTATGCTGCCATGGCTTGAGGCACCCCCTGTCTGCCTGGCTGTAGTGGAGATACAACCCTGCATCGATGCTGCAGCAACTGTGCCTCACCTTTTAAAGGAGAAAATTGTATTTTGATTTCATAGACATTAAGGCTGAAAGGGACTTTGGAAGATCATTGAGTCCAGCCCCCCGCCCAAAGGGCAGGAAGTCAGCTGGGGTCGTAGGATCCCAGCAAGATAAGTATCCAAAACTGGATGTAGTACTCCAGCTGTGGCCTCACCAAGGCTGTGTACAAGGGGAGGATGACGTCCCAGGATTTGCTTGAGAAGCATCTATGGATGCAAACCAGCGTTTTGCTTGCTTTATTAGCCGAAGCACCACATTGCAGGCTCATATTCATCTTGTGGTCAGTGATGACCCCCAAGTCTCTTTCTCTGTAGTGCTAGCCAGTGTACTACTCAATATGTGTCCTGGACTTGCAGTTTTTTTGCATAAATGGCTCACGTGTGCTCTAAAAGCATACTCTTGCAGTCTTGTCAGGTTGGTGTGCTGCTGAGCTAAGTATACTAGGTTGTACAGGCCTAAGAGGACATGGAGCTTTTCAGAGGGACATAGGATTAATCTCCTGGCCACCATTTACATCTTTGAAATTTTTTTCAACTCAACCAAATTCTAAGAAACAGGAAGAAAATTGCTAAATGTTCCTTTTAAACCTTCCCTTTATGTTAGACAACAGCAGAGGACTGACTAAAGACAGGTGGGGCTTTCCTGTGTTGTTTACTTTGCATTGCTCTGCTGAATTGCTTGATTGTGAACTCCTTTACACAGGATCTGATATGGGAAGGACTGGTGGAAGGGTTGGGGGAAAGGCTGAGGAAAGCATTTGGTCTTCTTGGAATTTGTTTTCCTTCTTTGATTATTTATTTGTACAGTACTATCAATGTGTATGCACGTGATCTTTTGCAAGAAAGGCTTTATCCTGCAAGCACATTTGCACACAAGTGACTTAGGTCATGACCTTTGGGTCATGGAGCTTACAACCTATGGTCCTGATCTGGGACTGAGTTCTGCATACTAATCCCCTAGGCCCAAATGGTGCCTCAGTGTTTTCAGTGGCCATTCCAGGATAGGGCTCACTCAGCTCCTTAAATTGTGAAATCACAAGAGTGTAACGGACAGTGGAGGGCAGGGAAAGTTGGTGGGTGCAGACAGCCAGACACTAGTTACTTTTAGATTCATGCTGATATGACTTGGACCACAGTCCTGCACAGGAAGGGGAGAACTGGGAGAAAAGATGATGGTCATTACTACAGGACCAGCTGAGTTGATTGGTTTCAGATATTTTGTTGGTTTCTCTTTAGAAAGATTTTAAGATCTATAAAGTTTAAATTTTAAATTATTTATTTGGAGTATGGTTTAAAAGCTTCTTGGCAAGTGGAAAAGGGATGTTAAGCAAGGGAATTATAGTCACAGGGGCTCCCAACAGGCACACAAGGACAGGGAAACAATTCCAGTTGTATGGAGAAACCTAGAAGAGGTACCCGATACTGGAGGACAGTTTGAAAGTCTGCTTCTAACCTAATTAGTGAGTAAATTATATGACGCTCACATTTGTTACATATTTTAGTTAGTTTTGCTGAACTGTAATCTTTTAACAAACGCCACTCACTGATCGTTGGGTCTGGACACAAATTTATAGGCACTGATGACAGAGTTTGTGCATCTTTTATAAAGCATGAGCAGCACACAGGACTTTTAATAATTGGTGGTGGAAGTTACAATCTATTTTTTAAATAAGTAGCATAATACCACCATTCAGAATTGCACCACAAAAAAGGAAGGTTTTTGATGGTCTCCATATGTATGCTCTTAGAACTGGTTGAGTAGAACTATGCTATACCACATAATGGTAAACCATCATTGCTATAACATCTTTGAGGTCTTTTTAAGTACCTTCTTTATGGACACTCTTTTAACAAAGATTAATTCATTAATATGTTTATGCCAGCAGTTGTTACAGTTGCTGTTGCTATAGTAAACACTGAGATGTTGGTTTCATTGTAGCTTTAACTATTTCTGGGAATTAAAATGAAAAGTCCATACTCCCCCAAGAAAGCACACTTTTTAAATACTGAAAGGCAACCCCTTAACTCAAATATTCTTGCATATCAAATCAGGCTCTGGCTTCTGCTGGAAAATGGGATATGATTAGAACTCCATAGCAGTACGAAGAGCATCCACAAGAGAAATGGCAAAAAATATAGCCCTGAGACTGGAACTCTGGACCACTTGGGCTCGTCTACATGCGACACTGATTGCACAGCAGCCAAAAAATACCATGCAGTAGCATATCACAGCACAAACGGTACTAATATGCTACTGCACAGTATTATTAGGCTCCTGCACAGGAGTGTTACCTAAAAGACTTTTGCCAGCACTATTGCACAGTAACTCCGGTTACTGCACATTTATTTAGTACTTTACAATACAAGTACTAATGCACAGTAGCATCTTGTGTAGACGTACCCTTTGTTGACCAGAAATGTGCCACTAATAGGACAGGCATGTTCTGATGGAAAACAAAGGACACAATTTTGTTAATGGTATGTAGTGAGGGATACCCTGCACTAGTTTTATTCTATGTATCTTACACCAACTTGTATTCAGGATCCAGAAAAGCAAAAGGGTCTTCGCAAGCACTACTGAAGGCTCTCTCTAACTTTCTATGGCTCTTTTGTGGGCCAAAATTAGAGCTTTTCAAACATTAAATGGTTTTAGCTGAAAATCTCTCATGTCTAGACTGACTTTTTTTTTGTGAAGAAACAACCACATGACCTAAAATGAGTCTTTTTGTAACTTTTTTTTTTCACTGTGTATACATTTTTCAAATAGAATTTTTTATTCCACAGTCTGTTTGGATTCTCCCAAATAAAACCTGTTTTGTTTTCCTTTTATATTTTTGACAAGCTTTAGTTCAGATCTTAAAGCCAAGATCTAAGCTGTTTCCATGCTAGAATGAACAGACCCAGTACATTTCTGCAAGCATCTCCCACCCCCTGTAGTCCACATGGATCTTCAAGACTCTTCCTATAAGTGCTGCTCATTGTTACACTTCCTTGTTGCTATATGGATAGTTTGAAAGGTGAATATTCTCTGAAATTTCTCCTTGTACCCTTCCTGAGAATTACCTTTGTTTAGATCTAGCTTTGATAGTGCATAGTGTAATTCAGGGCTGCCTACCTTCTGAGCAGTAGGGGTGACACACCTCTTGGTCATATACCACACAGGCCACATGTTACACTGTGCCTTCCCTCCCCCCTGCAGTGCACTGTGCTGCACTGGTCCCCCGCCGCAACACTTTATGGGGTCCCTTGGTTCCTCCCACACTCCTCAGTCATGGACTGCCTGAGCTCTAGGCAGCAGAAGCAGAAGGGAGAGGGAACCCAGAGACTCTGGCAGTACCATCAGGAGAACAATGGAGGGAGTAGCACTTGGACTGGGAGCTCCAGTTGGAGTACAGACAGAAATGCAGCTCCCTGCTGTAACTGAGAACACATTGCAGGAAGCAGTCTGAGTTGCACTGATAACCTGACCAAACAGAAATTCACTGTTGGTTCCAGTGGGGAGGGGAATCTAGCTGCTGGCTTCAGCCTGCACCTGGTTTCCCCTAGCAATGACCCGTCCTCCCTCCCAGCCTGTCCCTATTTTCAGAAGCGAAGAGGGGAAGGAGCAGAGGGAGCTCATTCTAGGGGTTCTCTAGCCAATGCCCGGGATGAGTGGATTGGAGCCCCTCCCACCTTGTGAAGTGCACCAATACACCTGCCCCATGCTCCAGTGGGGGCTGAAAAAACCACAGCAACAGGTTGGGAGGTGGGCAAACATAACTTACAGAAGACATTCTGTTTCGAAACATCTTCATCTGAACCTTTATGCAATGAGGGTTCATATTTTTACTTGATCGGCCATTTTTAAGCAGTCTGCAGCTGTGCACTTGTGTTTGGTTATGGCTATAGACCATTTTCTGTGGCCAGATAGAGTGAAAATTGTCACTTCTGTCTGCACCCATGGTGACATCATCTCCCAGAATCATCCCATTAGGTGATTTCCAAGGTTTTTTTTTTCCCCCAAAATGGCTAGAAACAGGTTTTTAAAAGGTGAACAAGACAATGAGATTCTCATGTCATTGAATGAATCCGGAAGGTGGAGCTTTAAGGGAAAAATATCTCATGTGGCCAGACGCAGGATAAAATCATGCCACATTTCTGAATCCTTTGACACCCACCCCATTTTGAAGGCTAGCTGGAACTGATTAGCCTACAAGGGCCAGGACCCACACATATCTTTCCAAGAAATCCTGCTTGCTGGATGTAGGACAAGGAATAATAAAATGTAGACAGAGTCCTTGTTTGTTGGTAGTTTCAGTCCCTTTTAAAAAGCCTGATTATAAATTACTTAACATCTTGTCAACTTATTTTGGAAATGGGGTACCCCCTTCAGAAACGCATCCATTCACTATTTGAGATGTCATATGCACTCCTAGTTGCCTTGTGCACATATGTACTACATACTAGCTTCTTTATATGGCTGTAGATTACAAATAGCTTTGAAATAACTACCATCCCTTCCAGCTATAAAGCCCTATAATCATTATTCATTATATCACCATCAGTTTTATTACACTAAAAGTAATTCCTGCCCTCTTCCCACAAGAATAATGTTGATGGGATGTTGTTTGCTCCCATTATTTCAGGGTTGCACAAAACTGCAATGCAGTTGGATCTTCTTTGTTTTAAGATAAATGTTGATTGAGTGAGAGAGCTATTCCATGAAACTTCAGTAATTGGATTCATGTTTAAATAATGTGTGGGCAAAAGAACCCTTCAGCTTCCTAGCTTAATTCTTTTTTATTATCTTTGTGTAATCTGAGTAGGTTTTAACTAGAAGTTCTTTAAGAATTAGGGTAACTGGCTTTATAGCTATAATTTAGACATAGTTATACATACCTCTGACAATTCACCACTTCCTGTCACATATTCAGAACATAAAAGACAAGGATGTTGGGATGGTAATTTGTTTCTCAAAACAAATTCTGTTTCTTTCCTTTTGAATTTCCCTCTCCCTTTCAATATTTAAAATTTTAAAATATCTAAGGAGATTACATTCAACTAACTACTGCAGTTCAGGGTTTAATTTTATGTAGCTGCATAAAATATCTTCACTTTTCAATTCATCTTAAAAATTGATTTTTTTTTAAGCTAATGGGTGCAGATAAAATATTAAGATGGAGAAACATATTCCTAGGCTTCATAACCTACTCATGTTAACTGTTTTAGTTCCAGAGCATCTGATTTAGATACTTGTGTGTTGACTTCTTATCTAAAGTGAAAGCACATTTTTTCATACAAGATGCCATTTTTTTATGGTACTATCTGATCCTCATGTATTTGAACTTGGGCTTCTATGACAAAGACACAGTTGTTGGTCTGTTGATTGAGTTTAACAAGAAGCTGGTGTTCTCTAGGCAGGAGTGCTTCATTTCCTATACTATAACAGTATGGGAATATTGAATTCACCCACATGTAAAAATGTACTAAACACCAGAAAATCCCCTTAACTCATCAAAGCCATAAATTCGATTTTAAAAAGAAACTGAAAAATACATCTCAGATAAGCCATTTACTTTTTTATGCTGAAAGTGTTTTAAACATAATTAAATATTGTGACTAAAGATCTCTGGGCTGGCTAAATATGGACAGGAGAAATTCAGATGGGCAATGCCTAGTTTCTAGCTGAATATGCAAACAACAAGACTTTTTCAGCTGTTGCAAAATAATTATTTTACAGCAACTTTGAAAGTCTGCTGCTTTGACAGGCATCAGATGATAGTGATACTTTTTGTGCTTTAACATACATAACCATGCTCCTGGGAAGCCTCTGCCAGAACCAGGCTGCCCTACAAAGATCTCCTGGTAAATGGAGCTGGTTACAACTTACCAAGTTGTTAGTACTAACAGATCACAAGAATATCCCCCCATAACAAGGTCATAGCCTTAGACTGACTGGTAACAGGAACAAGATGAACATTTGCATTCTGTATTGATCCAGGCTGCCTCTAGTTAACATGAAAATTGAATTTTGTCTGCGTTTCTGTAGAACAAAGCATGTATTTTAACATAGTTTATACAAGACAGCATTTTATATTTGCTTTTTTTAAATGTTTCTGTCCCTTCTAAATAGCAGGCTTAGCTATTATGTGGTTAAAAGTTTAACAAGGGGGGAAAAAGGGATTTTTCCCCCTGTTAAACCAACTACTAGTTTCTATCCTTGGCACAACTGCTAGAAGAAACCTGACTGTAATTTCTTTATTTCTGTTTGGCTCAGTGCAGAAAGTATGGTGCGTATGGGATACGTGTGCGTGTATAGAAAGAGGTAGTCTTTTCAAGGGTGAAAGTGTCTTCAAACAGTCCTGTATTTCCAAATGTCCGACCCCTCAAAAGCACATCATAGATGTCATATCCTGCAAACTTAGAGTTGTGCAAAGAGAACGCTGCTTCCTGTTTAGACCTGATCTCTTTTTCATAACTGCCAGCTATCAGCATTTATTCAACTGAAATGTAGACCAAACTCAGATATTAACTTTATTCCAATAGGCTTAAGCAGATCAAGCTTTAAAATCTTTCCTGTATGTAGTATTTCTGCAGATTGCAAATCTGATGGAAATGGAAAGGTGAACTGTAAAATTGCCTAGGAAGCTTTGAAAGTAGGTTGGTCTGCCCAGGTCCTGAAAATGTGTATTTCTACTATGCAACAGTATTAACCTAGCTAGTGGGTCCTAAATATGTGAACTGGTAACTCTTTTCCTGCATGTTTTCTGGCTGGCTTTCTATCATTGTTTGGTTGATGGTTTTTGGTTGGTTTATTTGTTTTGAATTTTGATTTTGATTTTTTCCAACAGCTTTCTGACTGACTTAACTCACAAGTATGTTTTTTCTCATTTTGATTCTGAGTGTTAATCTCTGACTGATACATTTGTGGTGGCGGTATTTGTTTTATAGTAACCACAGTATGCTAAGCACTTGTCATTTTGTAGTTACAGTTTTTTTTTATGAACAAGGGGGTGAAGGAAGAGGCAACAGTAAAACACAAATGCAAACATTTGTGTTTTTTTTAATAAGCACTCTGAGCTTGACCAGGAGTTTGCCCGGGAACTGACTGAGGCCGCTTGCTCCAGGACCTTGGTTGTCATGGGTGACTTCAATTACCCGGA
>NW_017728886.1:240571686-240597652 GCF_001723895.1 Crocodylus porosus | reverse complement strand
AGTCTGCCAGTGGAGGTGGTTCAAGAACCTACATTGAACACCTTCAAGAGTAAATTGGATGCTTATCTTGTTGGGATCCTATGACCCCAGCTGACTTCCTGCCCTTTGGGCAGGGGGCTGGACTTGATGATCTCCCAAGGTCCCTTCCAGCCCTAATGTCTATGAAATCTATGAAATCGACAGAAAATACAATATGGGAACATGGCAGTTTCTATAAACTCTCAAAGGCTAGATCTGTATAAAGTTTGTAATTTCAATAGGACTCAAGGGAATGTGCATTTTCTGCCAACACTAAAAGAGCTTGAAAATGTGTTGAAATCTTATAGGCATTGTATTTGTTTTGTCTGTGTAGGCAAATGCTTCTGCGTGGGCCCCTCTTCTCTTGATATTCTCTACAGCTGACCGTGTAGGTGGTTTTAGGTCTCCTATGTTGATCAAAGGGGTTTGTAAAGCGTTGTTTAGGAGCTCTGGTCTGACTTGTGTTTTATAGGTTTAGAAGAATTTATTACAAATATGTTAGATAAAATAAGAATCTTTTCTGTGGGGAACCATAATTTTAGATCTGGTAACATTTGTTTCTTTTTTATTGTTCTAATTTTTAAAAGAAAAATGTATGAAAAGAAAGGTTTTATTTAGAGTTAATTATTAATTAGAGTTAATGTAGAGTTAATTTTTGGAGTTAATTGTAGAACTGCTTACTGCAGTATACAACCTCTTGCTAAAAACACTTTCAGTACTGGAGGGCTGGAGTTACTCCAATCTTTAAAAAGGGCTGCAGAGGGGAGCCAGGAACTAGAGGCTTGTGAGTCTAACTTCTGTGGCTGGAAAATTGGTAGCAACGATAGTTAAGAGTAAAAGGATTGTTCACTATGTGGATGAACAGGACTCAGTGGGGGAAAAATCAGTACGTCTTTTTCTAAAAGGAGGTCATTTTTCACCAAAGTCTTAGAGTTCTTGAGGATATCAACATAGATCTGGATCAAGGAGATGTAGTTGACACAGCATATCTGGACTTCCAAAAAGCCTTCAGTGAAGTTCCACATCAAAGGCTCTTAATGAAATTGGTTTGTCATGGGATTAGAGGGGAAGTCTACTTGTGGATCAGAAACTGGTTTAAGGATAGAAAACAAGCAATGAGTATAAAGGGTCAGTTTTCAGAATGGAAAGGAGTGAACTGTGGGGAGCTCCAGGGATCTATGTTGGGCCTGGTTTTGTTCAATCTATTCATAAATTACCTGGAAATGAGGGTGAGGCGTGGGGGGGGAGGGGGGCACAATTGTGATATAGCCAAGTTTGGAGATGACACAAATTTATTCAGAGTACTGAAGCCCAAGGCAGGATGTGAAAAACTACAGAAGGATCTTGCAAATCGAGGAAATGGCCAAATGAAATTAAAAATGTGACATGAAATTAAATGTTTATAAGTGCAAAGTGATGCCCATGGTAAAAAGTAACCCAAAATATACATATGAAATTATAGGCTCAACATTAACTGTTACCACACAGAAAGGAGATGCTGGAGTCACTGTAGAGAGTTTGCTGAAAACATCAATTCAGTGTTTAGCATCAGTCAAAAGAGCATCTAAAATGTTCGGAATTAACAAGAAGGGAATTGTAAGCAAACAGGAAATATAGCAGGGAAACATTATAAATATGTGGTACATTCACACAAAACCTGCGTGCAGTTTTGGTCCCCATATCTCAAAAAAGGATGTAGAAAAAACTAGAAAAGGTACCAAAAAAGGGCAGCAAGGATAATCAGTGGTCCAGAGGGGCTTCTATATGAGAAGAAACTAACTAGGCTAGAATTTTTTAATTCAGAAGTTTACAAACTATGAAGTAATGCAGAGAAAGTAAATAGGGATTTATTGTTTACAGTCTCTCACAATACTGGAACTAGGTCCTTCCCAGTTTGTGGTGTCAATGCCACACTTCTTAATGTTTGCCTTTAGGGTATCCTTGAAGCATTTTCTCTGGCCCCATGGACACATCCAGATAAGCCCTCATGTGCCTCTTGCAGTGCCTCAAACCCCTTTGAGATACTGCAAGAGGCATGTGCAGGAACAAGAAAATGTTCCCCGCACTGCAAATTTGCAGTCTGGGAGCAAAATTAGACTCCTGGGTATTCAGGTGTCAAAAAACCCCACAGAAACAAAAAGTGGGGCAGGGCACAGTCCCAGACCATGCCCTGAGGCAGTCAGAGGCTGGGTCCTACACAGAGATGCTCTGGCTGTCAGAGCATCTCTATGGTTTGCCCTCACGCAGGGCAGGCAGCCAGGCTCCACTGCCAGCAAGTAAGGGGCTGGGGGGGCGGGAGGAGGGGACCATGAAGGGGATCCCCACCAGCCCCCCCAATCCCTGCCCCATCCCCAGCATCTGAGGAAAGCCCCGCCCCGCCCAGGGTTCCCCCTGGCACTTGCTGGCAGTTCTAGCTGCTTGACTGGGTCATTGGGGACTGTTGATAGCCCCAGCCTGGGCCCTGCTGCCCCTCCTGCCCCTTGCTGCCCTGTGCTGCTTGGGGGAGCTCTGCCAGGAGGCTCCAGAGCCCTAACAGCCCCTGCTCGGTAAGTAGAGGCTTTTTTGTTTGGTGCCAGAGGCTGGGGGGGCAGCCATGGGGAGCTCGGGGTGCAAATGGGGCTGGGTGGGGCAGCCATTGGGAGGTCTGGGGGAGTAGGGGGCCCTGTGTGGGCCAGCCATTGGGGGGGCTGCAGAAGCTGGTGGATGGGGCCAGGTGGGACAGCAATCCAGGGGGCTGGGGGAGCAAGCAGGGGTAGAATGAGGCATGTGGGGCCTGCAGGTGGGGTAGACCCTGTGTGGGGACCATGGCCACTGGGGGCAGGGTGGCTGTAGCCCCTGTGGGGAGCAGCAAAACATATATTCATGTATTTGTGAATTAATTAATAATGGATTCAGAATTCACTTTATTATTATGATAGAGACACTGGTAGTCTTCCAAATTGCTTTAACCCTATAGATAAATCAATAAAACATTGCCCAACTTATCACTGTCTCTGTCTCACTCTCCTTCTCTCTCTCTATAATGGTCTTTTGTTTTAATTGTGGAGGGTATTTTGCAGAGTGCCTTTGGGATTTTTTTATTATGGATTTTTCAGTTTTCCAGTAGGGAACACCAGAATTCCTGCTAGGGAGGCCAGTGGCAGGGCCCTGCCTGCTCAGAGCTGGCACCTTGGACCCAGCTGGAAGTGGCTGACCTCCTGGCCTATTGGAGCCAGGAGGATATGTTTTGACAGTTCATCTTCCAGGTGATAGCTGCCCAGATGGCCGGGCAGGGGCACACATGGCAGTAGTGCCGCACAAAGGCCAATCTTGCAGCCACAGCTCACTGGCAGCTGGCCCAGATGGGCAGATGACTCTACTGGCTGTGCAGTCCCCATCTGGGTCTAGTAGGTGTGCAGCAGGTCACAGCCAGGCAGCAGCCCCCACTGCCAGACTGCTGCAGTGGGTAAAGGGTTCAGGAAACTCTCAGGGCTGCTTCAACAGTCTGGCTGGCACAGGGGGTAGTGTCCCCAGGTACCAGCTGGCTGGGCCCCAGAAGCTCCTGGGAGCAAGTAGCCCTGAGCTACTTGCCAGGGCAGTTTTTTGTATAGATGGGGCCAGGACAGGGCAGTTTTTTTATACTTCTGGGGACGGCACAGGTGCTGGCCCTGGGCTCTAGCTTCTCCTGGCTGCAGTTTTGGGAGGAGCCAGGTAGGGTTATTTTGCCCCAAGTGGCATGGTTTGCTTCACAACAAAGTGCACGTCTGAGCACGTGTGCTGAGGCAAAAAGCTCTGGCTCAAATTTGCACCGCTTCTATTTGAGCTACTGCAAGTGCACGTGCTTGCATTTGTGGATGTGCCTCAAGTGTTCTTTGTCCTTGGTTGAGTTGGGAGTATAGCAGTTGTTTTGATAAATGCACATACAACACCCTGTCCACTGCAGCTGATGTTGAATATTCAACACTTCTATGATGGTGGTGTTAGTGTCGGTAAGGACATTGGCATTTGCGCAATGATCCTCTTACTTTATGCCAAGGATCTTACTGAGGTAGTGCTGGTGATTTTCAGGAGGTTGTTCAGGTGGTCTCTGTAGCCATAGAGAAAAGTTGGGATTACTACAGCTTTATATCATAGGAGCTTTGTTCATGTCCTAATGTTTTGATCATTGATACAGTCTTCTGAAGGCAGAGCTGGCACATTGGATCCTATACTAGATCTCCTCATCTATGTTGGCATTCTTTGGAAGATGGCTATGGAGGTATGCAAAGCATTCAACATTCTCCAGCTCCTGTCCATCAGTGAGGATCTTTGCTGGGGGAGTTAACTGGCCCAGTGCAGGCTGGTGAAGCAGGCTTTGCTTTTCTGATGTTAGAGGTCAGTCCAAGGCACCTTTATGCTTGAGCGAAGCAGTTAAGGGCCATTTGTGGTCTTCCTCAGTATGTGCAATGGCAGCATAACCATCAGAGTACTGAAGTTCTGCAATCCAGACCAAAGTTATTGTAGTTTTGGCATGGAGGCAGGAAAAATTCTAAAGGTTTCCATCTATCCTGTACTTGATGCTGATGCCATGTGGCAGATGGTCATGGATGAGCATCTTGATGACTGCAAGAAAGATGGAAAACAGAATTGGTGCGATCATGCAAAAAATGCTTCAAGGACACCTTTAAGGTGAACATTAAGAAGTGTGGCATTGACAGCACAAATTGGGAAAAATTAGCTCAGGACAGGGCTACATGCAATGTCTTGCAAGAGAAGGTACATCTTACTTTAAGGAAATGTCTCACCCTGGAGGCAGAGAAAATAACAGAAATGGCAGTAGGGGAAATACAATTAAGAAATCTGTGGTTCAACCTTCCCTTTAACCACCACCTGTGGCATCTGCCAGAGAGTTTGCAGCTCCAGGATCAGCCTTTCTAGCCATCAATGGATTCATTTACAACCCTTTACTTGACCCACGGGAGTGATCATCCTCGACCATGAGGGATCACCAATGACAATGAGAACTAGGGCACAAAAAATGAAACTGTTGGGTAGTAGGTTTAAACCTAACAAAAGGAAGTTGTTTTTCACACAGCAAGTATTTAACTTACAAAATTCAGTTCCATAAGAAATTATGGAGGCTGATAGGATAACCGAGTCCAAAAGGGGATTGGACCAATTCCTTGAGGAATTGTCTACCAGTAGGTATTGAGCACAGTAAATAGGAATTCAGCCTGTGAATCAAAACTTCCTAAGCCTCTGAATGCTAGAAGCTACAATGGGAGAGGAGCAGGCGATGGAAAATTCTGGACATGCCCTGCTCACCCTTTCCCATCTGCTCTGCCATTGTGTGAGACAGGATACCGGGCCTGCTGGAACTCTGGTCAGAACCAGTAAATGGCAGGTCTTATATTCTGGCTTCTTTATGTTCAAAAGAGAAAATTAAGATTTGAAGTTGGTATTTAGGTCCTGATTCACTGAGTGATGGAAATGTGCAAGTAACATAATTGTGTATATAAATATCATGTTAAAAGTACAGCCAGCCATGGATAGGTTTAACTAGGTGCCTTGCAGGCTTCTATGTTTTGAAATCAGGATTGGCAGTGGAGAGGAGCCTGGTCAAATGACTAGCTCCTTATTAGAGAAATGTATTTCATTTCCGTGTGTCCTTGCCACTCCCTTCCTGAAGAAGCTATAATTGCTTGCTCTACCCCTATAACCACATTTTACTCTTATTCAACTAAAGAGTTGACTCAGCTGTGGAAAGTCTTGTTACTTAAACATTGTTCGTTTGACAAACATCTTCACTGTGATTCATGTAGAGTGAAAGAATACAGTCTGGCTTTTAGTAGTGTAACTGAGCGGGGATGGTGGTGAGTGGAGCATCAGCCCTGGATGCCAACTGTGAGAGGGTGCCAGAATCCTCCCCTGGAAGTTTTTGCCACAGCAGGAGCATCCCTGCACCCAATGGCATATTGAGGGGGAGGGGTAGCGAATGGGGTACCAGGTATATCTCCCAAGGAGCTCCCACCATGGGACTGTTGCCATCAAAGCTGACATTGTGACAGCAGCAGCAGTGGCACCATGAGCAGCTGCCTTCAGTGTGCTGAGAGCCTGGGCAGGTAAGATTTCCCTTCACCTCTTCTCCCTACCCTGCTGTCTACAGTGGTCAGCATACCTACATCTACCCCTCTGCTACTATGCCTCTGCTGGCTTTTAGGTCCCCATTTGAGTTTGCAGATCTGGAACGTGGATTGTTTTTTTTTTATAAACCACATTAGTATGGTAGAGAAGACAAAAATGTAAATATGGAACCCAACTGTGTAACTTTAAGAAATACTTTCTGAATCACTTTTGCATAAGCTTAAGGTGCACATAAATGCAAGCACATTAAAAAGCTCTTAACGTCATAAACTGATATACCATATTTACCTGAATACAAGGCAACCCTAAATTTAAGATGACTCCCAATAATTAGATGCACAGAAAATGTATAAATTTGTTATGAATTTCTATGTATGGAATCTGATTATTGGAGGGTCATCATAAATTCATCCCCCCACTACTGAAAGCAGTAGCGGGGGAAATGATGATGAGGGAGGCAAGAGTGGGGCAGATGGTGGGGGGACTGAAACTGAGGGAGGCAGTAGAAGGGCATGTGGTAGGGCAGGCAGAGGACAGGGTAGTAAGGGGGCAGGCAGTGGAGGGAGCTTAGGGGGACAGGTGGTAGGGGGTCTGCAGTGAGAGAGGCAGGAAGCTTGCCCCCACTGTCTCCCCCCACAAATTTACCCCTGAACTATGTCTGCCTCTTGCAGCCTCAGGCCCCTGATCTCCCTTCCTCTGTACCACCCTGCCTTCTCCCACTGCCCCTCTCCACACCACTTCTACCCCTGCAGCCTTGGGTCCCTGCCCCCCCCTCCTCTTGTCTCCCCCACCTGAAGTCTTTATCCCCCTACCTTCCCCTCCATACCCCCTGCCACCTTACCTTTGCTTGGCACCAGCAGGCTCAGTTCCTTTTGCAGCCTGGGCCACTGAGCATTAGGGGTGTGTGAAGAGGGCTGTATTTGATTCGCATTCAGATTTGGCCTGGTTTTGGGGGGCAGTGATTCGATTTGCTGATTTGGATCACTATCCGATTCAATTCAGCTGAAGTTTTGATTCTGTTTCAGAGAATCAGTGATTCAGCCATAGACACCTCTTTAAATGTTTTTTTCTATATACCTCAAGGTACCAGGCATGGCTTGTGAATGCTGAGATAGTGGGGCAGATGAAGTGTCATACAGGAGTGACGGAGGGGCAGGGGGCGCGTGTTCAGTGGCAGACCCAGAAGTGGACAGGAAGTATTTCTGGTCTACTTCCAGGTCTGCCACCAAGTGCATGGGGGAACACCCCTGTGCCCCCCTGGCTTGGCAATCAGCTGTGGGAGGACCTCGGGTGCCCCCGCCAGACCCAGGAGGCACCAGTTGCCAAGCTAGGGGCAGGGGGGTGCTCTGTGTTCCAGGCTGCAGTGAGGAAGGATCCTGCTAGCATGGAGCAAAGGTAATGGGGGAGTGTGCTACAGGGGCAAACTGGGGGCAGCAAGGGCTTGAGGCTGTGGAGGAGGAGTGGCAGAAGGTGCAGGGGAAGCAGGAGACAGGCAATGGCTCCAGCTCCACTCCCAGCCCTGAGGCAGAGCTGGAGCACAGCTGCTTCCATCCCCCCTTCCTCACCTCTCTGCTGCCTCATACTTGATTCTAAGGCTGGGGGCTTCCCCCTCCTCCATTGAATGGGAAAAAATCCTTGTCTTTAATTGAGTAAATATGGTAGTAACATTAGAGTGATGTTGTAGACATGAAGGTCCAAAAATTAAGAGAGGCAAGGATTTTTTGGGGGTCTGTTTTTTCTTGGATCAACTGAATGTTTGGCATAAAGTTATACAAGGCATTCTTCTCTTGCCTCTTGCATAAAATGATATAATAATGTTTGTCACTTCATTATAACACTGCATTCATTTTGATGGCGTTGTGCATCCCTTTACTCATCCTTAAAAAAGCCCTGCATACTTATGCAAATGACAGCAGAGCCAAACAGGGTTTGTCCTCATCTCTTCTTTCTTGCTTTGTTTCTAGCTTTCTAGGTGCAGCTACTTCTTCTTTGAAGAGCATTGGAGTATATAGAGATGGAAGATCTGGCTTGTGCATACATTAAACTTGACTAAAATTCAAGCCAATCCTTTTTTTTTTTTTTCCCTGGTCCAAAAAGATGTACTTAACTTTCTCAGTTTATGCCAGAATTTCACATTTGCACACTTCTGCACTTTCTGAATTTGGCCAGAAGTTGAAGTTTCAGAGTAGCATAAAACAGCCTGTTCTGACATGGATTCCAACCTAATGCTGATGCCAAAGACACTTGGATAAGTTTGGATGAGCATTTTAACTTTTGGATGCTTTTTTGTTTGTTTGTCTTGACACAAGAGACTTTGAGATCCTTCTGTCGTTAGTAATATTTCTAACGAGAGTTGTGTGCCAAAACTAAGATAAGCATAATCCTTAGTTTAAACACATAAAGTACTAACTTGATGCAATAATTTGGGGTCCCCAAATTGTTTTCACATAAAAAAATTTATCCAGCACTCTCCCCTTTATATTTTTCTTTCTTTTTTTTCTCTTTTTACCACCGCAGCTATATCGAGTTACAAAGATGAATTGGCTTGTCTGAGATCACAGCAGGAACTGGTGTTAGAGTCAGAATTAGTCTGTGGATTTCTCATTTCAAGTCTTATGTTCAAACTTATTGGACCATACTCATTTCTTCTCTATAAAAGACCATGTTGAGTAATACTGATAACAAATGAAGGGCCTGTTTAATTATAGACACTGATTTCTTATATTCAACATTAATTTGAATTTTATTTCTCCTCTAAAAAGGTATTAGACACTTTACAGATGCTAAGAGAAAAGACAGCATCTCTTCTAGAGTGGTAAAATGCTTTCCATTAAATGTATGGGCTTTAAAGTTTTCATAACAGAACAACATGGCAGTTCCTTACTGGTAATAATTTTTCTTCTAGGATCCTTATGTATAACAAAGTTTAAATCTTCCTACCAGCAAGTGGAAACAGGCAAAAGATTAAAATGTTGTGATACAATTCCCCATTATGAATGGTACTTTCTATCCTGACCCCCTTGGAGATTTCCCCAAGGATTAATACAGTTTACTTCTAGGCTGCAGATAACTATATGGAGCCCTTTGCATCATGGGTGAGCATAGGTGCTTTTTTCTTGCTTCATGGACAAGGCAGAAGACATCTAGGGAGAGCAATCCTCAGCCATTTGAAGCCTCCACATTTACTATCTTGATCCAAAGGGAACCAGCAAGGATTTCCCTCCATGAAAGAACTTGGAGCTTCCCCACTACTCTCGCTAGGCACTACTGTCCATACAAACATCTGAGATCTTTCTCAGCCTTTCAAATAATCTATTTCTTAATTTGCCACCAGGTCAAAAAATCACGGAGGCAAAATAATAGATTATGAAGATAGTTCTTAAGTTCCATATTTCCAAAACAATACAGTGAAAGAATGTTTCAGTCTCTTTCTTGAAACGCTTTGAGGTAACGCTTGTCCCCTGTTCCAGCCTATCCTGATAGAATATAACAATGTAGAGCTGTCAGATGCCATCCAGAAGCTAGACAGATTGCAAAGACCCAAGGAAGATTTGTATTGCATTTTAAAGCTTTGTTTGAATTTAAACATAGTACAGAATTTAGTCAACAGACAGTATTTAGTTGCAAAGCTTTTTTCAGCTACTGTAGTTGTGATCAAGGTGTTTAAGACTTCACTCTTGCAGTGCTGGCTGGCTTTCAGTATTAGTCTCCCTTGCTAACCTTGTCTCTGTGTTAATTTACCCAGTTCCTTCCAGTAAAGAGATTTATTATAAATCCCCATCTCCCGTGCACTACCACTCCTAAGATCCTTGTCTTTTGGGATGAGGAAGAGCTTTAATATTGGATACAGACATAGCAAAGCACCCTCAGTTACAAAATGAATTTGACTCTCAGCTGCAAGGGTTGTGGGGAAAGAAGCAGCAAAATTGTCAAAATCAGAATAGCAGAAAGGTGAGCTCCTAAGTACTAAACATTTCTGTGTGTAAAACTTACTAAATTATGCTAATGCTGGCATGTATTCTAGCTGCGCAGTATGGAATACAAAGTGAAACAAGGATTTCTTAAAAAAGCAAACCGATTTCAGAAATAAATGAAGAGCTGGGTATGTGTAGAGAAGGAGAGTGGTAGAAATGGGACAACATTTTTTATTCTCAAAACAAACCAAGATTTTTTCTGTCAACCAAAAATCAGTCATAGTGAGGGGATTTTGGACTATGGACATGGAAATGTTCATATTCTTATTATTTCACATTGTAAAGATTTCCATGGGCACAAAATGCAGGGGTAGGAATAAGAAAGTTATATATTTATTTATTAAATTTTATATATTATATTTTATTTTTAAAACATCATAGTTAGTAAGTATTTGCCATGTATTATTTAAAGAACTTGAAGTAAGTGTATCCTCCTTTGGGATCAGGTTACATTATGGGAGGGGTGGCAAACTTATGGCCTGTGGGCTGTATTCAGCCTGTGGAACTGTAATGTAATCTGTGCTGGGGTATGGGGACTGGGAATTCAGGGGTGGATCTTTATTGAACATGTGTGTCGGTGGCAAGGGGCAAGTGATGGCTGTCTTAACCCCTGCTGTGTCTACCCCTCCACCATCGAGCCTGTAAGAAGCCCTGAGGTCTGGATCCATTTGAGGGGTGGGGTGAGTTTGATGACCCCACATCATGGTATCTTACCTGTTATATCTGTGACCAGAGAGGTGTATGGGTGTGCAGATGACCAAGCTGTAAGCAATAATAATGCTCGGTTTGTAGTGGGGGGAATCGGTGCAGCACAGTGCAGTGCAGGGGCGGGGCGCAGTGTGGCATTTGTCCCGTGTGGTATATAACCAAGAGGTGTGTGCCACCCTCACTGCTCAGAAGTTAGCCAGCCCTGAATTGCACTATGCATTGTCAATGCTGGTTCTAAACAAAGAGGTAATTTGTAGGCGGGGTACAAGGAGAAATTTAAGAGGATAGTCACCTTTCAAACTAGCCAAGCGGAAGCTCAATTCGGGCATGTTATCACAGAGACCAGTCTCTGGAGACAGGACAAAGCTTTCCCTCTAGTTGACTGGGCCACAAAGATGACTTTGGCTATATTTATATTACAGTACTGTATAGACTATATCTAATGGGAAAAGGGAAATCTTTGATTATATCTTAGTTGAACAATTCCAGAAAAGCATTGCAATTTGGTCACAAGATCACCTCTTGGCTATTTTGTGTAAATTTATTGCATCACTCATTCAAATCATGAAGAAGGCATTTCTTCCTCCTCAAAATCACACCACATGAGCTGACATAGATTTTTAAGACAGCAGTTGAGCAGGGCAGAATTTGATGTAATATGTTTTGAAATCCCTTCCCCCACTGTTATATCATTCTCCCTGCCCTCTAAGTTTCCTTTCCCATATTTATCTGACTACAGTAGGCTCAATTTTTCCTCTGGCTAAAAGCCTGTGGCAACAAATTAGGTTAATAAAATACCTGTGTGCATTGCACATAGCAAATTAATAAGTTATACACTTATCTATTCTAAGTAGTTAATTTTAGCTTAATGAAACAGTAAACTGATAAAATTTAGGCTACAAAATTGTACTTTAAAGTTCAAAAGGATCAAGTCCTGTTCATAAGCAATACAGCATGCAAAGTTTACCATTCTGTTTATGCTTTTTTGCCATAGACATTTTTTATTTTACATAACTGAAATATGCCTCACTAGATGACTTTCTGTAAAACAGTAGTCCAGTAATTCTCATACTTTACACACATCTACACATGCATGCATTAAGGGCACATTAATGTGTTGTGACGACTGACTTGGGACTTAAGTTAGTCCTAAGGCAGTCAATATACACAGCGTTAATGCGCCTTAGTGCATCTACATGTACATTGAGGCAATTTTGCTATTTGTGTCTTGAGCTCTGCTTTTGCAGGGATCAAATGTAGGCAGGCGTGAGTAGCCTAAAATCACCATTTTTAATGCACATTAAGGGCACATATGTGTAGACCTATGCTTTTAATGCACCTTAGACATGGTTAAAGCACCTTAAATTGGCATGTGTAGATGCACAAATTGCCTTAGTACGCATTAAGTTTAGGTGCGTATAAAAGTTTATACACGCCCTGTGATCCACAAATAAAAACCTGGTATACTCTCCCTGTTTAGCAGAGGCATTTATTATTTATTAATAAAATATATCAATATATATTGTCTTGGATAACAAAAAGAATTGCTTGTAAAGACCAAAATAATTAAGAAAGTGTAGTTGATGATGTCTTATCCTTGTTTCCTTATTATGCCTATTCATGTACTTAAATTATATCTACTTTTGTAGCAAAATAAATGCTTAAGGCTCAAGGACTCCTTATAATACCTGTTCAGTACCTGGTTAACTTACTGTATAAATTGTTTCCTCGGTGCCTAAAGTCTTGCTTCCTGACGCAAACGTTTTTGTACAAAGAGATCTGGTTGCAATTCTGTTGCCAAATGTGTTTGAAACAAGCATTATAAAGGAGAAATAATGGTTTAAAGTGTATCTGGCTGGGACAGATCCAAGCCCCTTGTTTACATTTATGTTTGAAATTAACTTCAACAGACTTTTAATATGAAAAAAGTAAAATGTGAAGATAAAGTGCATGAGTTTCTTGACAAAATTGTTAATATTTTAAGCACATTTCATCTTTTGGAAAGAACCATGTACTTCACCTAATTACTGGCAATAAAATGAAGTAGAGGATTTAAGACCTATGAATGTTACAGTTGGAGGAAACTATAATTAAGTCTGGCAAGGCTCTTGTTTCCTTAAGGAAATGGAGATTTCAGATGGCTTTTAAAAGGAGAGGGTAATTATTTTTCTTCTCATTTATTTTCTTCATACTGATAAATACATGTTCTTGAATCTTGTACCTATAAGCTAGGTAGTAAAGTAAATTGTAAATAACTTCTAATTTGTGTTCTCAAACATGCTATTTTAGATCTAAAGGATTTTTCTAGCACTAATTATAGTTTTCTTCTGCCTGAAAAACTCAGGTCTTACATCTTTTACTTACACTTTACTACTGGTGATGAGGCAAGAGAAGTAAGTAATGCGTTCAAGTTGATGAACATAGTTGAAATGCAAACTGGTTCTGAGATATAGTTGTACACATGGTTTTTTTGTTCAAAGCCATAATTAAATGTAAAGGCTGGAATTTACAAAAGTACCCTTCACAAATTTCACTCTGCTTCTACTGAAGTCAAAGAAGCTCAATTGCCATTTGAAGTCAGTGATTGGAAAGCTATTCATTGTAATGACAATTGTGATGTGAGTTACTGGTGCCAATAGATCCCTGTGTGTCCAGGTAGGCCAAGCCCATCTCTATATCTGAGGAAATGAGAAGAGCATTCAGAAATTCTCTACTCAGTGTTTTTCCAGCCAAAAATGAAGATTCATTGAAACAGTCCATGGAGATGGTTTGATTTTAACAAATAATTACAAAAGAACCCAGACAGGGTTCAAAATCAGCCTGCCATGTTGATATCCACTGGAAATCTTTTAAACAAGATATAAATTTGAGAATTAAAGATGCCAGCATGCAGACAGATATTTAGGCAGTGAGACTCTCTCAGACTTCCACTTTTAATAAAGCATTCTTTCGGTCTAGAAACCAACTTATCCAAATACAAAACTGCCATCAATGAGAGGCCATTATTAGACTGTGATCCACTGTAATGAAATCTTTATTTGTTATGGGTGGTGGTATTGGATTCCATATACAGATACGATATGTTTTTGTGAGAAGAGTGGGATAGATGTCTTAAACTGGTATTTGTGATCTTATTTGTTTTTTTGAAGAAGTAAGAGAAAAATGAATTTCTCTATTAATGGAAAATTTTAACTCCTGACTAATGAAGAAAAAACAAATTTTCTCCTTTCTGACAACTTACATCTTGCCTTATGCTACCTAGATATATGTGTGCTATTCTCAAAGAATAAGAGTAATCAACTAGATTTCCTGTTTTAAATTTTTCACTCTGCTCCTATTTATTGCTATATTTTATCTATTGTTGTATCATCATATACTATGCTCTATTTTACTTTTGTTTATGTGTAATATTATTCTATAGTTTTACCAGCAGATTATATAATTTTATTGTACATTTTGTGTTGTTTTACTAAAAGCTGTAAATACTACTACTACTACTACTACATTGGAAACCTGCCCGATTTCCTGCCAGCTCGGTTACCTATTTAGTCAGTTGCCCCCGTGGGCTAGGGACAGACATTCAAAAAGCCTGAGCCTGAATTGATTCAATCTGTGCAAGTTAGTCTAACCTGGCTAGGCTAAATCATTGTGACTGCATAAACATCCCAGACATGTGAAGGATCAGGCTAGAAGCTGGCGGGCACTAGAGCAGCCTTCCTTTCCTTTCCATAGTACTGAGCTGAGGAGTAGCATGGCCAGGATGCTCTGACTAGCTCAGCAGGGAATTGATAACAGTATTTACCACCCTTAACTCAGTGTTTATCACTCCATTAAGAAAACAACAGAGGGACATTACCAGCTACCTGTTGATTTTGCCTGTTGATTCTACCTGTCGACTCAACAGGACCGTAGGCAACATGTGGTCTTCTAGCTGATACACAGGTACCTCTCATCAAGGCAGAGGGGAAGGGGCAATTTAGCAGGGAGGAGGGAGGCAGCCTACAGTCTCTGCAGGAGCTGCAGCCAGGGAGCAGAGGGGACAGGTCTGCCCTGCTGTAGAGCAGAGAGCCCTGTGTAGCCCATAGAGCATACTGGGATGCTGGGGAGTCTGGTTTATCTTAAACAAACAAGGGGTCTGGGACAGACATTGCATAAACTGGTTTGATCCAAATCAATTAAGTCTGATACTGCATTCAACTAGGTTTATGTCAAACTGGTTTCAGCCATTTTCAAACTGGTTTATGTGTACTGAACATCTGTTCTGTTACAGATTTAAACCAGTTTCTGATCACTTAAACTGGTTTATGTGTAATGTCCCTAGCCCTGGAGGGCTGACTAGGAGCTAAGAGCCTAGAAACTCTGGGAATCATGAAAAACTACATAGGTGTGTTCAGGGTCAGGTTCTGCTCTCTATCAACATACTAGGAGGTGATGGGAAATCACAAAGATGGAAACCCTGGGAGCGTGACTCCCATGGTCTTCGGCTCCTGCCTCAACTGTGGCTCTCATGGTTTCCAGGCTCTTTATCGAGCAGGTTACTGAGATACTGGAAATCTAGGAACCCTAAGAATATCTACTATCCCAGCTGGGGCCGTAGGAATTAGTTCCATTTCAGTCTGTTAGACACAATGATTGGGTGTATTAGCTAAATAACTCAGATATATAGTTCCTTGGCCTGTGGCACTGGAGTAGCCCACTCGACTGACTGCCTCAGAACTGTGGCATCATTCCTTTTTGCAGATTAAATTTAGAAATGTTTGGTTTAAAAGCCAGTAGGGTAATGAAGGTGGGAAGGGTGACTGGGGTAGTAGTCCTAGGTGCTGCCTTTGAGGGTGGCATTGAAATGGCTGCTGCTAGAGCTGGTGCCTGCCCTCACTATGTGCTGTTGCTGCCCAGGGTGCAGAGCTGCCTCTGTTGCAAACCTGCTTTCTTTGTGCCAAATCAGAAAAAGTGCCAATTTCCCAGTAGCCGAAGTGGAAGGCAAGTGAAGTGTAACTTGTTTATGCACTTTTATGTACTGTGTGATCTTTCTTGCCGGTACCTTTGGCACATTAACATGTTTCCCCCCTTGGTTTTGGAGCTAGACTGGAGGCAGCTGTTTAACAAGGAATAGAGCAGGGATTAAACTGAGCTTGTAATTGGTTGTTTGGAGGTTTCTGAGTGTTTTGAGGGTCTGTCAGTGTTTCCATGTGCAGTGGCAGAGTTATAACTGGCTATATAAATATGCTCCCAGTCAAAACATGGTATGAAACATTTATGCCCAAGAGCAATTAGAAAGCCAAGTTGGCAGCTTTGGCATTAAAGGAACACCAACAAAACCAGGGAATTTAACACTTCCTAAGGTTGTGGTGTGTACTTAAAAGCCAGAAGATTTAAAGATAGGAACCTTGTAATGTATATGGTGGGTAACTGGAAATAACCTTGGCTGTATGCCTCTTCAATTCTTAGTTGCCCAATGGCCAGCTTCAACTGGGGGAGGGTGGGAGCTGCTAGATGATGTCCCATCCAAACTATTGGACAGCATGTTGCTTAGGACACTATCCTATGAGGTGAGAGATGTAGGTTGCACAGGAATGGTCACATGGGATGTTTATGATAGCTCACGGAATTGAACCTAAATGTATCAAGTCCTAGGCTAGTATCTTAGCACTACCTACCCCTCAGATCTGTAGCCTTCAAAGTGAAAATGAACTAACTTTTAAACGAGTTTAAATTTTCTTTAACATGTTATATTTCATAGTCTCATAGTTTAAGGCCAGACGGGATGCTTAGATCATCTTGTCTAATACCATATACATCACAGGCTATGACATTTTATTTAAATGTGCTATATAACATTAATTAGGTTAAAAAAGCCCAGATGCACCCAGCAGGGTGAACCAGACCCTGTGCTACAGCAGGCTGGACTAAATGACCTTCTGAGGTCCTCTCCAGCTGTACCTTTCTATGATTCTATGAAACTCTGAGTTCTCTGCTAATTTGCTGTGAGGTGAAATTCCTTCTTGACCCCAAATCTGGTGATCATCTTGATTCTGGGTACTTGAACAAGATGCTTCAAGCAGGCAGCTAAGAAAGAGGATTCTCTCTTTCACTTTAGAGCACTGGTCTAATTCATCATCTGTCTCCAGCCATGGCCTTTCTCTGACATTATAGAGAAAAGCAAATTCCTACTCCCCAGGGAATTTTCAAGGGAAAAATTCCTTTCTGAGCCCTCCTGACAGAAGATGCGAAACATGAGATTTTATTTTAATCAGTGCCTTAATGCAGACATCCAACTGTAATGAGCAAGTTGAGGGTAGTGTCAGCAATGTAGTTGTCTCCTGGCCCACAGTGGGCAAGTATGAACTGGTGGAGTCATTGATTCTTGTATTCCAGGGTCAGAAATGATCATCCAATTGGATACATTTTCTCAAAGAATTTGCTAGAAGATAAATGAAGGTGAATCTTTCTAAAAGGTGTATTTTTAAAAGACTCTCCTTCCCTTCTAAAGCAGTACCAATGTTTAATATCCTCACAGCTAAGAAATTGCTTTTCATTTCAAGATTAAGTTTGTTTAAATTCATCTTCATCCCATTTTAATACCTCTGTTTGCAAAGTGAATAAATCAGGATGAGTCAGGAAATTCAGATCACTGGGCACGTTTACATGAGATGCTACTGAACAGTAGCTCATTGCTACCATGAAGTAGCATTGGCGGGCACTAACCAAAAATAGTGGATTTAATGGGAACCCCACTTGAAACAGCCCCACACATTTATAACCTTTCAGGTAACTGTATTTGAGATCTGTCAGTGAACCACTTTTTAATTAATCTAATATGTACCCTATCAATTTTGTATAATGCAATTTTTATTCATATGGTGCTAAGTCAAATGACCTTGAGAAATACAAGTATGTTACAGCAACTCTACTGCCTTTATCAACCAAAGCTGTGAACCTGACAGAGACGAGTTTATTCTGACAATCTACTTTCTAGGAGATCATACTGACTGGCATCAACTATACTTTTAGACTCTAATTCTTTGTTGGTGGCATCCTGAATTTACCATTCTGTTATTTTACTAGGGATCAATGTCCAGCTAAGCATGTGTCATCCTCTTTATGCTTTTTAAACATTGGGGCAACATTGGCTGTCCTCCTTGTCTTTTGGAATTTTCCTAGTCTCTGGTAAGAATTAACATTAGTAGCTTAGAGAGTTCTTCAGCTAGTTCATTTAAGACTTGGATGTACATTCTCCACGTCTGTTGACTTAAAATTGCTTTCAACTATAGCAGGTGTTACCTCGCATCCTCCTTTTTAGAACAGTAATCTTTGTTTTCCAGCAAAGTTATTATGTGATGTGGATAATCCTTGTGCTTCATTCCATGTACAGAAGTATCTATTGAACACTTCATCACTGTTCATAATTTCAACATCTACCTGCTATTCATCCTTAATGTTTCAATGATTCCTTTGGCTTTCTGTGCCAATTACCTTCACATTTTACTTATATTCATCGCTATGTACTTACCGTTTTCTATCCTTTATATGTACAGTTTTTATGTATTATTGCAGTTTCTACATCTTTTTAGTTGGAATGCTATTTTGCCTAGTATAGAATTTTATTGTGTTCCCGAACAGCTTTTAACTCTTCCCCCATTAAACTTAGGTTCCCATTCAGTTACACCAACAACTAATTTAAACATTACAAAACTGACTTTTGTAAATTAATATACCAATTACTGGTTGGTGCTATGTTTTTTTTATAGTCTGGTTATATATATCTTGCAAAATTGCTTCTATCTAGACAACTGCTAACTTTTACATCAGCAATTAGCCCTTCAAAATGAGATCCAAAACTGAGTACTTGGGTGTTATGACCAGGTCTTTTTGTATCAAGAAATTGCCTTTTTTGGAAAAACAAATAAAATGTTGTTACCAGCTACATATGTACAGAAAGTATCCCTAAGTTGAAGTCCCTCCTAAAAAGACTTTCTAGTACATTTTTTGGATAGGTGCTTAGTGAGCACTTTGTTTTGACCTCTGGTAAGAAATGGAGATAAATGCAGCAGTAGTGGGCATCTTCATTTTACTAGATGAGATTTTTAGTCTGTAAGGATTCAAGGTTCTGTGATTTCTAAATTGTCTATGACTGTAATAAGTAATGGCATCTTTGATTTTAAAAAAAAGGCCCCCCCTTCCTCTTTCCATTCTGTATTTGCAGAACAAGTTGTAAGTATAGATTTTTAACACTGCAGTTAAAAGACCCATCATGCCAAGCTTTAATAGTACTAACTACATCATAATTTTTCCACACACATGCATCTCTATCTCCTTTTGTTTATTATGTACACATTAGCATATAGACAATTAAAAACATGTTGCTCATATGCCCCTTTACACTTTAATTTGTCAAATGCATGCTTACATGGTGTTTATATTCCTAGTAGCGGTGTGTACATTTTTTTCCCTACAGGCCAAACGGTTAGTGCCTGGTCCATCTGTGGACTGGATGTGGCTGGTGGGCCTGAGCTGGCTTGCAGAGCAGGTGCTGTGGGGCCTGATTGGGCCACGCAGATGGGGGTGAGGGCAGCCCAGTCCCAATCCAGAGGGGTGGTGTGGCCCATCCCTGACCTGGCCATGTACAGGGAAGGGACTGTGACCCTCCCCAGTCTGGTCGCATGGGGAGAGGGGGAATGGCCCAGCCCCAACCCAGCTGGGTTGAGCTTGGGAATTTGGGTTTGCACAAGGTGTGGCCATAATAATTATCACTGCTTCCCCACTGCCAAGTTTCCCAACCCACGGGAAGCCCTATGGGCTGGATGCTATGGCTCTGTCTGCCAGATTTGGCCCATGGGCTGAGGATTGAGCTCCACTGGCCTAGTCACCTCTACTTTTTTACTTTGAATCATGTCTGAATTGCTTTTTGTTGTAATTGGGTCATGGGAAGTCTTTCCTAGTGGTGAGGCTCAGGTCGCCAACCTAAACAGCTTAGCTAATAGGCAGCTGAAAATACTATCCAAGAACCTAGGTTAGGAGTCAAAGTCAAGAGCCAGAAATCAGAAGCTGGGATTAGGAACCAAGGCCAGAGCTGAGAGACAAGACTTGAAACCAGCCAGAAGCCAATGCGGAGATACAGATTTGTGAAAGCTTGAGCAGCCAAAGTTCAATTGAAAGGTCTTGAGCTCTGCTCCCTATAGCCAAGAGAGCAATGTGGCACAGCTTGGAGCCATTCAAGACTCCTATCAGGCCTGGGTGGAAGAGCCCATACCTAACAGGTGTTATCTAACACGACAGTCCCAGCTTAGGGTCTCTGTGTTGTAAAACTGATTTTATTCAATCTTTCAGTAAGCAGAAAGGCAGGAGGCTCCCTTTCTTTTCCTTTTTAAGGAATTGTTCAGTAAGAGAATGAAAGGTGGAAGTGAGGTATCATACAATAGTTTGTAAATTATGATGTTTTTTAGTATATTATTGTACTTTGCTTCATGAGCTGAGTTTTATGGACCTTCATCTATTGAGTTTTAATGCTTCCAGTAATGTTTTTGTCTTCATCTGTTTGGGTGGACCCAGGTTTGGAGTTGTGTTTTTGTTGGAATGCTGGTATTTTGGATCCCTGCAGTTTTCAGCCGTTGGAAAAGTTAACGTGTACAATAAAAGACAAAGTAAACACACCATCAAAAAGGGGAAAATTAAATCTCTGTTTATTCACCTGCATGTTGGTGATTAATCTTACTCACAAGAGCAAACTGAAATATTCTAGATATTAAAAGATTCAGAAAAAAATGTTTAAATGCTTTGGACTTTGTTCTAATGGGATTTATTTCACAGATGTTGCACTGCAGCAACAATACATTGGAAGGACGGAGTTTCCTACTGAATGTTCTGTTAGTCAGTGGCATACCGAATAAATATGAGGAGGAACGGATTAGCACAGATAATGGCAATTAGAATATAGCCCTTAGTCTATACACTTCTGTATGCGTGTGTGAGCATGCGCACGTACCATTAAGAAAGGTACGCTGTGGTGTGAAAGACAGTGTCTTGCCGGATAGTTATAATATGTATCTCATGTTTAAAGACAAGAAGCGGATGGGGACAGTAATTTTAACTACTCAAGAAATTCAGTAGTCCATTAAAAAGCACACAGTGCACATAATCCTACTGACCTGAGGAGTTTTGGGAGTTGTTGGTTTTTTGTTTTTGTTTTTTTAATAAGTTTTTGCTCCTAGTCTCCAAACTAGTAATACAATCTATGGGTTTGAGGCATGGCATCTCTTTGGAAAGAAATCAGTTGTCTCTGCTATACTGCTTCTGGGTCTATTTATGCCATCCAGTGTGAATCTATTTTCTAGGCCTATTTCTCCAATAAAAGGGGGGATTTGAGAACAGATATGTTATCTGTTTTTTCCTTCCCTTTAGCCCCATATTACTTTGTCTTTCTCTTCTCACTTGCTACTCCTTTAGCTGCTGTCAACAACTGGTGATTTTGGGGCTTCTCTTTCCCTTTAGCTCTCAGTAGAAGAAGTGACATTACCTCTGTATTGCCTGTTCTTGTGGCCAGGACACACTGATATCCTACGACAGGAGCTAATTTGCAGAAGCTTGCCAGGGAATGAGAGAGAGCTTGTTTCCTTAGCCAAAGAACAGTCCAGGGGTCCAGATGCAATGGCAGCAGACTTTGAGGCTAAGTACAGACAGTCAAAAAGCCTGAGGCTGAATCAATTCAAGCTAAACAGCTTCCGCTAAGCTGCATAGGTTGAACAGATAACCAACTGAGCTGACGTTCACTTTTCAATTGGGAAAGGCAGGGGGAGGCCTGCACTGACCGAGGCCAGTAGGAAGGGGGTGCCAAAGCACATCTCCCGGCCTGCTGGCCATTGCCAGCACAGCCAAGTGTCCCCAAACCCCTATCTCCTCCCAGGGGGATAGCCCCCTGTCCAGGTGCTAGCCCTTGGGGGAGCCTCCCCCTCAGGAGGTTTCCCCAGCTTGGGTACCCCATCCCAGGCAACCTTGGGGAGCTGAAGGGAATTCCCCCCTCCCCCTTCCCAGCAGCTGATTGCCTCAGCTGCTGCCACTGGAGGGAGGGAGAAGTCCTTCAGGCCCGGTGCCTGCCCATGCAGTCCAGCATGGGAGCACTGGGGGGGCTTCCTTCCCCCCCAGCCCAGGGTCCCCCAGCCCAGGGCAGCCCCAGGGAGCTGAGAGCAATTCTTCCCCTCCCCAACCCCTTGCCTTAGCTCAGGTGTTTTCAATCTTGTTTAAGGAGAATACCCCTTTTGGTGGGTACTCCTCCTGGTGGGTACCCCTTCCAGACACAGAGCATGGGGGTCTCCCTGGCAGCCAAACGCAGTAGCTCTCAGGCGTGTGGTGGTGGTGCGACAGTGTGCAGCACATGGCAACAGCATGCAGGTGGGCAGTGGTGGCAGTGGCGCTTCCCAAGTACCCCCACTTCACCGCACCGCCACCATGTACCCCCAGTTGACAACTCTTGCCGTAGCTGCTGGAGCCTCAGGCATAGCCCGGGGAGCGGAGCGAGATTCCTCTGCTCCCCTGCTTTAGTTTAGCCTCAGGCTCACAGAAGCAAAGGCAAAACCAGCTGCAGAGGAGCAGGAGAATCTCCCTCTGCTCCCTGAAGTTGCCTGAGACTCGCAGGGGCTGAGGCAAGCAGCAGTGTGGTTCAAGAGGAGCCTAGAGGACCATGGCCTGGGGTGTGGGGAAGCTCCCCAAAACAGGAGCGCCTCAGTTCCCATTGCTGGGCTGCAGGGGCAGGCGCCCTGCTGAGAGTGCTTCTCCCTCCTTCCCGTGGCAGCCACTGCAGCAATCAGCAGTTGGGAAGGGTGAGCGGGGAGGGGAGAAGGCTGCCGGAGTCTGAAAAGCCCCCTCCGCAAGGGCTTTCTTTCACTCTGTGTGCTGTGTAGACCCTGGCTAGTAGGGCAGAGGGTCTGTTCTCCTGCCCCTCATCCCTATGGGCTGATGGACACAGGCAGGAAGCAGCCTAAGGAGCAGAGGGAGGAGGCAGTCCCTGTTTCACTGGAGCAGGCGCCATAGCCCAGGGCTGCAAACCTGGGGATGCTGTGGGACTGTGAGTTAACTTGAACCAGGAAGGGACCGGGGACAGACCAGTTCGACCTAAATTGGATCAGTTTGACACTACATCCAACCAGGTTTATCTTAAACTGGTTTTGATCATTTTTGAAAGCAGTTTATGTGCATCGTTCTGTTACAGGTTTAAACCAGTTTCTGATCACTTAAACCTGTTTATGTGTAACTTCTGTCCCCAGCCTGAGAGTTGCAGAATATGTTAATATAAGGGAAATATAAATAATCAAAGAGTATAGATCTTTTCAGTGACTAATTCTGAACATTAACAATGAGTTGTCTTCAAAGGCTTAGACTTCATTTGACATGTACTCTTGCCAACTTTATGATTTTTGGTGTTTTTCTTTTAAGTCCTAGTTCATAAAGTCATGGGAGTAAGTGAGAATATAAGGATCTTTTTTCTTTTTTTTTCCCCAAAGTTGGATGGGTTTTTTTTAAATCCATGTAAGTGTACAGAAAAGTTAGAACAAGTAACAGAAGCTAGCTAGTAAAACTTCTAGGGGTCAGGTTGGTGCGAGCAGTCAAGTTAAGGTAAAAAGAGGGGGACAATGAACACACAGTACAAAAAACAACTTCTTAGGGCAAAATTAACTGGGATCTTCAATGAAATAAAGGGAATAAATTGTTTAACTGTAAATACTAATGCCAGGAGCAATGGAAATTGCTCATTTATGAGCATAAATTCAACCTGAAATATGGCAGGATAATGCATTGAATTGAAATGTTAGCATCATGGATTATAACCATTTAGGAAGGGTTTAATGGACAAAATGTGAAAGAAATAGCATTCTCTTGAGGGATGACCTGTCTCTGAGTCACTGTTAATACAGATGCACGTCATTTTGAATCCTTATGGAAAAATATTCTAAGAGAGAAGACTAGTTGATAACTTCTACAGATGAGCAAATCATAATAGAGGACAAAATGACTAGCAAGTTTTAAAGGAACTGATCAAGGAGCTTTCTGGGACTGTTAACACTGATCTTCCGTAACTCTTGGAACACTGGGGAAGTCCCAGAGGACTAGGAGAGAGGCAGAATTTCCATACCCAGAAAGGAAGAGTAAGATGACTTTGCTAATTGTAAACCTGTCCACCAGACCGCAGTCATGAGCGAAACAATGGCATGACAGATATGGACTCTTATTTGTAAGAAGTAAAGGAGGGAAATATTATTATGCTAACCACCAACGGTTTATGGAAAGTGGATTTTATGAAATTAAATTAACTTATTTGCATAAGATTACAAGTTAGTTGGTCAAAAATAACAGCTTTATTTACAATTATTTAAAGTAGGGGTTTTCGACCTTTTTGGGTCAGTGTAGCCCCAGTGGCCGGACATGGAGCAGTGTACCCCAGATGGCTGGACACTGCTGACGGTGTCTGCGGGTGATCATCAACCACTGGTCAGTGCTTATCACCCTCACCCCCTGCCGCTGACAGCACTGCAGCTGCCTGAGGCAGCTCCCCCCTTACCTCCACCACCCTCCCACTGCTGAGAGTGCTGCCGTCACCTGCGGGAGCTTGCTGTGTCGCCCCAGCTTCTGGGGGCACGTGATATTCATACACAGAGAGGTGATAGCCACCATATGCGAGCTTCCCCTGGCTGGGTGGCAGTGCAGGATGGTACGTGGCAGTGCTCTCTCCCCGCTTGCCTATGTGTACCTACCCCCTAGGGCCGCCTTAAATATGTGTACCCCCTACTGACAACCCCTGCTTTCAAGCATTTGACTGGATACCACATCATAATGTTTTGATTAAGAGGCTAGAGTGATACAAAAATGAACATGGCTCATATTAAATACTGGCTGATATTACAAATTGGAATTGTAAATGGGGAATTGTCATTGTGCAAGAAGATATTGATGGGCTCCTGCAGAGATCATTGTAGACTAACATTTTTATCAATGACCTGAAAGAAAATCTGAAGTCATTGCTCGTAAAATTTGCTGATGAAACAAAGAAGGGAGGAATGAAAGTTATTGATGAAGACAGGTTGTTGATACAGAGCAGTATGGCTCTCAAAATATGCTGCATTTTAAATAAAGTTGTATATTTAGTGAAGGCACGCATCTAGGAACAAAGAACATAGGTTGCATTTACCTTGGAAGCAATGTTTCTAAAAAAGGACTCATTTTAATGGAGTGCTAAAATATATATTGGTATGCTTTTGGATTTGAAAATTAAAAAGATTTAATCCTGTCAACTAAACTAATAGGATTATGAATCTGCCTTTTTTACTGTAACATGTAAAACTCCTTTCAGCAAGAAAAGAGAAGAACTGACATAAGATTTGTTGGTATTACAAATATTCTTTTTCCTTTCTAATCGTCTTTTAACTCCTTTCTTCTCCTTCTGTATACTTGGTTCCTGTATTAAGCAAGTTTTCAAGGACATTATTACTAGATCTAAATGAAAAGCTAATTATTAACACATTAGCCTAATAATAGGCTCTCAGGGCCCCAGTCAGGGCAAAGGTCCATTGCACTAGTTGATGTAGAGTTAAGAAACAGTAACCCCACAATCCCCACTCCCAAAGAGTTTCAGTCTGAAAAAAAGACTCCTAAAAAGGGTTGGGGGAATGGGGATAAAACAAAGGAGCAAAGGGATCATGATTACAATCCAGCACAGGACAAGTTACCTTGTTTTTGTTTTTGTTTTGTTTTTTTTGTGGAGGGCAGTCTAGACCCCTTTCAGACTGAATTTTGCCTTGATATGTAATAGTCATAATAGGCAGTTTCCAACTACATTTTTTAAGACTACATTGAATATATTTGGTTTACATATAGAGTTAAAAAGTTACCAGCTGATATTAGATCCAATTTAAGATGAGCCCAAATTATGAAACTTTGAATCCCCTTAGGTTCTGTCCAGATGTCCTTGTGTTGGTGCTAGCTGTCTCCAGGGAATGCTTGTGTCATGCACCCACTGGCATGTGGTGTGGGGTAGGGGAGGCTGTGGCGAGCAACTGTGCTGGCCCCAGCAGCCTTACCTGGAGTCCTGGGAGCCACAGATGCATCACTTCTGCAGCTTGGAGGGGCTGTGGGGGGGGCGAGGGGCAGCAAGGCTGTGGGTAAGGAGTGACGGGCAC
>NW_017728886.1:240531001-240571586 GCF_001723895.1 Crocodylus porosus | reverse complement strand
TTCTAATTTTAATCACAGATTTTGGGGGTTTTAGCAGATAATTTTTTTATCTTTTTAGCAGATCATTTGGTATTTTTTTAATCAGGGAAAACCAGGATCCCTGCTCATAAGCCATGTGCCCCGTAAGTCATAACTTGGTTTATTTAGTTTGGCGAAGAGAAAACTGAAAGGGAATTTAACAGCCTTCAACTACCTGGAGGGAGGTTGAAAGAGGATGGAGCTGGACTGTACTCAGTGGTGACAGCTGACAGAACAAGGAGCAATGGTCTCAAGTTGCAGCAAGGGGAGTTTAGATTAGATATTAGTCCAATTTTTATTACTGTCCTCCTAGTACAACCACCTCTAATCCTGTCTACTGGGTGTGGAGAACCAGGACTCTGTGATCACTTCACACTGCATGCCCAGACTCACCCTCACCTCCCTGCACTACTGCACTGCCCTACCTCCTGGTGTGGGGGCAGGAAGCAGTAGCCAGAGGAGGGAGGGGGAGCCCAAAGACTCTGTATATAACTGCAGCCAAAGCAATGGGAAAAGTGGCAGCTGGGTGAGAGCCACAAAGGAACCCCTCACAGGTCATAAAGGGCCTGGATACCATCAGTTGGACAACTTAGAAATAGAGATGTGAGAAGAAACTGGAAGCGGAGTTTTCAGGGCTTGGAAGCATCCTGCTTTTATTTTTAGTTTAATATTAAAGGAAACAAGGGGAATAGGAAATCAAAGCAATAGGTGAAGAGAATTTTCACTTTCTCATTCTGCAGGACAGTGATTTGGGATTTGGAAAGGCTATAGATGAAGAGCATACTGTAACTGGGGTGAGAGAGAACCAGGATGTAGTCAGAGAAGGAGGGGCAGTTGTACAAGGGAAAAAAATACAGAACTTAGTGACTGTTCAGTTGTGTGGAGAGAAAGGGAGAAAAGAAAATGTTTTTAAAGTGCAAGTCACAGGATGCATCGACATGTGAAATTAATTCAACTGCATAAACTCTGGCGCAGTTTGGGCTGGAGTTTATTGTTCCTGGGAAGCACATTTACATGTGCACTTGGGATCATAGCATGTTGAGCCGAGCTGGAGCAGCTCCAACTGGCAGCAGGTTCGGGGGCTCAGCCTGTCAGCATGGTGCAGCTCTGACCTGGATCAATATGCTGTGGAGGGGTTGGCTGGGGCATGAGGGGCAGCCCCCACACCGAAGCACCCTTTTGCCCCAGCTAGCCCTATCAATGTCTACATGTGCATTGTGGTGCACTAAATAACATTGCTTTAGGATAGTACTTGTGTTGACCTACAGCAACATTTATTAGTTTACTGTGGCCTAATAGCACCATATGCATAGACTCTGAGACTTCTTATTGCAGAGCTAATTATGAATTCCGCAGTAAACACGTCATGTAGATGCAGCCACAGTGTAGCAACATACTTGGTAAAAGAAAGTATCATCCAATAATTTGGAACTAATGCATAATTGTGATTCTTTTGTTAAGTGGTTGAATGTTGAGATGAAACCATGGCTGCAGTTAAAATTAGAGTGCTTCCCAACAAATTACAGCCAAAAGTGAAAAGAGCAGTGATAAGAACTGGTGTAAACAAGTGTGGATGCAAAATAATTAAAAGTTGTATATAGTGTATAACATACTGGGTGTGTCTACATGAGACTCGGAGCAGTAGCCAAATATTCCTGTGCAGTAGAGTCTCGTGGCAAAAACCATGTTGAGATGCTACTGTGCAGTAGGCTACTGCACAGTAGTGTCACAAAAAAAGCATTTCCTGGTGCGACTGCACAGTAACTTCAGTTACTGAACATTTAGTATTTGCTTATACAAGTGCTAAATAAATATGCAGTAACCACTGCACAGTATCGTCTTGTGTACACACACCCATTTGATCTTATTCAAGAGGAGGCTCTCCTCTCTGTTCACATCAGGAGTTTTCAAATGCCTGCATGAAATTTATTACCACTTAATCAAATGCATTTTTAGCTGTGTCTTAATATAACCAAGTGCCTGGAAACAAGAATCAATCATCCCTGTGTGAGTATCATGTCCTCTTGGTTCACCATAATTCCATGGTCTGAAGTTTGATAATCAGTCAAGGTGGTAATAGATCTGTTACATCTGTGACACCTTGCATCTGAGGACTTCAGAGCAGTTTACAGGTGGTAATGAACTGAATCTCACAGCATTCCTTCAACAGGAGGGTACAGAGAGTAGCAGTGTTTTGCCCAGGGTCACTCAGGAGTGAGGGTGTGACAGCTTGGAGAATCTACAAGCAGTTTATGGACTTCAGTTGTGGTTATGAAATTGTTGTACATTTGATTATCTCAGTGTATAAGGAGTCAGCCAAATGCTTTTAGGGTTCTGTCACTTATCTTCCAGACTAGGGACAATGGAGAGCTCTAGAGCTAGGGACAGACATTACACGTAAACTAGTTTAAGTGATCAGAAACTGCTTTAAACCTGTGATAGAACATATGTTCAGTGCACATAAACCAGTTTGAAAATGGCTGAAACCGGTTTAAGGGAAACCTGATTGAATGTAGTATTAGCCTTAACTGATTTGGACCAAACAGGTTTATGCAATGTCTGTCCCAGACCCCTTCCTGGTTTAAGTTAAATCAGTCCCCCAGCATCACAAATGCTTTGCAGCGCTTGGTGGGGCTGTCTGCTGGAGCAGAGCAGGTGTGGCCCCATCTCTCTCCTTCCTAGCCAGAGCACTGTCACAGCTCTGGTTGGCTGAGGGATTGCAGCAGCTGCCAGGCTTCCCCTTTCCCTCTCCCGCTGGCTGCTCAAGCAGGATTCCCCCCACCCCTGCCCCTCTCCCACGGCAGGGAACCCAGTACAAGGACCTGGAATCTGCCCCCCTCCCCCATGCCAGCTACTGCTGAGAGGTGTCTGTGTGGGTCTCCAATTTCATTGGAATAAAGACAGACAGGTAATGGCTTGCAAATGAAAATGCACCCAGCAGATAAGAGGAGCTTGAAACTAATGAGAGAGATGTTTTCTTTTGTAGGACTTGATGGGCTGATAAACTTTGTTCTGACAAGCAACCTGCTGGCTATAATCTGTCAGTCTTCAAGAAGGGGTAGAGAAAGGTGTTAGAAATTACCTTGTTTGCAGACAGTCTGAAGAAGCAGGGAGATGGAGATTGAAAAGTTCGGTATCAACAGATGCAGGGTATGGCAACACTTCTGTCTGTTGAGCAGCCAGTGGGGAAAAGCTTGGGATGGTGCGGGCAGGGTTGGGGTTTACACCCCTCCCTAATCCGAGCATCCTGCTGGGGCCTGGCCATGTCCATCCCAACCTCAGCTTAGCAGTGTGAAAGGGAAGAGAGGACTGCTCTAGTGCCCCCCTGGCTTCTAGCTTGCGCCACTGCAGGCATATGTTTGCATTTCTGGAATGGAAAGGGAATGTCTATCTACCTCCAAGTTGGTTCAGATTTGCAGGTTGGAATAACCTGCAAAGATTGAATCAATTCAGGCTCAGGTATTTTGAATGTCTGCCTCTAGCCTAGAGGATCATTATATCTTGATATCTCCAAGTCAGATGGGAGCACCTCAGAATGATGAAATCCAGGGTTATCAGCCCAGCCAACTCTGAATGCAGAAAGGGGGTTTGGAGCAGAGAAATTAATATAAAAGCAGAAAAAAAAGAGATGATAGGTCTTCAAAACAACACAGGTGGTGAGACTTGGAGAGTGTCATACAGGAAAAGTTATTGGAGACACAGGACACTTATGCAGGGTTTTGTGTAACTGTAGACCAGTGGAGGAAGAAAACTGGCTGCAATGGAGAGACAGAGAAAAAATCCATTTGCAGTTGGGTGGAGGGAGAAGGCAGTCCTGGAGTGCATACGTGATTCTGATCTACACCAAAGAATGCTCAAGAGTAACAAGGAAACTGAGGTAGTGAGATGAGTGTAGGCATTTATTTTATGTATATCTGTATGCTTTTTGTGCTACCTACAATAAAGTGTGATTTAAGGAACCCTGATGAAGTCCATATATATGTTTGCTTCCTATCCAGCTGCAAGAGCTTTTCAGGATTCTCCTAGGTTTCTGTCCTGTCCTCAACCACCAGAACTGTTAGCTGGCAAAACAAACTGCTTTGTACAACATATGAGTTTGGTACCACAATTCTGCCATTTAGAAGCATGTTGGAGAGAGGAGAAGAGAGGGAGGGGGAATGTGGTATGCAGATGTGTGAGGACAAGAATAAAGCTTATCAGCTACTGGTTCCAGGTTTTTCCCCTTCCTTCTATTGGTAGTCAGCCATTGAATAGCTCCTATTAATCCTTCACAGAGGATAAAAATGCACAGTATGGCCATCTGTGTGTTTTTTGTTTTAAATCAGCAATTAAATATAGCTCTCATGATCCTGGCAAGGTGCCACCGTAGTCTGCTGTTTTGAAAAGATTTGACACCCCAAAGACCTTTTCCTTCTGGTTGTGTTATATATTGTTTCCAGTAAGCCAGGTTTGAACTGGCAAATTTCAGCTAAGTCCTGTGGCCAATTTAATATTTAAAACAGACCTTGTAAGTCAGTCTGGTTCAGAAGCCTCATGAGGTGTGCTCCCCCTGCTAATCCACAGGCAGACAGTGCCTAGGAAACTGCTGGCAGAGGGTGGTGGCATTTTTGTGCAGCAGGAGAGAGGTTGGGTTATGAAAACTGGCATGGAAGTAGGAATAGAGCGATGAAGGCTTTTGTAAAGCGAGGATTATTTTCCTAAGTGCAAGGAATAGAGATCAAGAACAAGAAGACCCTGACTTGATCACATGATTCCTTCATTTGGTTTGAAGACTGTATCTGTGTTACACAATTTATACTGTAGTATGACTGCTATTGTAGAAAAAGAATGAAATAGTTGAAGATAACGATTCTTGAACATTACCAGCTGTGGTATTACTTAAAGGCTGTTCTGTGGCCTGTATGCCGATGAATTGGTTTCAGCCCACTGAGCAGACAGGTGTTCAAATAACAAAAAGTCCTTCAAAATGGGTCATTAATGAAACTTGTTGAGATTCTCATGAAAAAGGAAAAATTAATTAAAAATTTTAAAATACATTTGATTTGTAACTGCAGCTCAAGTGGAAATATCCCTGATGGAGGCTCTGCAGGGTGTGTGTTTGTTTCAGGGTGCTTTTCTTCTGCTCTTTGCTACTGCTCTGGCATGCTTGCCTACTTCAGTTAAAGCTAGACTTTGGTACCTAGGCGTTATTTGTATTACTGTAACTAATTTGACTTCTCTTGGTCTTGTGGTGCTTGTAAAATCATACATTTTATTAAAATGGTGTGTAATTTCATTAAGAAATACTATGCACCAATTAAAAACATGGAGATCACATTTCTAACAATTTCAGTTTAGAAAGGCACTTACTACTACAGACGTATTATGATGTGTGCACTGGACTGTAACTTTATTCCTTCCAAAACTACTTGTGGTAGATAAATACCACTGGGTTTTTTTTCCAAGCCAAAATTATTTCCAAAGTGGTTTTAACAGTTTAATTTATATTTTTATTTTGCAGCTAGCTATGGACCAAATCCAATCTGCAAAGGCTGTTTGTCTTGTTCGAAAGACAATGGGTGCATCAGATGCCAGCATAAGTTATTCTTCTTTCTTCGAAGAGAAGGAATGAGGCAATATGGTGAATGCTTGCATTCCTGCCCATCAGGATACTATGGGCTCCGAACACCAGATATGAACAGATGTTCACGTATGTCTTGTTTTATACCTACATGTCTCTTTTATTGGCAAACAGTAATTCAAACACATTTTAAGATGATGTATTGCAGAATATAACAATATTATTTTCACAGATGTCTCAGGATCATCATAAACCTTCTTTCTTGAAGGAATCCTTAGCTCAGACCAAGATACACATCATTCTGCAAATGAAATGGTGAATTATTTATTACCCTTTGTTAGGGAGAAGTGAGAGGGATATAAATAAAAGTTCCTATTTGAATGGGCAACTTCTCACAACATCAACTTAAGGGACTTAAGAATAATTTACTAGCCCCTCATGTACTTATTATTACCCTAAGATACGTACATATATATAAACATGCAGAACAGAAGAGGTAGGTCTTTCTCCTTCTTTTGCTCTCACACAAAATTTAAGTGACTGAACACATAGCACCGGAGTTATAATGTGTGAGTATTAGTGGAGCAGTGAGTGGAAAAGTTTTTGACTGACTGAAAAAAAAAAGAAAAGAAAAGAAAAGATGTACCATTTTAATCAAAAACAACAAATACAAAAATCCCCCAAATTTTACATTTAGTTAATGCTTTAAAAAAATTTAATCCATCTAATGTGCAGTAGAATTCCCTTCCATATATGCACCTAGAAACACAACTGTATTTTAAAAAATGAGCATTAATATTTCTTTCTGTTCCTATTTCATTACTATGTTCATGTTGTGGGCATCCATGTAGGTTCTTTATATATTTACAATATTCTGTTGTGCTGTTCATGAATTGCATCCACCAATGTGTAAATTGCTGCTACTGATACCATTTTATGGTTATGATGTTCATATTTCATAGACTAATTAGAATTAAGTCACCAAATCACTTGGGTTACAAATGCAAACAATTTCATTTTTTTTAAACCATGTTGGTTAGTGGCAATCTGTGCTTTAGCATGTCATTGTGGAATACAGTACTGTTAGAAGATTGGTGCTGTCTTAGATGAGATGTGGTCTGCATGAGATCATTTTGTGGTACTTTTCACAGGAATAGGAGCATTAACTCCAGTGCTTTGGCCAAATTTCAACCCATGTAATGACATTTTGTCTGTTTTTCTAAATTCCCCATGCAGTGTCATTTGAATATGTTATTCTTCACTTTCTGTTCCCAAAGGTTATGTAATGTTGCTGCCTAATACTTACCAGGTGGCTACATTTCAGTGAAGGATTAAATGGTCCTTGGATATGGTTTATAAATCCTTTTTGTAAAGTGCTTTGGGATCCTGGCCTTAATTTGCAATACTCAACTGTGAATTGAGCAACTTGTCTACTTAAAACTATTTTACATGAGCAATTTTTTCCAGCCTAATTGGGGAAAAAAAGTTTAAAATAAAGTTTTCAGAAATATGTATATTCATCAATAGTAGCCAATACTGCAACTATGAAACACAGAACATTGTTACCCAGCAATAGCTCAAGAGGTTTCTTGAGTTAAGAAGCGTTAATAATTTTATTCAAGAAGTAAGTCTTGGTTCATGGCTTAAGAAATCAATTATTATTCTTAGAATGTGGAAATGTTTAAAGGCACTAAGGACACTTCCGTGCATGATTTACAGAACTTGGTTTTTGGTTGCAGCAGTGTTTTTGACCTGAAGTACTGGTCAGACTTTCAGGAGCGCAACTACCTGTTCCTGTTGGCACTATGGGGTTTGTGTCCTATGTGCCTTTAGTGCCTTTAAAAATTTCCCTGTTCTGAGATTAACAATCCAACCAATTTTGATTCTCCTTGAGTAATTTCTATACAGAAACAGTTTTCCTTATATTCACCTTTTAATTTGTGTTTGTGTCCCATCCTTTTCTTTGCACTTGATTTAGCAATTCCATGTGACAGGAGGTATCACACCCCAAGTGGAGATGTCTAGATGTAGATTAATGTGGTTTTCCTAATGTGCTTTAAATTTAGTACCTCTGTTGTGAGGGTGCCTGTACACAAGCAGAGAGGTTGGTTTGATGTGGTAATTCTAGCACATTGAAGCAGACACAATTAATCGAGTCAGCTGGAGCATGGCAATTACTGTGCTCCAGCAGCCCCCCACATCTTGTGTATTAGGGTTGCACGGGGATGCTGATACATGAGATGCTCTGGGTGCTTTAATTAGAGCGGCTTTCAGAGCCACTCTAATTAAAGCACCGCTCCTCCCCTCCCTGCCTCCTAGAGCACACGTATAAGTGCCCGGAACTACTAAATTAATGCACATTAGGCAGTGCTAATGTGCACAAGCACACACTTTTTAGGCAATGCTTAATGCACAGTAGCCTGCTTTACTGTGCATTAATTTAATGTCACAGTTTTTTTATATGCTACTTTAGTGCGATGTAAAATAGGCTACTGCACATTAAAGCTCACATGTAGAATGCCCATTGTTAACTAAGAGCTCACTCATTGTTGGTATTTAAGCTAAGGTAAGATAAATATATGGAAAGAATAGTATAACATACTTCTTTCTTGAAATAGGATGTCTATTCTGAATCTGTTATGAGTAGTATAACTGTAGGTGGGCTAGAGCATAACCAGTGCTCAAGCCCCACATGATTTAGAACAGAGCTGCTGCCACTGCCAGTTCAGCCACTGCAACTGGCCTGACAGCTGCCCCTGCTGCTGCTCCTGCTGCCACCGCATGGGGCACAGAACCTTCTTGTTACACCTCAGTCATCTTTTGGGGTGATGGCTTTAAGAGTGTTTGCTTGTTTAAAAATAATCCAGAATGCTGACTGGGTTAAAAATCTCTCTGGGAATTACAGGGCTTGACTTGTATTAGTTAAAATGATTTCTGCCCTATTAATGTCTTTATAGCCACAAAAGCTGTTTAACATTTTATTAATGGAACATTTGCCCATTTGTGCAAAAGAAGCAATAGAGCATATTTTTATGGAAAATGTTGACATGGTTTTAAAACCACCATCAATGCCAAGCATAACACAGTAAATACCACAGCCAAATGTAACAGCTACAGAATTATGGAAATTTTGAATTTCAAGACTAATTTTCTTTGGTAGATGTAAGTGATATATGCAACTTGAATTTGCAAAACTGTTTTAAAAGTTTTTCTAGTCACAATGAGTCACGTAATTCAGAGATCATTTGTCTGTGGTAATGGATACAGAGTTTCCTGCTGGAGGAAAGAGAACTAATTTCGCTTTAAAGTATTTGAATTTCAAGGTATAAACAAGAAATACATTTAAGACATAAAGCTGAACAGTTTCTATGTAATCATATCTGTAGGAAAGAAAATATCCAAGAAAAGATCACATTTTTCCTCCTAGACAAAATTTTTACTAGAGAATTTACCTAGTTAAATAATTTTAAATGGAAGGATCTCAGAAGGAAATAAGCATTAAAAAAATCCATTATTTTATCAGGTAATAAAATAAAACCCATCATATCTTTGTTTATTCATTCTACATTAGGCTGACTTCCCATATCAATCTCTGCCTTGAGTATTTCAGTTTGACCTTTGTCTAAATGGATTGTTGCTCTTCCTGTTTTGGTACTTTTTGGCGTTCCCTTGAGCCTTCACTGGATACTCATTCTATTAAGATCCTAAGTCAGGTTCCTTCTCCCTAGGTTGCCAAATGGTGGTATCTCCAAAGTCATAAGCACCAATACTGTTGCCTTAAAACAATAGGGTTTCATAAAGGGTAGAAATTAAAGAGAATTCACAGAATAAATATTTATTGAACAATTCTGTTTAGTTTGTTACATTTAAGAAATCACATGCAGGAAAAAAAATTATGTTACAAGCAATAACAAAACATTACAAAAATAAAAGAAATTTCTTGACAAGTGCTCATTCAGCATAGCATATCATAATATATGGAATTCCCCACAGATTTTTGTAGCAAGTCCAGTTCATAATAATGATCTAGGGATGATCTAGTCAGTTACCTAAAAATTGAAGGGAAGCTAGGTGACCGTGACCACAAGCTGATCACTTTTACTATCCATCGCAAAGATGGCAAGTCAGTCAGAAATTCAGAAGTCTTCAACTTTAGGAAAGCTGACTTTGATAAACTCAGGAGGCTTGTTTCTTGAGGCCCTAAGGCAACATGACTTGACAAGGAGGGGAGTTCAAGGTGAGTGGTTGCTCCTTGAGGGAGCAATCCTGAAAGCACAAGGGATGTCTATCCCATCTCGGAAGAAAGGTAGGAAAAGGGTACGGTAACCCCCTTGACTCAGCAAGGAACTCATGGAACTCCTACATTTAAAAAGAGAGACTTATAAAGGATGGAAAACAGGTATCACCACTAAGGAGGAGTATTCTGTACTGGTCTGTACCTGTATGGAGCGATCCAGGAAAGCCAAGGCTGCAACCGAACTCCAATTGGCTACACATATCAAGGACAAAAAAACCGTCCTTTTTCAGATATGTGGGGAGTTGGAAGAAAAGCAAGGGTAACATTGGACCCCTGCTAAACCAAATGGGATAACTGACAACCGACACCCAGGAAAAAGCCAACCTGCTTAATGGGTTCTTTGCACCAGTTTTTCACCAGCCCAAAGGGACCATCCTGTCTAACATGAGTGGCATGGCCAGGGTGAGGGTGAATTTATACCCAACATTAGCGTAAGGTACGCAGTACTTGTAAAGGAACACGTTGAGAGGCTGGGCATCTTCAAGTCAGCTGGACCTGGTAGTTTGCACCCCAGAGTATTTAAGGAGATAGCAGGCATCATAGCCCAGCCACTGCCAAGGATATTCAAGAACTCATGGCACTCAGGTGAAGTGCCTGAAGATTGGAAGAAGGCCAATGTCATGCCCATCTTCAAGAAAGGGAGGAAAGTAGATCCAGGGAACTACAGGCCAGTCAGCTTGACTTCAATCCCTGGAAAGATTTTGGGGAAAAAAACAAAAAGACCATTCTCAGCAAACTGGCTAATGGCAACATCCTGAGGGACAGCCAGACTGGGTTTGTTGTGGGTAGGTCTTTCCTGACCAATCTCATTTCCTTTTATGACCATGTGCCATATCACCTGGACAAGGGCAAAGAGATTGATGTCATATTTCTGGACTTTAAAAAAGCTTTTGATCTGGTGTCCCATGATCTTCCCATGGAAAAACTGGCCACTGTGGCCTCGGCTACATCACAGTCCAGTGGCTGAGGTATTGGCTCCGAGGTCAGACTCAGAGAGTAGTAGTTAATGGAACTGAATCATCATGGCGCTCCATAACCAGTGGTGTCTTCCAAGGCTCCATTGTTGGACCTGTACTCTTTAACATCTTTATTTACAATGTGGACGTCTTGTGTCAGAAGCGGACTGGCCAAGTTTGCTATGACACCAAACTTTGGGGTAGAGCATCATAGTTGGTAGGGTCAGAAGGGACATGAGAAGATCATTAAGTCCGAGCCCCTGCCATGGGCAGGAAAGAATGCTGAGGTCAAATGACCCTGGCTAGGTGATTATCAAGCCTCCTTTTGAAGACCCCAAAGGTGGGAGAGAGGACCACTTCCCTTGGAAGTTGGTTCCAGATCCTAGATGTCCTGACAGTGAAATAATGCCTCCTGATATCTAGCTTGAATCTACTCTCCATCAACTTATGGCTGTTATTCTTTGTTACTCCCGGTAGTGCTTGGGAGAACAGGGACTCTCCCATTGCTGCTGGTCCCCCTTGGACAGTTTATAAATGGCAGATCCCCTCTCAGCCTTCCTTTGTGGAGGCTGAACAGGTTCAGGTCCTGTAGCTTCCCCTCGTAGGGCCTGCTTTGCCCCCCAGTCATGTGAGTGGCCTCCTCTGGACCCTCTCGATGCTGGCTACATCCCTCCTGAAGTGCGGCGCCCAGAACAGGATGCAGTACTCCAAGTGCGGCCTGACCAGTGTCACATAAAGGGGGAGGATCTTCTCCTTGGACCTGCTCGTGATGCATCTGTGGATGCATGACAAGGTGCGGTTAGCCTTCCTGACTGTGTCCTCACATTGGCGGCCCATGTTCATCTTGGAATCAATAGTGACTCCAAGATCCTTTTCTGCCTCTGTGCTGATGAGAAGAGAGTTCCTCAGCCTGTAGGTATGCTGTTGGTTCTTCCTCCCCAGGTGCAACACCTTGCACTTGTCAGTATTGAAACCCATCCTGTTCTCAACTGCGCACCCCTATAACCTGTCTAGATCTAGTTGCAGTCTGTCCCTCTCCTCTAACGTGCCCACATCTTAGTGACATCCGCAACTTTGAACAAGGTGCTTTTCACACCTTTGTCCAAGTCACTGATGAAGATGTTGAACAGTGCGGGCCTGAGGACCAAGACCTGGGGAACCCCACTGCCCACATCCGTCCAGGTCAGAAATGACCTGTTCACCACCACTCTGTGGGTTCAGCCCTCCAGCCAATTTGCAACCTATCTGACTGTAGGCATTGATGTCACAGTCTCCTAGTTCTTTTAATGAGAATGGGATTTGAGACAGTGTTGAAGGCCTTCCTAAAGTCCAGAAAGACTATGTCCGCCGCAGCACCTGCATCCAAGGATTTTATGACCTAGTCATAAAAGGCCACCAGGTTGGTCTGACAGGACCTGCCTCTAATGAGCCCATGTTGGTTGCCCCTAAGCATAATCTCCCTTGCTGGTCCCTTGCAGATTGCTCCTGGATAATTTTCTCAAAAAGCTTCCCCAGGACCAAGATTAGACTAATGGGCCTATAATTTCCTGGGTCCTCTTTCCTCCCTTTTTTGAAAATGGGGACCACATTCACCCTTTTCCAGTCCTTTGGCACCTTACCAGAGCACCACGAGTGCTCGTAAAGCTGTGCCAGGGGTCCCGCAATGACCTCTGTTAATTCCCTCAGCACTCTGGGGTGTAGATCATAGGGACCTGCTGATTTTAACATGTCTAGTCCCACCAGAAGTTCCCTGACTAGGTCCTCATTGACCCTGAGCCTGGCTACACCTCCCCTGGGTCCCCTCAGGGATCCTGGTAGGGGGGATGACTTGGTCCCTGCTCAGAAAAATGGAGGGAAATAAATTGTTAAAGAGGTTAGCTTTGTCATCTGATGTGACCACTAGATTTCCTAGCGTGTCCTGCAGAGGCCCCAAATTACCCGGTACCTTCTTTTTACCCCCTATGTATTTAAAAAAGGATCTGGGTTGCTAGTCCCAGTTCCGTCTCTGCCTTAGCCTTCTTAACAGCCCCCCTACAATGTTGAGCAGTGAAGGTATAATCCTCCTTTATGATGGCCCCTCCCTTCCATTGAGTGTACGCCTCCTTTTTAGCTTTGAGATGTTCCTGGATGCTTTTGGTGTGCCATGGGAGCTACACACCCAAGGATTGGCTAGTGATCCAGGCTGAACTTGATAGGCTTAGAAGGTGGGCAAATAAAAACCTGATGATATTCGATATGGATAAATGCAAGGTACTCCACTTCAGGGGAAAAAACCTGCATTACACTTATAGGCTCAGCAGTGCTACATTCGCTAGCACCACGGCCGAAAGGGACTCGGGTATCATGACTGACCACAAAATGAACGTGATTCACCAATGTGATGTCGCAGCTGGTAAAGTGAACAAAACTCTAGCTTGCATCCATAGATGCTTCTCAAGTAAATCTCAGGATGTCATCCTCCTGCTGTACTTGGCCTTGGTGAGACTGCAGCTGGAGTATTGCATCCAGTTCTGGGCTCCAGAATTTAAGAAGGATGTGGAGAAGCTTGAGACCATCCAGAGGAGAGCCACACACATGATCAGAGGGCAAGAGGATAGGCCTTATGAAGAGAAGCTGAGAGCCTGGAGAAGCGCAGGCTCAGGGGTGACCTGGTGGCAGCCTATAGGTATATAAGGGGTGTGCATCAGGATATGGGGGAATGCCAGAGTGCCCCAAGGGATGATGAGGTCCAATGATTACAAATTCCTCCAAGACCATTTTAGGTTGGACATAAGGAAAAACTTCTTTACTGTCTGTGACAGGGGGCATCTCTCGGGGCCAGATCTCATGCCAGCCCACCTACCTGTCTTTATGGGACAGTCCACCTGCCATGACTTTCATGTTTCCATAAACTGACGGTATAACATGGGAAACTGGCCATTGCCTGCCGTGATGCCAGGGGGTGCTATCTGCGGCTCCAATCATCCCTACACCGCAGCCTATGCATTGCAGATGGCATCACAGTTCTTAGCATCTCCAGCCCAACACAGGGCCCCATAATCCTCTGGTCTGGACCCCAAATGTATCCCTTCAATCAGGTGGCCTACTCCACCTTCATTCTGGAATGCCAAGTTCCTTGCACTCTTGGGTGTGGCCTCCCTGGGACCTTTGGCCAAACAGGCCCTGGCCTCATTTCCAAGACCAGCCAGAATCCCAGGCCCTTGGCTCTGGGCATCCCTTGCAGTGGGCCCCTGGCCCTTCTGGCCCTTCTGACCTTCTGGTCCTAGCCCCAGCACTGACCAGTCAAGCGTGCCTCAAGTCAGGCTTCTAAAGAACTAGCCTACACTCTTTTACATGGGTCCACCTTCTTGGACCTTAGTATGGGGTGACCCACCCAGTTGTGGGAGCTGGGGTTAAGGTACCTTGACCCGCCTTTCATCAGGGTGGTAACTGACCTGGCATTTCCCGGGGGCTCCCATGCCACTCAGAGCCCTACCAGGCCATCTATCTCTGGCAGAGTGCAGTTTTAGGTTGTGCCCTGGACCAAGAGCCTCCTAGCCATCCCCATAAGCTCTTGCCCTTACCTTCTGGTGTTTCTGCTGCAGATCAGTCAGGTGATGTTTCTACCCAGACTGGCAGCAGCAGACTGCAGCCTTTATATACTAGGTTCTCAAAATAGCTGCTGCCATCAGGCATCTGCTGGATGCCTGACCCAGCCCTTAAAGTGGCAGGCACCAATAGTGCCCTGCCTCACTGTCCAAGCCCCCAAGGCCTGGAATAGACTCCTTCTAGAGGTGCTTCAAGCACCTACTCTGGCCACTTTTAAGAAATGTTTAGATGCTTATCTTGCTGGGATCCTTTGACTCTAGCTGACTCGATGATCCTCCGGGGTCTCTTCCAACCCTAATGTCTATGAAATCCATAATAAGACATCAGTAGATCCACTGATCAGTAAGAAGATATGGTCAACTTTAAATCAAATCCACCTTTTAAGTTTTAAACAAAGTAACTCCTTTTATTATTATTCCCTTTAATTAAAACATAGTTTTATTGTCAAATCTGAAGTGGCAAGTCAAATATGTGGTCCAACAAACATTTGAGATTTTGGAAATAAAATGTATTTGCCAAGAAAACTGAGGTATAGATATCACCTGCTTCTTAGGGTACCTTGCCTTTTTCTTACAAAAACTTGATAAGGATATGGTTACATCCTTCTTACTTTGAAGATTATTGGCATTACTCTTTATCATGCTAGCAGAGCTGCCATGCATTGTCTGGAAGCTGAAAATCCCAGCTCTGCTTTATATTATGATTTCTGAATCTGCAGTCAATTTAGATTTAACAAGACAATTGTATCTTTGTAAAATACTAATTGATGGCTAAAAACACACTTATTGTGGTTTGGCAATTATTTAAAAGTTTCTAGTAATGAAGCAATATATTAGCAGACTAGACTGACATTATTGCTTATTGAATTTATTGATTAAAAATGTTTTCTTACCTAGACCCTTAGTTTCTTCAGTCTTCCAAAGCTGATCCTAGTGCAAGAATGGGCAAAATACAGCCTATGAGCCAGATCTGCTCTCCAAGCACTTTAATCTGGCCCACTATGCCCATCAGAAATTGTGCCCTGCCCAGGTCTTCCACCCACAAGGGTGGGAGCAAGGCACCCACATGTATACACAGACCCAGATGGACCCTATTGCCCCACTCCCAGCCTTGTGGGTGGAAGGGCCCTGCTGGCCAGCTGCTGCAACTGCTGCAACTGCTGCAGCCCCTGGGAACGTGCTCCGCTTTCCTGGTCTCTTGCCAGCTCCAGGCAGCAGGTAGGGCAACAGAGGGAGTGAGGTTGCATCTGGGCAGGAGCACAGAGTGTTGATGGTGGAGGTGGGGGGGGGGGTATGGGGACCCTCCCACACTTCCCTTATGGTGTACAGTCTTGGCAGGTGGTGGCAGCAGCAGCAGGAGGCCGGGCACTAAGGGCACAGGTGCTCAGTGGGGCACAGCTCCAGCCAGTGCTGCATATCACAGCAAGGGGTGCAACCTCCACTGGGCTGTGTGTATTACTGCTTCTCCCTGCCACTTACACACAGGCCCAGTGCTTGCACAGCATGGAAGGGAAGCCCCATGTGCTGGAGCTGGTTGGCTTCCTCCCTGGGGCTGCACAGCGCCAGAGAGAAGCCTTAGGTGCTGGAGCCAGCTGCCTTCCTTGCCCTCCAGGGGAAGGTGCCTGTGGCTTCCCTTCTCTGCAGCATATCCCTGGTGGAAGGCAGCTGGCTTCAGTTCGTGGGGCTTCCTTCTTGTGCTATGCAAGTGCATGGGCTGTGTGCGAGTGGCAGGGAGCAGCAGTGATACAGACAGCCCATTGGAGGTTGCGCCCCTCACTGCACTGAGTCCTGAGTGCCCTGCCTGCTGCCACACCATGGGGAGAGTGTGGAGGGGTCCCCAAACCCTTCCTCACACCCTACACCCTGCCACCACAACTCCCAACATATACACAAGCCCCAACATACCCTATGTCTCACACAGTCACACTCCCTCACAAACCCCTACAAAGGCACCCCTCCACATCCTACCACGCCCCCCACAACCCACCATACATATCCACATACCCCACACATACCACTAACCCCCAATATACAAAAATAAGAATTCATTTTTGACTTATTATGCAATCACCTCCATATGCAGTACACAAACACAAATCATAACAAAAATATTTTTTATAATAAAATTAAAATATGTTGTAGTATAGGGGTATGCCATGTTTTATGGCCAGAGTGCCAAACCCCCCCACAATGCCTACCTTGGAAGGAGCCAGAGTGCTGGCATGCCAGAAAAACAAAATGAGAGCAGGGGGTACATGGCAGGATGCTCTCCAGCCCTGCTACCTCTTTCCCCCCATCCAAAGCCCCTGCCTGGGCTCTGTTGCTAACAGCATCTACCCAGAACCTGGGCCAGCTGCAAACATCTGCTGCCTCTCTGCCCCAGCCCTGGCCCCAGCTGCCTCCCAGCCACAGCCCTGGGCTCCAGGGAGGCAGCACATACCAGCAATGTTCCCTGCTGTGCTGCCTTCGCTGCTTCTGCAAAGCAGTGTTGGAACCTGGCATGGCAGGGCACAATGGTGGGGCGGGGGCAGAAAGCTGCCTGCTCCAAGCTCCCTGCTGCCCTGCCACACTTCCCCTGTGTACACGGGAGAAGCATGGGCAGCAGCACAGGGTTGTGCCCCTTGCTGCTTCCCCTGCCTGCAGGGGAAGTGTGGCAGGGCAGCGGGGAGCTGGGAGCAGGCAGCTTTCTGCCCCCGCCTCCCCTCTGTGCCCTGCCATGCTGGGTTCCAATGCAGAGCCAGGGCCAGTTGTAGCCAGGAGGCTACAAACAGCTGCTGCCCTCCTGGCCCAGCTCTGGCCCTAGCCCCAGCTGTCTTCCAGCCCCAGGCTCCAGGAAGGCACTGCGCCTACTGGGGCCGGGGTGAGGAGGCAGCAGCTGTTTGTAGCCTCCTGGCTGCAGCTGGCCCCAGTTCTGGGTAGCTGCTGATAGCCATAGAGCTTGGGCTGCTCTCAGCAGGGCTTGCAGCATCTCAGCTGCCTGCTGGGAGCAGCCTGGGCACCTGGCAGGCAGCAGCTACCCAGAGCTGGGACTGGCTGCAGCCAGGAGGCTGCAAACAGCTGCTGCCTCCATGGCCACAATGCGTGCTAAAGAAAATGGCCTTGCATGCCATGCTCAGCATGCATGCCAGGGGTTGCCAGCCCCTGTTTTATAGGTGTTTGGCTTTCAGTGTATGATCATTTTTTTTCTGGTTTTAAGGTGGCAAACCGCCTCAAAAGTACTATTTCCGGGGGTAAGGGAAGGGACTTCTGGTGACAAAGGTCAGGGGTTAGGGAGTGGGACTTCTGGTCCCAAGATGGTACCCAGGGGGCAGGGCACCTGTCAAAGGTGGGGCTATCCATACAGCCCTCAACAGCTTATCAAAACTCCTTAAGTGGCCCTCTACCCAAAATAATTGCCAGCCCCTGTCCTAGTGACAGCAGTAGGCCCATTTTATGTCACAAAAACTCATGCATTGAAGTAGGTTTTTATGTCCTTCTGTTGGACACTGCAATTCAAACCTTATCAAAGGCCCTAAGGATGTTGATATGTATCTTGAAGAATCAGCTGATGATACATAGACCATGTTAGCTTAGGAGTTTAGATGACCTGTCTTTAATAGTTTGACCTGAGATTCAAAGTAGGCAGTGGAGCTTCAGCCTGCATTCTCTCTCCCCTTCATTGCCGGCATTATCTTCTACTTCTTTTGTTCTCCACTTTTCCTGCTTTATTTTTCCATTAATTTTCTTCCCCCTCCAAAACTACTCAACTCTCATAGTTCCTGCTTCTTTACCTTCCTTCCTCTGCATCTCATTTCTATCATTTCCTTCCCTCCACTCTCCTTCCAAAGAAGCTGCATGCTTATTTTCTTTCCACAGCAATTTCTGCTTCATTGCCTATTTCTGCCTTCTGCTTGCCACCCTTGCCTGTGTGCCTCCCCCCAAAACACACAGGCCTGTTCTCTGCTCTTCCTCCTCTTTCATTCATGTGACTCACCCTTTTTGCTTCCGCACATGTAGCTCCACTCACACAAGCATCCCAACCTCATTGCCTGCTCAGTATCCTTGTTCAAATTCTTCTCAACCTTTGTGCTTCTCACACGCAACTGTGGGCAATACTATATTAGCTATGAACAGCTATACTTAACCTTAGTAGGAACTGACCAACAGCTGTTTCACATCATATGTTTCTAAAACATAACTTTGTAACTTGGTGAGGCTATGGTTGAACATTTCAGTGACCCCACATAAATTTCAAAAGGAAACAAAACAACAATAAAAACTACTTTTAGGATCTGGATGTTTCACAAAAAAGGCATTTCTAATATGCATGACTTTTCAAGTGTCTTTTATTTATCATTGAAATAGCAGTTCTTTTGATCTTGCAATTTGTCATGCTCAGCTTATTAGTATGAAAACAGATTTTGCAGACCATTCTCTTGGTTAGCCTATATGCAAACAGAACTGTTTGCCATTTATACCTCTTCAATGTTCTGTATTATATACAACATAATTAACTTTAACTTGTAAATGTATTCCAATAAAGCTTAGCTTTCTCTATGTTTTTCATAAATGTATTACAGCTAATTCTGTATTGTGCTACATTACCAAGCTGGCTATAAATTTATCATGGAAGTGTCCTTTTTGTTTCCGGCTACTTTATAACTGAAGGTCTAGAATCAGGCTAGAGATAAATGATGACTAGAATAGATGCTTCTTATTCCCTTAAGCTCCTGTATCTGGATATGGGTTTTGTTTAAGATTTTAATTTGTACCTCGAACCTCTGCAATCTAAATTGAGATATCATGGATGGCTCAATTCCTTCATTCTTTTTTTTAAAGGAGGAATTAGTAGTAGTGTTGTTATTGTCAGAAAGCCAGAACAGATCTGAATTTCTTTTAAATGTTACTTTGGTTCATTTGCTTATTTATCAACCTTGAATCTGATAAAATTGGGCAGCTCTGGGCATGATTTGCTAATCCAGGCTCTGGATTAAAGAAAAAAATTCTCACTATTTATGTAACATTCTATAAATAATTTTATCTACCTTGTTCAGATACATATTTTGATCTTCAGTTAAATTGGACTGGAGGATTTAGGTCAGTATAAATGGATTATGAAACCTAAACTCCAGTATTTTATAACTAGTTTTCTGAAGACATTGCTCACTAATCTAGAACAGTGGTCCTAAATCTATCACATTTAGAATAAATTGAAACTTGGACAACTGTTTTAAAAGTATTATTGCTTTTGAAAAAAATGGTAAATTCAGATATTCAGGAACACTGAAGATAAAAATCTCATTTTCAAATATGACTTGGACACTTAGGAAAATTGGTCTAAATGCAAGTCAGTAAAAAGGGGCTTCACCTAACTCACTCAGGTGTCTTTGAAAATATTATACTATGTCAGTAATCTAAAATTACCAAGCGTTTTTTAAAAGAGTCTCAAATCAAAGCTTTTTTCTAATTATGGTTGAACCTTTCTTGGAAGATGAGAGAGTTTTAAACAAATTCAGATAATCTCACTGGGGAAAATCACTGGTTTAGCATCTGGAATTAGAATTTGTTGAAATTCTAAACCAGTTTTTGACATAGATAGACTTGTCTGAAGATGCAAAGCGAATATTTTTTGTATATTTAGTTTAGTTCAATGACTAGCTGATTCAAAGATGAGAAACTGATTGACAGTTAAAAAAGCAGGAGGGATTACTTTTCTTTCCAATCTTTGAATAAAAACTAGGCGTGAGAAGTTGAGATCTGTTAATTCTAAAACCTTGAAGGACATGGTGATCAGAAGCAACTGGTTCAGTTCACTAACTACAGATATTGACTATGTCTTTGTTTTGCATATGACATTTTACTTAATTTATAGAAATAATTTTAAAATGACATTGTTCTGCATTTTAATTGGAATTTTAATTTCCATTAAAAATGTTGACACAAATCATGAGTAACAAATCAAGGATACAGAAAATAAGCTCTGTCATTCATTACTTTATAACATAATAGATGATTAAGATTACAATTCTTGATGCAAATGTATAAATGCTGACATGCATAGTGCTGATTAGCAAACATAGCATCAAATTTAATGTAAAGGGTATATTTAGCTGCAAATCAATTAGTCTTAGTGGTTATCAGCAAAGGAGAATCAGACTTCTTTTAAAAAATAGCCAAAAAATATAAACGCAACATTAAAATTGATCATTAAATATTAATTACAAATTGCATACAATATTAAAATTGATTATTTTGATCAAGTTTTCCTGCTTGCTGACTTAAATCATGGTTGAAATTAGTTATTTAAATCACTCTGATTTAAATTTGGCCAGTCCATGCTACAAATGTTTAATTAGACCGATTAAAGGAATGCTTGACAAATGCAAAATTTTGTAAAACAATTTTTAAAAAAGGAAAGAAACCACAAGACAAAACAAAACTGTATTGTTAGTAACCTAGAAATGGGAGTGCACAGTAAAATCTCCAGTCTTGCAGATGGTACCAAACAGGGGTGTATGAAGCATTGGTTACTGTTTTGATTTGGAGAAGATTTGGCCTAATTTGGAGGCTGAATCACCGAATTCGAATTGAATTGGGAGACAAAAAATTCAATTCAGAAAAGATTCAGAAATTCAGAAAGCATTCTTTCAAGGGAACAGAAATTGAGAAGAGGGAGGAGGAGTGGTGGGAGGAGGGTAGGAAAGACTGACATCTGGAGCTGCACAGTGACTATGACCTTTCCCTGAGTCCCCTTCCAAACACAGTGCTCCAGGGGGAGTGATGTAGAAACAACACATAAGCCTCTGTCTGCAGCATTTTGGCCCCTTTTGTGAGCTGTTTCTGCCTGAGTAACAGCATGTAAAAGGTACTACTGGACTGGCTTGGCTTCCTAGTCAATGTCCTGATAGTCTCTGTTCTTGGGAAGGATTAGATACGGCTTATTCTTGCCTAGAATCCCTCTACTTATCCCTACCCAATCCATTTCTTTCAACATATTCTTCCTCCAAAAACCTCTTATTTGTTCTTATTATTTTCCCACACACATTTTTTTTTTAAAAAGCTGTGTTTTTCCTGGCAGTGTGATCCATCACTGTGCAGGAAAGCATGTACATTACACACACACACACACACACACACACACACACACACACACACACGAAAGAAGAGATATTAATATTATTACTTACACATGCATACAGTAATCAGAGAAGAAGAGATATTACAGTTGCACACACACACATTTTCCCACACAGCAGAGATTAATATGAAGTGTGCCAGAAACATAGGTTCCAGGTCTTCTGGCAGGGGTGGGAGAGGGGCTAGACGGGGCAGGGGGAGAACTGCAAGTTCCTTCCCCTCCCAAACATATATGCACCCTCTTTCCTGCAGTGATAAGTCTTCTGCTGCCAGTGGGAGCAAGGAGATGGGAGCAGTACCTGTCCCTGTACCACCTCCTCAAACACCAGAAATAGTCACCAGCACCAGGATGACAGTCTCCACCCCAATTTCATCTCCCAGCATGAGCCTCTGAGCACCAGAGGAGAAGCTGGATCTGGAAGCAGGGGACCTGAGCACCTTAGCTAAAGAAATTCTGAGGAACGAGGGGGAACCTGACTTTGTGCTCCACACCCATCAAAGTTCCCCTAGAGTAAGGTCTTCTCTGGAAAGCACCTCAGAAGAGGTTGAGGTTGTGGAGACAAGTGGCTCAGCTGAGTCAGTTCCTCCTGTTGTTGTGCCTCTGCCTGCTGAGGAGGGGGATAAGGCAGGATCACCACCCTCAACCCAGAAGCAAGGGGGTAGCATAGTGTGGGATCATTTTGAGGTGGCAGATGATCCCAAGTATGCTGTCTTAACCACTGTGGTGATGCTCCTCCATCTCAGGAGGCAGCACTCCCTTGCCCTTGCTCCTCCTCAGCCTGGCACCAGTGGAAGCGTGCCCAAAGGGAAGTCCCCCTCTTGCTCCAAAGCTCCCGCCCCCACAAAGCAGAGGCAGGCCACCCTGGAGCGGTGGGGAAAAGCTGCAAAGTGGGGTGCATTGCAAAGTGGGGAGCAAGGTCACCCAGAGCATTGGGGAGATGCTTGTTCTGGATGGCTAGCCCTTCTTAGTTGAGCAGCCAGGGTTCAGGGGGCTCATGGCACTTGTGGCCCCATCTTATCAAATGCCCGCATGCACCACCTTTAGCAGGACGGTGGTTACCTCCCTGTCTGAGGCATGCAGGGAGTACTTGATGGAGGAGCTGTTCAAGACAGGTCTGCAGGTATCTCTGCACTTCACCTTGGACATCTGAAGCAGCTGGGGTGGAGGTCATACCTACCTCTCCATCAGGGCACTGGTGTGATCAGTCAGGCTGTTGGTGGGCTCTCCTTCAAGCAGAGGTGATGGATGAGTCCCACATGGCAAAGGAGATCATGGTGGCCATGAACCACATGGTGCAGGGGTGGCTCACTGAATAGGGTGAGCTCATCTGCAGGTTCATGGTCACCAACAATGGGGCCAGTTTGGTCAAGGCAGTTTGTGATGCCAACGTTGTTGTCATTTGTTGTATGGCACATAGGTTCCACTTCATAGTCAGAGATGCCTTGGAGGGGGACAGGGCTGCCAGTGATGGTGCCATCATTACCACCCAGCTGATTTCGAAATGCAGGAAGGTGAGCTGAGCATCCCACAGCACAAAACCATGCAGGGTATGGAGACTTGATGGAACTCCACATACCTGATGTTGGAAAGGCTGGTGGAGCAACAGAAGGCCATCCATGAGATGGCCTTGCTCAGGGAGATTGGGATCAGCAGCACCCTTAACAAAGCAGAGTGGGATGCCATCTCCCAGATCTTAGTGGTCCCCAAGCCATTCCTCAACGCCACTGAGACCCTCAGCACTGGTGGTGCCCTCCTTTGCCAGGTGATTGCTGTAGTCAAGGAGCTTGAGAACCAAATGGAGAAGTTCCAGGGATCCATGTTCCTGGCTGTGGCAAGCCACTTTCACTAGAGGTGCAGGCACTGGTGAAGCAGCTAAAGGAGGGCATCAAAAAACAGGTGGATCCATTGCAGTGCAGTACAGTCCATGTGCCGGTGGGCATGTGTGACCTTAGGGTGAAGGGGAGCATGTGCAGCACCAAAACCCTCAATCACTGGATGGAGGTGCTGGTGAATAGAGTCAGGGAGGAAGAAGAGCAGAGGTGAGGGGACATGGAAGAAGAAGGGTCCACTGTCCCATGTCAGCACTCCCAGCACCAGCCAGTCTCCTCCACACCAGCTGCTGCCAATGTGGGCCAAGAGCATGGCTTCACTGTTGGAGCTCAGATGCACCAGACCCTGGCCTCAGGCAGGTAGTGCCAAGGCTTTGGTGGCTACGTATCTCACCAAGGATGTGGAGTCACTGGACTGCAACCCCTGGGCCTGTTGGGCAACCCACAGCCTCATGTGGCAGGATCCAGTCACAGTTGCCCGGTAACACCTGTCCTGTCCACCAACCAGTGTTCCAATCAAGAGGGTGTTTAGCATTGCTGGGGACGTTGTGACACCCCACCGTACCTCCTTGGATTCTGATTTGGTGGAGCAGCTGGTGTTTCTCATGGTGAACTTCCCACTGTTGGGGTTCCCCAAACTCCACCTGCAGATGGAACGTGTGCCACTCTTCTTGCTCCACTTGCGCCTATTTCCTTTTTATTTTTTAAACCATTTAATGTCCCACGTTCAGAGCTGGAGGTGGTGCTCACTGCATCACCAGCCAGCAGGGAAAGAACATCTCCCTGCTGAGCTCCCATGCCAGGATGAACTTGGAGGTATGGCCTGCAGCTATGGAGGAGGCAGCCCCAGGTCCTGGGCATAACCTAGAACTGCACCCTGCCAGGGTTGGGAGGCCTGGTGGGACCAACAGTAGTACAGCAGCCCCCAAGAAATGCCAGAACCAAGGACCTACCTAGTGAAAGGCAGGTAGGAGGCACCTTATAACGTCCAGCCACAACACGCACACACAGTCCTGGCTAGAGAAAGCTCGACCTGTAAGATCTTTGAGAGGCCTGAGGCTTGATGGTTGTAGTGGAGTTGTGAGGTGCCAGATGACCTTAGCTGCCTAGGATGCCATCTGCAAAACATAGGCTTTCAGGTTTAAAACTGTTTGTCAGGCTGAGGAAGCATCTAGTTGGTGTGTGTGTGCTCTTCCTGGATGGCAGGAATAGTAAAGAAGCCAGAGGCTGGCATGCAATACTCTGTACCACAAATACACGTTCAGTCTCAGTCTTGATACTTTTTGAACTGTATATATATGTGTGTGTGTGTGTGTGTGTGTATTCTAATATTATAAAAGCCTAAGTCTGTCTGTCACACTTTATTTGTGCTCTGATTGGCTGACAGAAACAGCCAATCAGAGTGCTCCAAGCATGGGGGAGCACTGCCATGATTCCAAAGCTGCACTGAGGACCAGACAAAGGGTTGGGGGAGCCAAGGCCAGCAGCACTGGCCTCCCTGCAAGCCATGCTAAGGACCAGATAGGGGTGAGGAAGCCAAAGCCAGTGCAAGAGGCAGAACAGCAGCAGCATGGGGCATTAGATAGTGGCACTCCATCTAATGCCCCCCTCCCTCCCTGCCCCCCCTTCATTCCTGATGGGCAATTGGCACATGTGTACCTGCGTATCAAGGTATCAAATTTTGAGCCTGCACTGTAAAAATGCAGTGTGGGGAATATTTTTTTGTTCCCAGCATGCCTCTTGCTGCATCTCAAAGCAGTTTGAGATGCAGCAAGAGGAACATGAAGGCTTGTCTGGACGTGCCCAGTGGGTGCATCTACATGTGCATGTAATTGAGCAGTAGACTTATTTGCTGCAGTGTAAAGTATCACAGTCTACACATGTGACACTATTAGACCACAGCAAACTAATTTTCATTACCATAAGATACTAGTGTCAGAAACAGTACTATCTTACAGTGACTACAATAACTGCCTAAACACACATGTAAATGCTGACCCAGGTGTAAATTTTGTTTGGTCAGCCACCAAGCGTCCCCTTTCATTATGTCAGTGTCCAGAACAACATGTGTGCATTAAATTTTGCATGCAAATTGGGAAAATGGCAAGTGAAACATCTGAATTACTTAAAGTAGCCTTTGATGATGACACTCTGACCTATGTAAAAGTTTTTGAATATCATCAGTTTACAGAAAGATGATCATCAGTAGAAAGTGATGAGTGTTTCAAGTGCCCTTCAACATCACAAAATGATGAAAATGTGGTAGCCGTTCACTGTTTGGTTTGAAGTGGTAGGTGACTGACTGTCTGAGAGATAACAGAAATTCCAACTTTTTCTGCTGGTTCATGTCATTCAATTCTAACCAGCGATTTGGGAATGAAATGTCCAGAAAAGTGACCAGAAAAGTGGGTATCCAACTCTTGGATGCTTCACCATGATGTTACAGCCCCCAGGCAGCAGCTCTCGCCGTATCCCGGGGTCGAGGGAGATGACCGCCGCCGCGCCTTCCCCCGGCGGCCCCCCCCTCCTTCTGGGGGGGAGGTGCCTGCCAGGGGGACGGGCCCACTCGCTCCCGGCGCGACTGTCAACCGGGGCGGACTGTCCTCAGTGCGCCCTGACCGCGTCGCGCCACCGGGCGGGGAGGGCCACGCCAGGCGCCCGGGGTCTGCGGCGATGTCGGCCACCCACCCGACCCGTCTTGAAACACGTGAAGCAATTTTTAGCCAAATTTTAGCCAAACACCATATCCCACAAATGCCGCAGCCTATATATTCACCTGATATGGCCCCATGTAACTTTTTTCCCTTCCCTCAACTAAATCAAACCTTGAAAGGAAGAAAATGTTGTGATGTGGAAACCATAAAACAAAATGGGACTGAGCAGCTTTTAGCGATTCCTCAAATTGCTTATCAAAGGTGATTCCAACAATGGCAGAAACATTGGGAGAAGTGTGTGGCTGAACAAGAAGCATACTTTGAAGGAGATTAAGCTGAAACCCATGTAAATAAAATATTTTGATGCTGTGGGAAACAATCTCAATACTTTTTTAACAGTTCTCTTATAATGGTCTTTTGTTTTAACTGTTAAAGAACATGGATTAGGGGATATTTTAAAGTGTGAATTTGGGATTTTTTTTTATCAGAGAATTTGCAGTTTTTAAATAGGGAACATCAGGATTCCTGCTACTGAGGCAGGCGGCAGGACCCAGGCAGAGGAGCCTGTTTAGGGCTGGCACCGGGGACCCAGCTGGAGGTGGCTGACTGCCTGGCCTCCTGGTCACTTGGGTGGGTGACAAACTTCAGCGGGCAGCCAAGGCATTGGTCCACAGAGCATCACAATTTAAGGAATCAAACACCTTGGTCGGGTCAATGAAGGGTATAGGAATAGAGTATAGATCACTCCAGAGCAGCAGTTTCCAATCTCTGACAGATTGCACACCACCAATTTAAAGCAATACAACCTTACTTACCGCCAGCAAATTTTTCAGTTCAACCTTAAGTACTGCCAGCAAATTTTTGTCGTATAAAGTAATTATAATAAATCTGTTAATGAGTACCACTGACAGGTTGTCTGCGTGCCACTAGTGGTACCTGTACCACAGATTGGGAACTGCTGCTTTAGAGAGATTTAGTTTAGCTCTCCCAATATATCATTCACTTCTGCCACTGTCAGAGACAGGCTACTGGGCTAGATGGACTATTTGTCTGACTCATTATGGCATTTTCTATGTTCTTACATTGTTAAAACTTATAGTGGCTTACTTTTGGGTTCTCCTTAATTCCATTGAACCACTCTAAAAGTAAAAAGAACTATGATTCTTCCTTAAAATTTCTTCTTGGGGACTGGCAATTTATCTGACCTGGAGGAATCCGTATTAGTCATAGAGATGGCTCTATGCTCATCCCATTGCAGCTGAAGTACAAAGGACATGGTGTAGATGAGTCATGAATGGCTAGCTGTCATAATGCACTGCTCTCTGGTGAGCCATATATCAAGAAAGGTCTTTTAAGACTGCCCTAAATTATGCAAGGGTCCATCCCATAAGAGTCAGGAAATACGTGATGTTGAGTGGTATTCCGGTGCAGCTGAATATCCTGTTTTGAGAACTCTTAAAATAGTTCATAATTGTTTTTTTCAGTATTTTCTACTAACTTGGATTTGGACTAGATTAACTGGTAGGAATTAGGTATTCAGCATCATCCATCTTCATAGAAAAATGGAAAGTAAACTGCTATAAGTGTAAATCTCAACCTTAATTATAGAGCTGCTACTAGTGCCTCTAAAATGTAATTACAATGTTGAAGACTGCTGTAATACAAAAGAAAGCAGAACTACCAAAAAAGGCAACATAAAAGATGTGAATAAGATTGGAGCTTTGAATTATGATTGAGAAACTGAAACAAGATTGAGTTATTTATTTAACTTTTTAAACACATGCTCTTTGCCTACATTTTGTTATACCAAAAACAATGAAGATTTTAACGGATTCCCACAGAATCAGATGAAGCAGAAATTTAGCACAAGAATATAACAATTTCATCAAAGGGCAACTTTTGGCTATTAACTTTTTTGTTTAAAAAAATCATTCCAATAAAATCAACTTTAAACATGTTATCTTTCTCATTTTGGAAGCAATAGTTAATGCATGATTTCAAGTATATATTTGTGTCACTTGGATGTGAGAGACAGTAACATGATGTTCATTTTTCTTTTAATGTTCTGTTCTACACCTCATCATTGGATTACATGATTTGGAAAAACCTTGATGTCTTTTCAAATTGTCTTGTGTGGGTGGGCAAAAGGCAAATATTTTTTTCTGAATATTTAAACACAATTTATATCTGATTCAAGCATTGCAATTAATAAAATATTTGTAGTGCATCTAGACTAATAACAAACTCTCATTTGCTATTAACTATTGCAATACCTCTTCAGAGCAAGGTGCCTTATGGTTTCATCCTACTAACAGTCACTGACCTTGGAGAGTCTTTGGAGGATCAGGCTCCTCAGGATCAGTGTACACTGCAAATAAAACATTAAGGACTCAGTCATTAATTCAGGCAAGATTCTTCCATTATTTTTAAAACATATTAAACATTTCAGTGTTTTCTATAAACCCAGGGTTTCACTACCCTTTGTATACGTGAAACAGGATGCATGTACATGAGACACTGATTGTGCAGTATTATTAGTAATACTGTACAGTAGCACATCATAGCACAAACAGTGCTAATACACTACTGCACTGTAGCATCATTAAAAAGGCATGTGCCAGTGCTACTATGCGGTAACACTGGTTATTGCACATTAATTTAGTACTTGTATAATCAAGTACTAAATTAAATGTGCAGTAACTACAGCACATTAATGAATGTGTAGACCAGGGAGGGTCAATTATTTTGGGCAGAGGGCCACTGACTGAGTTTTGGCAAGCCATCAAGGGCCGCATAACAGCCCAGAGCAGATTAATATTCATTTTCTAAATTTTTTAGGGGCCCCGTGGGCTGGATAGAATGGCCTGGCGGGTTGCATCTGGCCCCCGGGCCGCACTTTGCCCACCCTGGTGTAGACGCACCCTCAATGTATTAACTCCAGTAGGAGTTTTGACTGAGAAGGGACTATTTCAATTTTCTGGAGGGAAGAAACTGGTGTCAGTTCAATGTCTGAACAGGTGGATGGAAGATGACCGCCTGTTATGGTCATTTCCAGTCTCCTGCCCATGCACAGATCCTAAGTCCTTAGGAAATCTGTACAGGACCAGGAAGCTGGAAACAGTACTGCAGAGCAGCTGACCATTCACTTTCAGGCAACTGTACTTCGGATAAACATTCAAACTGCTATGTGCTCTGAAGCCATTTTGAGGATCTTTTAACACTAATGCTAACAGCAAACAGATTTCATGTGTGAATGTATCCATGAGATAGAGTTAAAGCTTGGAGACCTATTGCTTACACATGGCAATAATTACACATGGTATAATTACATCTATTATGATGAAGACAGCAATAAGTTTATTTTTTAATTTTTCAGAACCCAGAGGGGAGTCCTGCATCTTAAAATGTTTTTTTTCTGTTTTTGTTTTTTGTTTTTACACAAACTGCCTAAACTTATAGTAAGAAGGCTTGTTGTAAAAGTCCTTGTATGCTTCTAGCTGCTGCAGGGGATCCCTCACTAGTTTATCTTATGGTTTGTAACACTTGGCCTATGAAAGTTCAAGGATGAATATTTAAATCCTTTTTATAAAGACTTTATACATTTGCAAAGTTCCTCTGAGGATTTACAAATGGCTATTTTAGAAGTCCCGCACTTGGTGAACTTGTTCTTAGGAAAGAATGAAAAAAAAAATGAATGACATAAGTAACCACAAAGACAAGTATGATATTGCATAAAATGAATTCCAAATGCTTACTGCTGTAACTTCAGATGGCTGATGACAGGATAATATTGATACAGTTTATATGTATTTTTAAAGGCAAATCTTTCAGATAATATACCTGATTTATAAGGTGTATGTGTGACTATTATTATTTCCAGTACAGTGAATTTTTCTTTCATCTTTTGGACATTTTCTTTGGCATTTTTGTATTGTGCATGTTTAGATTAAATGTTATTGCAAAATTGTGCAGAAAGAGCAATAGTATTTATTTTTATGTTTTATTGCATGAAGGAAACTGTTATATTTACGCATCTGAAAATTAGGAATATTTAAGTTCTTTCCTAAGTCCCCTCTCAATTTTGTAGCGTGGAATGGATCATTAATAATCAAGAACTGCTGGTTCCTTTTTGTATATTAATTCAAAATATCTTTTAAATTTTCTCATTAAAAGTTCTTATATCTATTTCTGGTTGGTTAGCTTTCTTCTTCTTTCATGAACTAGACCTCCTCATGTTTTTGGTAATACTTCTGATGTCACAAAGCTAATATCTTGGTGGTCTTTGACCATAATGGTCCTTTGGTTTCTAAAGTTCAGCTCCTCAAGGTATTTAGCATAGAAAGGTATTTACATAATAACACAGGTATTTAATCAACTGAAATACATTTTCTGAAGTCAGTGGGAGTTAGGTGCTTAAATATGAGTTGAATACATAAATACTAGGGCTGTGCAAAGCTTTGGGAGCTGATTCAATCAGGAGGACATTCAGTCTGATTTGGCGGCCAAATCTCCAAATCTGAATCAAATCGGGAGACCAATAAAAAAGTCCAAATCAATTTGAAGCTCTCTGAATTGATTTAGAAAAGATTTGGAGAGCTTCAGAGATTTAGGCAGTCCCCACTCACTGCTGCAGGGAGCTGGACCCAGACCCCGTGCCAATAAGTAGGGGGTGGGGGGACCCCCGCCGGGCCCCATCTCCTGCCTGCTCCCCCAACCCCTCTGAGTGACCTCTGCCCACTCTCCCAGTCCTGTCAATGGCTGCCCCACCTGGCCCCAGCATCCCGATGCTTTAGAGAAAAAAAAAAAAGACTCAGCAGCTGCTGCCAGGTGAAGGGGAATGATTCCCACTGCCCCCCACTTCCCTGCATTGTGTGGGGGGCTCTGCCATGGGCCCCTGTCCTCCTCTCACTTTCCCAGCCCCATCAATGGCTGCCCCACCTGGCCCTGTACTCACCAGCTGCCAGGGCTTCTGCGGGCTCGTGGCAGACCCTGCGCCATGCAGCGCGGGGCAGTGGGGGCCAGCAGGGATCACTCCCTGTGCCTGGCAGCACCTGGTGAGTGCAGGGCCGGAACTGGGGTCGGGTGAGGCAGCTATCGAATCACCAAGTCGAATCACTGTCCCCCAAATTGGCCAAATCAAGTCTGAAGCGAATACTAGCCACTTCGCACAGGCCTAATAAACACTGTTGGCAGTCTAGGCTTATGTGCTTTGGGAAAGTGGAAGTCTCTTCTATTTTGGCATCTTTTTCTTTGTTTCTGACCTGACTAGGCTGTGTGTGGTAAAAGAGATCTTGCACTGTGTTCTGCTAAATTAGTTGCCATTACTTTTCCCTATTTACATCATACTTCAGCAATCCACACACTAGGTCAGATGATGCCTTTTCATGAGAAGGTTGAGAAGGAATTTCTTGTTCCATGGAATCACTAGTTTTAGATAATAGAAGAACAGCACTTACTTTCAACTTAGTCTTAAATAATATACAGCCATCACCTTAAGATGTAAATTGCTCTAATCTAGTGATTCTCAAACAGGGTGCCATGGGGTATCTTGAGATCTTTTCAAGGGTGCCAGTGGTGCCACACAATGTTAGCACTGTTAGATGTCCAAACATGATTCACAAGATAAACCCAGAGATTTCAAATAGGAAGCCATAGTTTTAAAAAAATTCTGACCTGCTGTGGCGTTTCTGAGTTCTTTCATAGATTTCATAGACATTAGGGCTGGAAGGGACCTCAAAGATCATCAAGTCTAGCTCCCTGGCCCAGGGGCAGGAAGTCAGCTGGGGTCATAGGATCCCAGCAAGATAAGCATCCAAATGCTTCTTGAATGAGTCCAGAGTAGGTCCCTGCACCACCTCTGGAGGGAGTTTATTTCAGGTCTTGGAGGTTCAGACAGTAAAGAAATTTTTTCTTATGTCCAGCCTAAAATAGTCTTGTAGGAGTTTATGATCACTGGCCCTTGTTTTTCCTTGGGGCGCTCTGGTAAACAGACATTCTCCCAGAGCCTGATGTACACCCCTTATAGTCTCCAGGCCCCCCTGAACCTGCATTTTTCCAGGCTGAAAAGTCCCACAGCTCTCAGCCTCTCTTCATAAAACCTATTCTCTTGCCCTCTGATCATGTGCATGACTCTCCTATGGACTCTCTCAAACTTCTCAGCATCCTTCTTGAATTGTGGGGTCCAGAATTGGATTCAGCTCCAGCTGTGGCCTCACCAAGGCTGAGTACAGCAGGAGGATGACTTCCTGAGATTTACTTGAGAAGCATCTATGAATGCAAGCCAGAGTATTGTTTGCTTTGCCAGCTGCGACATTGCATTGGTGGCTCATGTTCAGCTTGTGGTCAGTCATGACCCCCAAGTCTCTTTCAGCTGTGTTGCTAGCGAGTGTAGCACTACTGAGCCTATAAGTATGCTGGTTTTTTTCTCTGAGGTGGAGTACCTTACATTTATCAATATTGACTGTCATCAGGTTTGCATCCACCCACTTACTAAGTTTATCCAAGTCAGCCTTGATCACGAGAAAGAGAAAGACGTTCAAGAACAGCCCCAAGATTAAGTCAGCACAGAGCTGCTTCTTTATGCTTTAAGAGACTTGAAAAATGCATAATTGTAACAAAAATCTATACCTCAAGAAAGAAATAATGTTATAGAAGTCAGCAGTTATAATAATTAAATAGAAAAAAACCAGGGTGACTGAAACCAGTAGTAATGACTGTAAGCTGTCAAATAAACTATAATAGGGGATTTGAAAAATATTTTAGTTACATTACTGGAAAATGAAACTGAGAAGTCTTAACTTCTGTTCTAAACATTAGAAGCAGCACTGTTAAAGTATCACTTTTTGAGGGAATTTTTCATAATTTTTTTAATATATACTTTTAAAATTATTATTTCTATTATTAACTATACATTTCATGCCTTCTACTTGGACAGTTATAGGGCCTGATCCTATTTCACCTGTTAAGGGTTTGAGTAGATACAACCAACTTAAGTGATGCTGTTTTTCCCTGCTTGAGACCCTGAAAAAAAAAGGTTAACAAAAAGCTAAGTCAATTGGCTCTCCTCCTGCTGTGTTTTTGTCTTGGGCTAAGAAGATGGCATCTTACAATAGTTGTCACATGATATTATTGTTTTTTTTCAGGGACAAACAGGGTAGAATAGGATCACATTTAGGAGCCTAATAGGTAGAAGAGGGTCTGGCCAGTACCAGTTATTTGTTGACTTAAAGGATAGTTGGTGTTCAGGGTACTGGTCACTGAAATCTGGAAGAAGTTTGTATCTGTAGAATACCATAGAGACATGTACACTAGTATGGAAATCAGGCATAGCATAAGAAAACATTCTATAATAGCTGCTGAGATTCTGTTCAAATTGCAAGCTAATGGAAAGCATTTGGACCCTGTATGCAAAGATAGGTGACAGTAATATATGTTGACAAAGCATCCATTTTTTTCTCCAAATATGATGTTTCAGCTCTTTTTCTTTCAGTTAAAATATTCAGTTAGAATTCAGTCTTGAAAAACCTGTCTCCCTTTCCCTCCCAGAAATATCAACAGCTCAAAGATCACACTTATCTGAATTTTTATTCACCTATTTTAGTAAAGCCAAATAAAGTTTCAATAATGCTTAAGGCAAAAAGACCCAAAATAAGATGTCTGTTATAGCTTTATGCACTTGATAACATACTGTGTTTAGCCAATGTCCTTTATTGTTTGAGTGAATCTTTAATACAGCAACAAGGAATTGGAAAAAAAAATGAAAAAATGAGAAAATAAAGTTTAAAATCACAAACATTTGTGGTAGATTTGGGGCAGTTGTAGTAAGTCAGACACCTGACAGACATTCAAGTAAAGACAGGATGAGATCTGATGTGGATTCCAAGCATGGCAGGAGGCACAATTGTGGGATCTTGCATCAGGTCCTGTTGTGCCATATGGCTGGTGGAGGGGCAGTCCGATCCTGGATTCCCCCTGCACTGGCAAGTAGCAAGCTTGGCACCCAGCCATGCACTTCTATAGTTGCAAGCCCTGTCAGTTAATCATATTGGCCAGGTATAGAGGTTACACTTTTACCAATATAAGTGATTGTAAACTGGTCTATACCTGTAAAAGAACAGAAGTTTGGCACACATAGACTGGTTTAAAAATGGTGGAACCCAGTCTAAGATTTGCCTCGCCCCCACCAAAGGGTGAATATGTATTCTGTTTACTACTGGTCTAAATTATGCTGCTTACAGTAAACTGTGTACCTTAGATCAATTCCACCTCAAGCTTTTTGAATGTTGAATCTAGTCATGTAAAGGTAATTGTAATTGTAATTTCTTGTTTTACATTCTACTAAGAAGTTTACCAGCTGACAGCATTATAGGTGCACCAACATATCAGTCCATATCGTATCAGCACTGATAAAAGGAAAATTGACATTATTGGCAATTGGCTTTTTTGGCTGATGTGACTGATAATGTCATCAATAAATGCCACATGCATGCACGCAGATGCAGCATGCACGCGGCCAGGAATGAAGCCCCGCAGCTTGGAGAGCAGTGTCCTGTTGGTAAGTTTTTTGGGGAAAGGGGTATCAAGGCCCCCCACTATGAGAGAAGTAATGGGGCAGGAGCAGGTGCTGCCCAGCCAGGGCAGGATGTGGGATGAAGCTGTGGGTGGCTCATCTGGGGGACACAGGGCATGTAGCCCTGAGTGAAGCATGGAGATATATTTCCCCCAGATTTGTGCGTGGTCAAGTGCAGGCTGCCTGCTGTGGGCTGCACTGGTCTCTTCCTGGCTGGGGGTCAGGGCCAGGGCAGTGCCTGGGGAGACGGGGGTAGAGCAGGTGGTGGCAGCGGTACTGGGAGTGGGGACTACAGGGGAGGTACAGCAAATTTTGGGGTGGCTGTAGCCCATCTGATAGCCCTCCCTCCCAAAGCTGCTGCTGCCTGCCCTGCCTCTGCCTGCCCCAAGCGCAGCCCTGGCCCAGCCTCCCTGCTAGGAAGAGGCTGATATGGCCCCTGGCCCCAGCCCACAGTGGGTAGCCTGCCCGTGCCCCGCATACAAATCCAGGAGGCACATGTTGCCCATGACTCCCTTGGAGGTGCGCAGAGTGGCAGAAGCCACCCCCCCCCCCCCCCAAACGAGCCGCCCATGCCTCTGTCCCACACGTCACCCCACCGCAGTTGGGCAGTGTCTTCTCCTTTCCCTGTCCCTGCCCCAGACCTACTCCACTCCCTCCATCACCATGAGGGCCTCAATCTGTGCTCCCCGTGGGCCTTTCCCCCACAGACTTACAGGCTGGACGCTGTCCTCTAAGCTGCAGGGCTGCACATTGGTAACCAGATTGGTATCTGCCGATGTGGCTGGTTAATCATTGGCTGGTTGATTATTGGCCATCGGTATCGGCTAAAAAAATCTTTATTGGTGTACCCCTAGGCCGCATCTCTTTTATACTGTGTTTGCTAGTTTGTTGCTTTACAGGTATTTTTATTTTTAGATATTTTTTAACAGAGATCTATTATCTCTTATTTAGGATGCAGAATAGAAAACTGTGACTCCTGCTTTAGCAGAGACTTTTGTACCAAATGCAAAGCTGGCTTCTATTTGCACCGAGGCCGTTGTTTTGGAGGATGCCCAGCTGGATTTGCAGCATTAGAGGAAACAATGGAATGTGTGGGTGAGTGTCTGAGCACAACTTGACAATACAAGCAATTCATTTTAATATCTGTGTCCTTATGGAAGACCTGTTGAATTTATTCTGCATTTTTCAGTCAGTTACCCTATTAATTGGGACCAACATTTCTAAGTCTTGTGCTAACATCTTGAGCAGATGTTAAGGGGAGCAAGTTCAAATAATATTTTTTCATTTAATGCAGGGGCAGGCAATTATACGGGCCCATGGGGTAAATAGAACCTGCCTGCCCTGCTGGTCCTCCCTGCCATTGCCCACAGCAGCTGAGCACACAGCCCTGGCCCTGGTCTTGGCCTGCCCCACACTTGCTCTGGACTCGTCATGGTTGGAGCTGACCAGTTTCAGACCAGCTGGGACCTATGTGCACAGCCCCGACCCCGAGCTGCCCCACGCCTGCTCTGGACTGTCCACCCATGCTGGGCAGCAGTGGCAGCCAGGCAGAAGCTACTGCTGGGCACAGGGGAAAAGCGGCCACCTCCCCTTCACTGCAGCTGGGCCCTTCTCGTTGCGGCTGCGCAGAACGCACACCTGGGCTGCCCTGCAGCTCCTTTCCATTGCCCCACTGGGCAACCCAGAGACAACACTGATGACAGCAGTGACAGCAGCAAAGAGGAGCTGCAGGGCAGCTAGTAAAATATATTGGGCTGAATCGCTAGTTCAGTTTTGAATTTACTCTGTAAAAGGAACAAGTCCCAGGTTAAACCACCATCTGAGTATTTTCAGTGGAAATGTTAGTTTTACAAAACAGAAACAACTATAGTCAGTGTAAAACTCAGGGTAAAACTGAGACAGCATTACCAAGACCCACTTGTGAGTCTCACAGTGTATGACATTTTTTCTTGAAGCCCCAGATTCTGGAGTCATATCATGTGAAACTCAGTTTTTATTTTTTAAAAGTACATTTCTAACCTTGATGACTGAGAGAGAAAGTTTGAAACGAGAACCACAGTAATGGCTCATCAAACTAATAAAGTAAATGAGCACAGGTTTTGTTTTTTTAAAATATATCTTGTACCTTATGGGGGGCCAGACTGGTTAACAATGTTACTATATTAATGCCTTTGTGTGTGTCAGCTTAAAAATAGGATTCTTAAAGACTGAAAACTATTACAGAATCTCCCCCTAGATACCAGCTGAGTTCTGGTTCTATTGTGCACTTAAAATGTTGCAATTTACCCTGCAAATCCATCAGACTCATAAAATGCTATTGTGTTTTCTTTTTTCTAGTTATTTCCAACTTACCTTGATTCTTTTAATTCATTCAACAGTTTTGCTGTTCACCTTAAGACCATATGAAAAACACTTGACATACCTAATGGTATGAATCCTGTCTACCTAACTAGACTTAAAAATTTGAGATGGGCTTAATATCCAAGTTTAAGGAGAAGTACCGATTTTAAAATGTTCTTGCAGGTATCATAATTTCAAAGAATGAACTCATTCTTTTCAAGAGAAAATTGTTAAAAGCCATGGAAATAATGAAATGCCAAATAACCTATGAATAACTAGTTAGATGCTTTTGTTTGCTGTAGGATACCAGAAGTTTCTGTCACAATTGTCTTGTAAAATTCCAAAATTATATAATAACCTCAGATTTCATCTAATAATAAAGTTTACAAACAATGATTTTATAATTTAATACCAATGCTCTTTAGAATTACTTTAGACATTGGAAGAGAGACAGATGTAGACAAAAGCACTAATTTGTAACGTTTTGCTTTATTAGAGGGCTGTGAAGTGAGTCAGTGGAGTGAATGGGGAACTTGCAGCAGAAATAACAAAACATGTGGATTTAAATGGGGTCTGGAAACAAGAACAAGGCAAATTGTGAAAAAGCCAGCAAAAGACACAATACCTTGTCCAACCATCGCAGAGTCCAGAAGATGTAAAATGGCAATGAGGCACTGTCCAGGAGGTAAGAACACTTCATACTGAAAAATGAGCTTTTTTCCAACTTCAGTCCAGTTTATCATTTGAAAAGATATGTATAGGTCAGACTGAAGGGAAAATCCTGTACCTACCTTGTACAATTATGCAAAGCCAAAAAAGCACTAGATCTATTCCTGTCCTATTGCACACAGGGAGTGCCTGTGTAGAGGGCTCAGCATGGGCATGCTTTGGGATGGGGTGGTGAGTGAAATGACAACACATCCAGGGGAGCTGAACTGTATGAGTCCACTGGTTAAAAACCCATTATGGAAGACACACAGGAAGTGATAGATGCTGCCACAATTTTTACACTGCAATTACAATTGTGAAGTAGGTGATTAAATGCTCCACAGGTTTCAGGAAAATCCTGTTCTTATGTCCTTCTAGGGGAACACCCCAGAAGAGAATATATTTTGCTTTACAGCCTTATTACTTTATACTTTTTGTCCCTGTGTTAAAACACAGAGTATAGGGGAATAATGATAGACTGTCACAAACTAAATGTACAATAGGATGTTCTATATAAGCAAAGAGCAACATTAATGAATAAACAAGCACCACTAGCCTGTTCACTCTGGGACCAGTTTTCATTTACATTGAAGCCATAAAAAAACAGGCAATGTAAAAAGACTTGAAAGTATCTTTTAATTATATCTGTCTTTATAAGACAGTATAAAGAGGTCTTCATGTAAATGAGAATCAGGCCCTTTGCATACTTGATTATTTATTGGGTTCTTCAGTGAGTATCTGAAGGCTGAGTAAGAATAATAAAGGAAGAAGAAAGTAGATAAAGAGGTGAAGTAAATATGTCTTCATATTTACTTATAAATACTTTAAACCAGGAACTGTCCAGACAGGGTTGGATTAAGATTTGATGCATCTGTGGTTGGTCCATGGTATTCCTATGAGTGCCTTAGCACTTAAGTGATACTATAGTATTTCAGAAAAATTAAATATGTGTCTATAGTGTATTGGAGCCAAACTCATTTGCTGTCTGTCATCAGTTTGCAGGTGGGTAAACTGTTATCTAGAGATCCAGCTCACAGATCAGCTCTCTCTTCTTTGTTTTCCTTCTTTAAAACAAGTTATTACAGCCTTTCCCCTAATAAGTCATGCCCATATTCTTCAACCACATTTCTAATGGGTTCCTTCAATATGTGACCAGAAAAATTGATGTAGGCAAATACAAAAGTTCTATCCAACATTAAAGGCTTACTGTGGTCTTCCACAACTATGAAGCATCATTGTAGCTGCAGTATCACTAGCTAGCAGCTTGTAGCTAATAAACCTTCCCACACGATGAAGATAGCTGCATTTGGTGTCTGAATCTTCGGTTTAAATGTAAATCCTGCATGTTTCTGAAGGTGATTGTTGTTGTTGACCTGCTAGAATCCTGCCAAGAGTTTAATGCTTCCCTCCTTGCTTAGAAAGTCATGGAGGAGAGCCTTTTGGTGGCATTTTCTGTATCCAGCTGAGTTCCCTTCTAGCATGGCTCTCTCAGCAGTCACAAAGTGGTTCAGTCTCTCCACCTCAGAGCTGAAACTCACTCTGCAGTATGTTACATTTGAATGATTTTCACAATGTTGGGCTAAAATCCCTTTGCTTTATCACATTTCAGTATGTTAATAACTTGACCCATTGGTCACCAGATATATTCATTCTGGTTTTGTTAAGCATTATTACATTTCCAGAGGCAAGAAGGTTATCCATGGAACATCCAATCAAGATAAAAGATTTAGTGCTCTTTATAAATCTAGCACTGCCCTAATGTTACACATTTCCTAATTGAATTTTTAACTTGGGAGAAAAAAAGGAAACTGTAAGAGAAGCAATATTTAGTGTCCTGAAGCACCATAATCCTAGTAAATATCTGTTGAGAGGCTATGGTAATAAAATCTTTCTCCCTAATGTTCTCTGTACATGAACTCAGAGCAACATGTGGAATATGTATTAGATTATATAAGCGAAGACGGTTGTAGATGGATTAAACTGAGAACAGGAAATAAGGATATTTTTAGTGGAATAGGGTCAAGTAAATGTGCTTTTGACATATGCTTTCTATTTCTGTACATTTTGTTTACATTTTAGTTACTATTTATGTGGTCTACATTATATACGAACACTTCAGAAGCAGTTTTTATATGAATTTTCCTTCTCCTTGCAGTTACATTTAACCTTCCTATTCACTTCCTATGGAAGTGTGTTACTTCCATATTTATCAGAATTGAGATGCTACTCATCTCATCTGTCTGTAGGGCGCTGCAATAAATTTAGTTTATGAAGTGAAACTCTTCATCTCTTCCTCCGTCTTTGTAGAGTTCTACAGATACAGAGTGGAATGCAAGCATGCAGATATGTTTCTTTCCCGCCAAAATGAATAAAACACTTTAAAGTTGGATGACATTCTAGTGACTTCAAATTTGCTACTCGACAGTTTTCTTATTGTCAGGATTAGTATATTAAATGGTTATTTCCAGTTGGACATGTCATATTTGTATTTCTGGTAATGTTATTTATATTACCCCATTGCATGGGTGTAACATGACTGATTTGATGAGTCAGAAATTGCAAAGATGACTTGGATCATTTAGCTCATCCTCTTGCCAATTCAGGGCTCTTCTCCATCACAAATTTTCTACTCTTTCATCCAGTCTATTTTTGAAAAGTTTCAAGTAATGGAAATTGCTGGGCAGAATGATTATACAGGGTAATGCATCTTACCGTCTGGAAGTTTCCCCTCTAATTCAGCATAAATTAATCCTTTTCTTCCTGTCACTCCTACTTATGCTCCCTTCATATACCACCATATATTATTCCTTTATTTTTCTGGTGTTTATACGCTTCAGGTATTTGTAGGATATGTTCTCATTATTGCTTAAACAAGCAAGGGGAAAGAGACTTAACGGTGGGAGCCTACTACAGACCTCCCAACCAGGTAGAAGAGCTTGACCAGGAATTC
>NW_017728886.1:240516099-240530990 GCF_001723895.1 Crocodylus porosus | reverse complement strand
TGGATGAACACTTTGCTGGGGTTGTTTGACCCCAGTACTCTTTCCTGCCATTGCAGGGGGTTGGACTAGATGATCTGCTCAGGTCCCTTCCGACCCTAGAAACTATGAAACTGTGAAACTAAGCTGTACATCTCTAGGGGTCAACCCTCCCCCCCAGCACACATGCCAGAGTGTGGCACACAAAGGCATTTTGCTTGGCACATGTGCCTTTGGGTGGATGGTGGAGGAGCCACAAGGGGTCTGATACTTGTTGTGGCAGTGCAGGCCTGGCCCCTTCCTATTATGCACAATGAGGTGCACATGCACCCACTATGAGTAAAGAGCTGGGCCAGGGCTCTGCAGATCCCAGTGCAGCTGCTTACAGCCTCCCTACTGCCTCCTGTGAGTAGTCCAGGTTGCATGGTGGGCAGCAGGGCCTGCCCAGAGCTTGGGCTGATTGTGGCAGGCAGCCAGGAGGCTGCAAGCAGTCTGTGGAGTCCCAGCCCAGCTCGTTGCTGGTGGCAGGTACATGCACACCATGGGGTGGACAGCAGGGAAAGGGCCAGGACCAAGGTGCCAGAACAAGGATCAGGCCCTTCACAGCTTTCCCACCATCTGCCCCCGGCACACCAACATCTTACAGGTCAAGGTTGAGGGTGTTTTTGGCTCTCTGCCCAAAAATGTTGCCAACCCCTACTCCATACCTTGTAATCTTTCATAATAAGGCAGTCCTTATGTTTGTTCATCTTAGAAGTCCCTCCAGTCTCTCTGGTATCAATGATTACATTACTTTGTGACTAATTATTTTGAAGGTGAAGAAGGAGAGAGGCAGATGGGATAAATGTCTGCCTAGAAGTCCTGAAGGGGAAGGGAGGTTGTTTCTGTCACATAGATGTGTAATTGGATGGACCTAAGCTCCTGCTTGCATTGGTACTAAGTTTCACTGCAGCATTAGCAGTGCAGGAGACTTCTTAACCAACAGGATCTGGAGGAGCAGTAACATAAAGGTGTAGTTCATGCCAGATATCTCTAACTACTGTTTGCATGGCAAGATTCACAAAATGATTTTAAAATAAAAAAAGAAAATACTTCTGTTGGATATTAGATTTTGAAAACTAACAATATACATCATCCTTAGCATAACTGTAAAATGCACGCAACATAAGCATAGCTCACTTTCATTCTGAAAAAAGGACTCCTGTAAGAAGGCCCAGGCAAACTCAGCAGCTTTTCTCTAAATTCAATGCCCTGTCTTTAGTGATAAAAATAATTTTGAATTTGGAGGTGGAGGGGGTGAGTTCTTCCTAACCCTGTTAAAAGAGGGTGAGTTGAATTCTGTTTTTCCATTCTTGCATAAAGTGTTCACTAAGCTCCAAGCTGAAGGCGACAAAGCTGAATGCTACTGGCAAGATCCTTTACCTAGACACCTGGGTTTGAACCTATCTCACCCTGTTCAAGTCTCTGAAAATCCCTATTACTGCATCTGTTTTTGTAACGCACTAACGTTTAGGTCTTAAAACTAAATCAGAAAATAAATAAATAAATAAAGATGAGGAAGTGGAGGCAAAACCAACCATTTTTTTTTATCATGAGCTTTTCAGGGACCCAAGAAAGGGAGAACAGGATTTCATTTAGACATCTAGTAGGTTTGATAGGATCTAGGCTAGCGAGTTTTAAAGAAAGGGGGATTCTATAAGTTTAATAATAGGCAATGCATAAGTATATATAGTATGTTTAACCATAGATAACACATAAGTGTTGACAGTGGCGGGGCACCCATCCTGCTGTCCTGACTACTGTCAGCCTGCAGCCCCATGCCCTGGGCCCCACCGTTGGTGCAGAAATCATGCAGCTGCTGTCCCTGATGCTCCTGGGCCCTGGCTTTGGACAGGCTGTAGCCCCACACCCCGTCAGCACAGAAATCTGGGGAGACATGTTTCCCCCCGCCACACACATGCATGCAAACATGCTTATGGGTTTAACTGAGGGTAGAATTGTTTGTGAAGAGTGATTTGATGGGAACACACCTTCACCATCAGATCCAAAACTGAGTTTTCATGACTGACCATTAGAAATAATCTTTGTACCACAAGTGTGCTTTATGTAGAAAGTGTCAAAAGATGACAAATGTGGTGCTCATGCCTCTGTGTTTATAGAGATAATATTCAGAACAGAATTGGACATTCATATGTAAGGCGATACTCTCCATATATTTTACACTTCTTAATTAACCTACTGTAATATAATGCTATAATAAACATAACACTATTGCCTGATGAATATAAATTGAGATGTCTGGGTATCCTTTTATTTTTTATGATTTGCAACATTTGTAAGATAAAATGAATGTTTTAAATTTTCAAACAACAACTCGACATATTACTCACCAATGAAGCTGGTCAGAATTTTCTTTCTAAAAACAATTTTTGATGAAAATAAATTTTTGTTTTCTTTGACAGTTGTCACAGAAAGTTTTCAGTTCTCACTGAAAATGGAATATTCCACTGGGACTCCTAAATGGAATATTCTGGTTGGCTGAACCAAATCAGAGTGTTTTGTTTCAGGGCAGGTCAACTTCAGTGTGTGCCCAATATGCTGTCACAGTGCCTCACAGGAATTATAGAATTTGTCTCCTGCCACCATCATGCCTGACTGGAATCTCTCTCTCTCATGTACCACAGTTTCCCCCTTGGCCGTCAATTGTAGTGCATGATTGTAGGTAAATAACTGCTGTGCATCCTAAGAGACACAGACCAGCTGGAAATATTCCAGACCCAGAGATGTGAATGGAGCATGAAACATGTGAGCAATGTCTCTCATGAGACACAGCAGCAGCTCAGATAACATACAATGTAATATCAAACTGAGCTGAAACAAAACACTGCAGTTGGAGTAAGTCAAAGTCAGAACATTTTGCGTTGATTGAAAATGCGACAACAAAGTGTTTTGACATTTCCAAATTGAAAGCTTTGTTTTACAGCTGAAAATGTTCTGCCACAAGTTTTCAGGTATTGTATTTGGATTTTCTGTAAAAGATTGAAATCTTCTGTAGACAACACAAGATTTTAAATGGTCTTGTCAAAATATTAACAGTAATTTCCTACCACAAATATTTTGAACAAAAATGCTAGCCAGCTCTTTTTTCGGGTGGTTTTAAATGCTGTTTATAAAAAGGAAAACTGGTGCTTTACCAGATTTAGATTTAAATACCTTTTCCCTTCAGAGTGCAGGGTCTTGGATTTAAACGAGTCACAGATTTTTCTTGGGAAGAAACATTGGAACTGGATTAACAACGTGTAGTATTGTGCAGCTGAGCTCTTGCTGTTATCAAACTCCCAGATGATTCTGTTATGACTGCATCATGCAATAAGAGTTTTGAACTATCTTCGCCAACAGATGACTCTGTAACCTAAGCCTAACCATTCCTCAGGTGGCAGTGCATATCTGAAGATTGAAGACACACATAAGGCACTCTGTAGCATTTTATTAGGTATCTTTTAATTAATAAATAAAACTAAAATTTTTAATGGTTTATAGATTTAGTATCTACCTCCTTCAAGCAGGCATTTAGAATAAAACATTGTTCTATGCTTAGGTAGAAATTATAACAATAACTTTAAGGAATGTTTAAAGACTACTGTCAAGTTGCTAGCCACTGGTAATTTGTGTGTTCTCACAGGCCAGCTGGGCACTGTGAATGTATCAATTTTATCACAGGCCAATTGGGCTGTTAGGTTCAGTTTCGGATTGAGGAGGCAAAGTTGGGAGTGAAGTAAAGGCAAATTTATTATAGCTTACACACACACAACAGTTAATAGAAAGATAAATGTGATAAGCAGATAATGCAGTATTAAAGAGTTAGTAGTAAATAATAATAACAGATAATAACAACAGGTAGATCAATTCTGTCGCAGGCCGACTGGGCACTGTGAGGGTATTAGCCACTGGGCTGTTCAAAACAACAGATAGACAGACATGGGTTGGCAACTTATTGATAGTCCCTCAATGCCAGGTACGTGTCAAGTGATTCCAGCGAAGTCAGGTGTCCCCAATCAACACCATCAGAGGGATTACAGCTAATCTCACAGCTACAGCTTTGCCTATGGGGCCTAGTCAGTTCCACGAACAGTTAATTTTATCATTTTGGTTAAACTTATGACAGACAAGTTACATTTGCGGTTTACAAACTTACAAGCTTTATATCAACTAATATTACCTGTTTAGGGAAAATACCAAGTGCCTCTAAGAAGCACATATTTATTGCATATTAATCCCTCTTGTTTTGGCCATCACAGTATGCTTAGCTGCTGAGGAGAAATAGTTATTAGCAAGATGTAGTTAACTAAGATTTTGTTTTAAATTAACAGTTATTCCCAATGTTGAAGAGAATAGTTTTGAAATACCATATATATTTTATAGTATGTTTTATACTATGGGTTGCATCTATAGCTCCTTAGCTAGAGTTACATCAAAACCAGACCAAACGTTAATTGTAAATCAACATTTACTTGTTCTGTACAGACCCTAAGTGTTTGCACAGGCAATTATTGGGTGGTGGTTTATCAAAAAGAGACCATAACTTCTTTTAATTTCTTCAAATGAATGCGTTACTATATTTGTCCCTTCTGGCAAGTGGAAACACATGTCAGGGCCTTTCGGGCTGGCTTCCAGTAGAAGAAGAATCAATGATGTTGAGTTGGAGCAGCCTAAATATAACATGTTTTATTTAACTACATATATCAGTTCTAGAAGAGGAATGGTTAAATGCAATAAATACAATAATCCTTTCTGTCAGGGTCTAAGTCCAACACCAATACCCAGTTCCCAGAGTCATTGTCACTCTGCAGTTGACAGAAGAACTGTCCTACTGCTTGCACATGCTTGGTTATATGCTAACAGCACTACTGATTTACACCCGCTGTAATAATATGAAACTTAAGAAAGTTTCAGGTGCTGTGGTGTAAATCAGTATGTGAGGTGTTCAGGAACTCTCAAATTATGAAGGGGGAGATACTAGGTTTTGCTTATGTTTTAAAAGGCTTAAAGGCTTCATTATTTTTTCAGTGTATGACCATGTGTGTTACCAGGATTTGCGAACAAGTGCCATAGAAGGGTCTCTTGATTCTCTGTAATGGTTGGAATGTTAAATGTTAAAATGGAAGAGCTGCCTTCACATCCAACAAATATTAAAGGGCTAAATAAGTTAAATCCTATGGTCCAAAATTAGATCCTGTGTAACTTGTTGACTGAGGTGTGTGTGCGTGTGTATCAGCTCTAGCAGCAGGCTCAGAGAGGGCTTGCATTCTGACCTGCCGCATTGCCCACACAGAGTTCCTTGGACAGACCGATTCTATCATTGGTAGGAATAATATGCATGCTGAGTGGAGTGGGCCAGCCTGGTGCATGTTTAAATTTCAGTCTCCTAGCCTTAGGTCCATAAATGCCACAGTTAAACAAATCCACATGCTAAAGAGAGTAAATGCAATTATGTGTAAATTTCATGCAAAAATGTGCATGTTCAAAAGACAGACCTTGTACCATTTATGCCATGAGGACTATTATAACTGCAAGTAGAGAAAAGGCTCCTCTATCTCTCTGCTTTGGGCTGGCAGTGTCACAAACACATGTGGAAAGCCTTTACATTGCACTAGATTTCCAAGGAGCAAGAGTTGCACCTGTATTGCAGCTTCATACATATGAATATAAGAAAGTGGCTGTCTGAATTTGTATCTCTAATTTTCCTTGAAGCTGGTAAAGATAGCTGGTATTATATCTGTCTGTTCTGAATTCATTGGGGTGTCTACCAAAACAGAGGACTATTTTATACTACAGTTTGTCTGGGAAATTTAAGAAAATTATTTTAAAAACCCATAAAATGATTAGCTATAATGTTAGAGTACCACATATTTTTGTATGGCACGAGCCAAAATTAATTCTAACTAAGTTCCTTTAAAAATTTTCACAAATATCTATCTCTACAAATGCCAATCTTCAGAGGTATAATTCACCCCCAAAATCTTATTTGCAGGCAAAGATGAATAACACTTTTTTAAAAATAAGAAATGTGAAACAGAACTAATAATTGGATATCACATTTAAGTGATTAGGTTTAAGGAAGGGAAGGATAACAAGTTCCGGCACAATAGCCTCTATATTGCCTTTTTTTTCTTTTGCTGGTGACCCTCACTATTTGGTAATCCACCATAATCACAGGTTAGATAATGGAGGCTACATGAATACATTCCTAATAACTAAGTTGCATTTAATTACTTGATTTATTAGTGGTTCATGCATAAATAGCAAAATGCTATAGAATGTTAGTAAAATAAATTTTCTCTTGAACACAAATAGTTATGACTCACTGCTTATTCTAGTAGATTTGTGCAAGGGCTTTGTATATGACCACTGAGAAGCTTCCAGTTATTCCTGAGTTACTTATTAGAAGGGGAAAAGATGTCATGCTGTGTCTTGAAGGCAAAAGTCCTGCCTTCTGTAGAGGCAAGCTAAAGCAATCCTATTTGATCAAGGTAGGATTGTACCATCATTATTATGTGACTAGAGCTTTTAGAAGTCCTAGTCATGGTTACTTTTTACTTGTACAAGCACAGAACAAAAATTAAAAACTGACCTAGAAATCTTACAATTTAAGTGTAAGGCAAGAAACAATGGATGGATATAGGCAGACAGGCAAATATACCCATGAAACAGTTGTGGGCAGCATGAAATCCTTTGTATGCATTACAGAAGAGGAGAACTGTAAGGAGGATTTTGAAGGAAGATAATGCATTATAGCTTAGTTGTAGGAAGCTTCTCCGAAATATACATAGAATTGCACTAATGCTTGTTTGAAAATTTAATGAGTGGGTTATGGAGGCTGGCCTCATTGACCAGTTGGGCCAGGGGCCTATACTTGCATAGTGAATATACGATGATAGTTTGGAGATACTCTGAGAAGGACCTTGAAAGAAATGACAAGTAACTTAGGTTTGATATGTTAGAAAAGGGATAATTAAGAGTGGCAAAGAGAAGTGCATATGGCTATGAAAACAACTTTTGTAGGTTCCTTCTGAATATATACGAGCATGGCAAGGCTACACTTATCAAATATAGAAAGAAGGTTGTTGTGGCAATCCAGATGTTAGATAAAAGCTTGGGTGGGAGTTTTACCTGTCTGTATGGAAGGAAAAGATAATATCATGCGGAAAGAATCATGCAGAAAGAATCTGGACATATCCTGGATTGTGAGGATCTAGAGAGTTGTCCAAGTAGAAGCTGAAGGCCTGCTTACAAGCCCTACTGACATGTATGATAGTGTTGTTAAGATAGGAAGTTGAAGAGTTTGTAGCAGTGCCTAAAACCTCTTTTGATTTTGAGAAGGCCAGCCTTATGTGGCAACTAAAAAAGCCCAGAAGAATGGAAAATTCCCATAATAAAGCATGGGCATAGCTACTCCTAGATTTTCCTTGACCAATGCTTATCCAACCTCTTCTTGAACACCTCTAATGATGGACAGTCCACAACTTCCTTATGCAGTCTATTTTCCTGCCTCACTGTTCTAGTAGGGAAGAAATTTTTCCTGATATCCAGTCTAAACATACTTTACTGCATCTTCAAGCCATTGTTTCAGGTCTTGCTCTCTGCAACTGTTTTCCCTCATTATTGCAGCCTGTTAGGCATAGCTGGTGGAAAAGGTGCTTAAGAGGGGACATGATAACAGTCTGAAAATGTCTGTTTCCTTGAGTTTTTCCTTGTCTGTATTGCCTTCCAAGCCCTTTATCATTTTTGTCACCTGCCTCTGGACTCTTTGGCTTCTGAATGTCTGTTGCAAAATGTGGAGCCCAGAACTGCACGCCATATTCTAAATGAAGCCTAACCATTGCCAACTAGAGAGGCATTATCACCTCCCATGTCTTCCACCTAATACTCCTACTGATGCATCTCAAAACTGTCCTTGCTTTTTGTGCAGCTTCATTATACCACCAAGATTCTTAGATCCTTTTCTGTAGTGCTGCCATCCAGTCAAATGCATCCTTTTTGTATATGGGTTTTGGATTATTCTTCCAGAGATATAGCACCTTGCTTTTGTAAGCACTGAACTTCATCTTTACAGCTTCAGCCCAGCTTTCCAGTCTGCAAAGACCCTTCTGAATTGGGCCAGTCAGGGCACTGGGCTCTCCACACCTGTGTTCACCCTTTTCAGTAGGTTGTAGCCTTCAGGTCCCCTCTGACCCCTGGCCTTGACCAGGCCAGCTGAGGCAAATCCTTCACCCCCACTTGTCCTCTTCAGCCTCCATTTGCGTGCCTCTTCAGCCTCCATTGTCAGGGCCCCTAAACCCCTTACGCTGATTCACTGTTTCTATTGCTCTGGTTATCTCCCAGCACTCCAGATCTGCCTCCATGTGCCTGCATGCTTGGTTCTCTAGCTTGTCTAACTGTTCAGCCAGACCCAGGGCAAGTACAAGCTGCCCTCATGCTTTTCCCCATGCTTTGATTTCCTTTAATTGGGTCTGGGCTGCATCAGGTCCCATCCCCTGGTCCTTGCTGCACCATCCTCTGGTTGACTGAGCTCCCAAATCCAGGCCCTGGTCCTGGCTGTACCAGGCAACATGCCTGGCTGCTGATACCCTGGGCTTCTCTACAGGGTTAGGTCCCTCCCTTGCAGTCTTCCATGGGCTAAGGAACCACATTGGGTCCCTTGGAGCCTCTTCCATCCCCAACTAGCTCCCCTTTCCTCTGGGTCTCACTCTGTTCACCTAGGTGTACTAGTCCTCTACAAGGAGTAAACTCCCTCTCTACTCTCAAGGAGACAAATGCCACAGCAGTCTAGCTGAAAGGCTGAAGCTATTCCAAGCAGGCTACATGGGCACTAACTGTATCTACCTGTTAGGCCTCACTCCACAACACGGCCCTGCATGGAACTGCTTCCCAGGCTGGTGGTTCCACTTACTTCTATAGCTGTCCTAGCAATATCTTCCTTCAGGGCGCACTCTGTTACAAGGTCCTTCCATGGAGAGATGTGACTGCTGCTTTTGTCTAGGGGGAACAACCTCTGCTAGCCAGGCCTGTGCTTATATCCCGGCTGCAGCGATTCTTAGCCAATCATGGACGTACCCTCAGGTCATGTGGCTGTTGGCTCAGAGCCTAAGCCCCCTATTGGGCAGCTCTGCAGCCAAACTGCCACCCTCCTACCTCTTAAAGTGACAGGCACACCTTGTGCCCTGCCATAATACCTAACTGGTTGGATCATCGTACTTAATAAATAGGCTTCAATGTCTCAATGTTTAGTTGGGAGGAGTTTTGAGTGGGGTTCTCCAGAGGTCTGTCAAACTCTTCATTAATGATTTGGATGATGGGCTCGAATGCACACTTAGCAAATTTGTGGATGACACCAAATTGGGTGCAATTGTAGACACTCTGGAGGGCAGGGCTAGGATCCAGAATGACCTGGACAGAGTACAGAAATGGTCTACAATCAACGAGATGAGATTCAGCAAGGACAAGTGAAAATGGATGGAATAACAGCATGCACAAATACAGATTGGGGAATGACAGCATTTCCTCTTAAACAAACAGACTATTCTTTCACAGGCCCCTGGTGTAATTATATACAACCTGTAGCAGTACAAGTGTATTTCTGTTCAGTGAAACAAAACAAGTTATGCCAGCATCGGCACTCTTGTACTAGGGTTTTTACAGGCATAACTAGTCAACAAAAATCACTCCCCTAATTGACACAGTTATGCTGGCAAACCTTTTAAGGGTAGACCTAAGGTTGCTTAGCTCTAGGGAACATGTGTAGGTCCATTGCAAATAATTGTTTACATGATTATGGAACAGAGCTTTATGAGAGGGACGTGGATATGACAGATGCATCATCATGGCCCTATCAAGTTCTTGTATTACTTGCTTACAAGGCAGCAAAGGTTGTGACCTCTGGAGTTCACCCTGAAGACATCAATGGAAGTATTTTCACAGCAAGTGGTGGTGGTCCTCTGACGTTTTCAGCAGCACATCACCTCCCAAAATGTTCCTTGATGACATGTGAGCAGACTGTTGCCATATGAGCAAAACTATTGGAATTATTTACCCTATCAGGACAGCTCAGCAGCTGGAATTTATGTGCTGTTTTATCTCATTGTAGCATGATAAATCTTCAACTTTGCTGTTTTCAAAGGAACAGCAATGAAATACTAGCAGTAAAAAATGCCAAAGGAATACATACATAAACACATTTTTCCTTCCTTCCAAATATAAATATTTTTGGCTTTCTTTTTTAATTAAAGCTTAAGCAATAAGAAATATTTTGTTGGGGAAAATTGCTTCTTACAGTTACTATAAAAGTTAAAAACCTGTGTGTACTACTGAGAATATTTATCGCTGTTGGTTGTATTTAAGGCCAGTGGCACATGTTCATTTAAAGGTGCCATAAAATCTGATCTCAATAATTGTGCCTCCTGCCATGTCACATGTGTACGCAGGAGGCACAAGTTTGGTTTCAAGGATCAGATCCTAATTGTGCCCTTGCTATTGCCAGTGATCTTAGGCTCACACTGCAAGTTAAAAGCTGGCTGTCTGTAGCCTGACATGCCTCAGGGTTATTCTGGGGCCAGATCAACAATCACCTGATTGTTGGCCCCACCCCTGGCACAACAGCAAGGCCAGATTAAGAAATCACTGGCTCTGGGACAGCCCCAGACATGCCACATGTCCAATTTAAGGTACCATGCAAACCAGCAATAAAAATGTTCTATATTATATATGGAATATTTTATGACTGGTTTGTCATTTTGTCACACATTAATCACCACATAAATGTAACATATATAAGGTCCTTAGACCCACAGTACAGAGTGAAAATCCTCATTCTCTAGCCCGGGGAGGGGCGGTTCCACATACCTTGGCAGGATGTGGGGTGTGGTGGGTCAGGAGTGAGGGACAGCTGCAGGGCTGGGTGAGGCTGTGGCTTGGGAGTGAGAGGCAGACAGACAGACACTGTTCAGCTGGTAAATGTGTGGGAGGGAAGGGGCAGCGGGGCAGATCAAGGCCCCCAAAGTGAGGGAAGGAGTGGAGCAGGGGCTGGGGTGAATGGGGCCTTGGGGCCAGGGCAGGTTGTGGGATGGAACTGCAGGTGGCTTATCCAGGAGGGTGCTGTTCCTGCCACTGTGCGTACCCTTGGGGAAGACACAGGGGATGCTTGATACACCGATTTGTGTGCAGGTGTGGCAGGGCACCGTTTGTGCCTGCCACTTTAAGATCAGAGCCAAACAGCCAGTCAGTGCTCGATTGTGGCAGCCATTTTAGATTCCTGGCTGCCTATATAAACAGTTCGGCTCCCTGCTGGCAGGCCGAGCAGCAACATCGCCTGGCTGTGAGGCTTCTTAGAACATTTTGGAAGTAAGGGAGGAGCTGTAGGGGATGGCTAGGAGGCTCCCTGGTGCTGGGCATGACCTAAAACTGCACCCTGCTGGGAGTGGGTGGCCCGGTAGGGCTCTCAGTGGCATGGGAGCCCCTAGGAAATGCCAGGCCAGTTACCACTCCAGTGAAAGGTGGATTGGGGCACTTTAACCCAAGCTTCCACAACTGGGTGGGTTACCTGCTACTGGGGCCTGGAGGGCAGACCCCAGGGGAGAGAGTAAGGCTAGAGACTCAGACCTGATCGAGAGAGTACCCTCGACTGGTCAATGCTGGGGCCAGGACCAGGACGGTCAAAAGGGCATGCTCAGAGCTAAGAGGGCCTGGGGTTTCTGACTGGCCTTGGAGGTGAGCCCAGGGCCTGTATAGCCAAAGGTCCCGGGGGGACCACACCTGAGAGAGGAAAATAGTTTCAGGGAGCTAAATAGCCTGAATGAAGGTGGGATAGGCCTCCTGATTGGAGGGATTTTGGAGGGGTCCTGATAGGAGGATTCTGGATACCAGTGTAGGGCTGGTGAGAGTAACAGCTGAATGCCATCTGTGAGGCATGGGCTGCAGTAGGAACCACAGATAGCATGCCCTGGCATTGGGGCGAGAAGTGGGCAGCCTTCCGCCTAATTAAGATAGTTAATTAATTACTAACAAGGCATGGCAGGCGAGAAGGTGGGCAGTTGGCCCAGATCAGGTGGGCGGGCCAAAGGTAAAAATTGGCCCTGAGAAGGCCCCCTGTTACAGCAGGGTAGAGGCAGGCTGCCACTGCGTGCTGGGCTCTGCGCCCTACTGCCATTGCCCCAGAAGCCACACAATGCCATGCTATACTTCCTATTGCTGGGTGGGCAGAAGAGATTGCACAGCCAGCGTATGACTCCCAGAGCAAAGGCAGAAGGATGCAGAGCCCCAGCCTGCAGTGGCATCCTGCTTCTGCCCTGCACACAAATCCAGGGGGCTCCGATGGCTCCCCTGGGGGTTGTGTAGCAGCAGGAACCCCCTCCCCCCCAGACGAGCCACCTGTGGCTCCATCCCATGACCTGTCCCAGTCCTGGGACTCCATTCACAACAGCCTCTGCCCCTCCATTGGCCTCACTCCCTCCCTCATCATGGGATCCTCAATCTACCCCTGTCCATTCCCCTTTCTCTTCACAGACTTGCTTGCTGCTCCACATGCTGTTGGGCAGCATTCCTGGCTGCCTGCAGGCTGTGGCTATGTGTCTGTGTCTGTGCATGCCCCTCCCCTCCTGCTGCAACCTATGCTTGGGCAGCCCTGTGGTCCTCTGTACTGCCGGAGCAGCCCAGAGGTGGCGGTGATAGTGGCAGAGTGGGGCCTGGGCATGGGCTCCAAAACCACATGCACAATTAATGTGTTAAAAAGATTAACATGAACAATGATTAACACATTAATTGCACGTGTTAACTGTGATTAACAGCTGTAATTTTATTGCACATGACCTTATAAGGTGTCTTTACTTAGTTTCACCTTTTGACCGCTCTGTATCAGCAGGTCCCTCCTATGAGTAAAGGGTGCATTCATTTGTGGCCTTTAGTCAGGCAGAAGATGGAGTAGATTTGCACCTTATAGATTAACTAAAGCAGAGATCTGTAGCATAAGCTTTCATGAGACCCAGCTCATTTCATCAGATGCTGTCAAAAAACTTGTATTAAATGGAGAGACTCTCCTTGACTTTCCTTCCATGTAGACCCAGGTCAGCCATGAGGCAAGCTAAACGTACTCTGCAGATTGACTTTTCCTTCTCTGCAGAGTAGTTTCAGTTATTCCATTGCCCTTTTCCATGCTGGTCAGGGATAGCCCCAGGGAAACCAAGCTAGAAGCTGGACTAATTGCAGTAGAATTTAGCATGTAGCAGAAGGTAGCTCCCTGTCCCTCTCCTAAGCCAGCTCTGCAGGAAAAAATCGAAGTCAAGAGGAAGACGTTCTACAGTTCTAGTAATTGTTGCTCCTACTCAGTAGTTTCCCTTATCTAGGGTAAGTCAGAAGCAGATAAGTTGTCTCTTTATACAAGACAACATATTATTGTTGGTGTGAAGGCAGAGCTGGGTTCCAAATAACCATGCTTACCAGATATAGACCAAAATTTAGGCCTAGCTTTATATGTGCCACTGCTGAGCTTGTTTCTTGCAACTTTAGAAGGCGGTACAAAATGAATATTGCACAAAATAAAGGGATACTACCCCAACTAGTTATAACTAGTTGTGGCAGCTCCTCAATGTTGTGCTCCACTCAAAGTTAAATAATTCTGGAAGAAATCCTTATTTGTATCAGCTGGCCATTGTTTAAAAAGACTTTATTACAACCAGTGGTAGGCGGAGGAAAGATCTTTCCATCCCCACCAAGCCACCTTGCATTAGAGCCAGATGAACCAGCTGTTTTGGCTGTATACCTTCTCAGGATCCTCCCATGTTGGAGGAATCATCAGCACAAGACTTGTGGGTGGCTTTAGTTCCTTTATCTTTCGGAAGATCACAAAGTGAATGAAATAAGGGATAGAATCTGCTCCTTTGTGTCACTGGTCACCTTCTGATTTTTCTAAAATAGTCTATTTCATGTTGAAGAGGTTGAGTTCTGCTCACTTATAGAGTACCATAGTTGTGCATGGCACTTCAGAGATAGATGTAACCATGGTTCTTTTCTGAAACATTCCAGTTCAGTTAAATACAAAGCCCCAGACTATGACAAACATGACTACAGAAAATGGTGGCAAAGAAATAAGAAAATGACCTGTGAGGGAAGACAGTGGAAGGGAAATACTACACGAGAAGTGTAGTTGCTCATGTAATCTGCTTATTTAGTTTACTTTTACTATTATCAGATGTTCATCAAAAATGAGTATATTTTAATAACTTTGTAGGGAAGATCTTCATGCCACTAATTTTGAACTATTTCTCTCTAATTTTGATACTGAATTTTACTAAGCTATAAGGTGATATAATTTAAATCTCTGAATTTAGGCTTCCTTCTCCATCTACTTATACCTAGTCTTTAGTGGGTTCTGGGCAAGGGACAGAAATGTCACATAAACTGGTACAAGTGATCAGAAATCAGTTCAAATCAGTAGCGCAACAGAAATTCAACGAACTTTCAAAATGATCAAAACCAGTTTAAGATAAACCTGGATGGGTGTAATATCAGACTTGACTCAGGTTAAATCAGTTTATTGAACTTCTATCCCAGATCCCCTTCAGATTCAAGTTAAGTCACAGTCCCCCAGCCACACCTCCCTTGCAACTCCCCCTCATGGGGTGGGCAGGCTAGCTTTGGCCCAAGCTGTCTGCTTCAGCTGAACAGGGAGCCGTGCTCTAGTGCCTCCCGGTTTCTTGCCTGGGCTACTGCAGGTACATGGCTGCACTTCCAGAATAAAAAAATGAATGTCTATTCACTTGCTTATTGGTTCATAGATTTCATAGATTTCATAGACATTAGGGCTGGAAGGGACCTCGGGAGATCATTGAGTCCAGCCCCCTGCCCAAAGGGCAGGAAGTCAGCTG
>NW_017728886.1:240505156-240516088 GCF_001723895.1 Crocodylus porosus | reverse complement strand
ACCTCCGCTGGCAGACTGTTCCAGACCTTGGGGGCTCGGACAGTAAAGAAATTCTTCCTTATGTCCAGCCTGAAACGGTCTTGCAGGAGTTTGTGGTTCAATCTACTCCGCTTAGACTAACATGCAAAGACTGAATCAATTCAGCCTTGGGCTGTTTAATCATCTGTATTTAGCCCTGGAGTTTAAATTGGTACAACATAGATATTGAAGCATTCAGGAAAAGAGTAAATTTAAGTAGCCTCCGCTGCCCTTTAATTGACACCATCTTCTATCATCTTTTGCCATCTTGGTGTCAAGTTACATCCATTTAGATGCCTTTATGTATCAGTGGAAAGAGTGTAAGGAAGTCTGAGTTCAAGGCAAGGCCAAATTTATTTTGTCTTCTGAAACAACCCTGAATTTGGTCTTTATAAGTTTAGGCCTATAAGTAGATCCATTCTCTATCATGTTTATAAACTATAGAAAGAGTAGTTTATTTATTTAGTGGTTTCACAAATGTACTAGAACTGCAGAATATCTTCCTCTTGACTCCATTTTTTCCTGCAGAGCTTGGTTATTTCCATTAAGAAAACCCCACTTGGCTGCTCTACTCAATTCATTTGTCAATGTTACGCCTTTTTGATCAAGTCACAATTTATGGGTTTCCTGCTAACATACTTTGGCATGCTCAACTCCATCAGAAACATAAAACTGATAAATTCTGAGAACTCTATAGGAAGTCAAACACTGCTGGATAGCAGACAAGCCTGCAGGTATCTAGTTGCAGAGCCGAGGAACAGTAGGACACTAATGTGAGCAGTTGCTTTATAGAGTGTCAGATTTATTGAGAACTTTGTTTAAGAAGTTCAAACAAGGGACATGACTTTCAAGCATCCATGTTGGAACTGTTTCACCATGTGGCATAAAGATCACTGATACTTGCAAGCATGTCAAACCCATATGATAATGTATTAATGGAATTACAACAAATGCACTATTGAAACAAAGGGCAGTTCTTAAATTGTTCTACTTATCCTTTAGCTACAGGTAGGGATATGTTTTGAACTCTTTGTTAACACTACTTTATATTTAAAAACATGTTGTTTTGCTGCTGCTTAAACTAACTACCTGATGAAATCTTGTTTGTTAACTGTCTGTAGAACTATATAGGAGTCCCAAATAGTTTTGATGAGCCTAGCATAATTATTTTTAAATCATGCTTTATTTGGTTTTAATAACATAATATCTTCCAACGTGAGAAAATTGCTACGTTTATCTGTTACTGGAGGGGATAAATGCCCAAAGGGAAGCTACAAAGATAGATAAAAAACCAATATACTACAATTATATTTAAATTCCAGCTTCGTATTCTTGCTCTAAATTTATGGATCAGATTGTTTTCTACTTTATGTTTTACCATCTGTTCCTTATAATAGGGAAAAGCCACTTTCATACAGGCTATCAAAAGAAAGCCAAAAATAGAGAAAGCAGCAAAAGTAAATTTTAATAATTGCACAAGTATACAGAGGAGGCAATTTTTCCAACTACAGTTTCACAGCCCTTCAATACTGATGGGACTATTGTATGGATAAAAGCCTTGGGCTAGGGACAGATAGTCAAAAAGCCAGAATGGAATTGATTCAATATTTTCAGGTTAGTCTTGGCTGCAGGAAAGCTGGGGTGGGGGCATGGCTAGATCCCAGCAGTAGCCTTCTGTGAACTGGCTGGGAAGGGAGTTTAGTTCTCCCATCCCTATTCAACCAGCATGGACCTGAGCTGGGGTCCACTGGGTGCTCCCTCATTGCTGCTGCAGCAGTGGGGCATGGCCCTCTGAGGCAGGCAGTGCAGGGAGTGAGGTTATTCCCCCCTCTACCCTCAGGGGACCGCAACCAGATCTGTCAGCTCCGGCTGTCACTGCTACCACTGCCACCACTCACTGTGTGTGTGGGGCAAGCAGTGGAATAAGCCCCCTTTTACCCCCTCACCTAAGGGGCCCTGATGGCTGGCCTCTAGCTGCCTGTGCCCTACTGCTGGGCATGGCCTTTGATGGGGGCAGTGGCCCCTGCCATGGTGTCCCAGAGCATGAGGCTCTTCCCGATGGGGGAGGGGTGCAAATCAGAGCTTCCATAGACTGTGGGATGTGCAGCAGCACCAGGGCTCAGAGGGGCCATAGCCCCTCAAACCTCCCCAACACTGCCACCACTGTAGCCCTGTGCAATCCATGGCAGCTTTCCTCATCCTGCAGCACAGCCTACCCTGCTCGGAAAAGGCTCACAATCCCGGACACCGAGACAGGATCTGCAGTCCCCATCATTGTCACTCCTCCTTCGCTGCTTCAGCGGCAGGGCAGGGGCATGGCCAGATGCCAGCCAGCAGGGCCCCTTAGGTGCAGAGGGGATTATTCCCCCCTCTGCCCTGGGGACCCCTGGGGTTTGGCCCTCACCTCTGTGGCTTGCCTGCTGCTAGGCAGGGAGGGAATTAATTCCTCCCTTTTCCTGTTCTGCCTCTCCCCACCTCAACTGGGGCTGCTGCAGAATTAGCCCCCTCTTGCCTGGCTGTGGGCAAGCCAGAGAGGCAGGGATGAAACCTGGGGCTCCCTGGGGGGAGAGATAGGACAGAGGGAGGAATTAACTCCCTCCCTGCCTGGCTGCAGGCAAATAACAGAGGTGCAGCCAGGGCTGGCAAACCCCAGCTGTGGTCCACAGGGGGAGAGGGGATGCACAAAGGAATTAACCCCCTGAACCCTTCACCTTAATGGGGCCGTGCCAGGATAGCATTTGGCCATGCCCGAGGCAGAGGTGGTAGGGCAGGGAGAAGCTGAAGGCATAGCACAGCTTTGTGTACCAGGCACGGGATGTTACCCCTATGGCTTCACTGCCACCACCATCTCCCTTCCCGCCGTGTATAGCACCTACCAGTAAGGCCAGGGCAGTCTTTTTGTGATGGCACAGTGACAGTGCCAGCATCAGAGAAGCTACAGGGGTAGCACCAGGTGCCTGGTACATGGGTTTATGCTGAGACCCCACCTCCAGGTAGGGGAACAGTGAGCAGGACATGCCCAGCTCAGTGCCCAGAGGGAAGAGGGGAGAGAGTGGGGAATAACCCATCTCCCTGCCCCCTTCACTTCAGGGGACTACAGCAGACCAGTGTCTGGCCATGCCCCTGCCCCTGCTCTGGCTAGAGAGCAAAGGGATGGGGCCATCCTTGTTCTCTGGAACAGACAGTCAGGCCCAGCCTAGGGCTGAAAAGCATTCTGGGAGTCTGGGTTTAACTTAAACGAGGAAGGGGTCTGGGACAGAAGCTGCATAAACCAGTTTCACCCAAATCGGTTAAGTCTGATACTATATTCAACTAGGTTTTTCTTAAATCTGTTTCAGCCATTTTAAAACTGGTTTATGTGCACTGAACTTCTGTTTTGTTACAGGTTTAAACCAGTTTCTGATCACTTAAACCAGTTTATATGTAATGTCTGTCCCTAGCCTTGGAGTCTTAAACATCAGAAGAAAAGGAAGTGTCTGTTCATTACTGACTACAGGGAAGTTTCTTAACTATACTGTATGATTTTTCTTACGAGTGTGCTCAGTACATCTTTTCTATGCTGAGGGTAAAAGTGAATTTTCCTGGGTTGGTTATATAACCAGAATGAATTTCTGAAGGTTTCAGATCCAAAGAGTCCTGCAGTAGAGAACAGAGCAGGCATAACATAATGGAGTACACCATGTCCTGAAATTCCAGTGAAAAAGACAAGAAAATAAGGTATCACTTTCTGATAACAGAACAGAATAGGGCATTTTGTCTACTTTTACACATGCTCCAGATGTGGGAGGTGTGGTGCTTTAATTAGTGGCTCCAGACCCACTGTAATTAAAGTGCCACAGCATCTTGTGTATCAGTGTCCCTGTGCTTCAAAATGGTGGCAAGGGTCCTTGAACTAAAGCTTATTTGATGAAGTTTAGTTCAAGTGTCCCTGAAGCCATTTTGAAGCACAGGTATACTGATACACAAGATGTGGGAGGCTCCTGGAGTGTGGTAGCTGCCATGCTCCAATAGACTCAATTAATCAAGTCTACCTGACATGCTGTAATTACAATGTGTTGGGAAGCTTCCATGCTCGTGTATAGACATTTTTTGGTTGCACTCAACAAGCACTATTTGTTCTGGTACCCAGGATCGAGTGTATAACTAATGCTTTATCACACTCTCCCACGTTGGTCCACTATGCAGTGCCCACTTTGGTGTAGGTATAATAATATCACTCTCTAGAGATGAAACTAAGCTGGGGACAGTGGGATTTGAGGACAATGAACGGAAAATTCCTGTGAAACAAGAGGAACAGGAAACTTTTTGCCCAAAGGACCCCATGAAATGGAAGAAGCATTTATTACTTCTGCAGAGATGTCTGCATAGGGCTGGTCCAGAAAAGGAAAGTGTGTGTCTTTAAGAATTTTGGAACAGACTAACCATTTCTTTTGGCTGGAATATTTTCATCAAATTAGTTGTTTTCTTCTATGAAAATTTCACAATGGGAAACCTTGAAATCTTAAAAAAAAAGTAAGAGGAACTACCCTGATGCACAGTTTAAATCTTCTCTTCCTTTTCCTCTGGGAAAAAAAAAAACTGGGATGGGAAAGAAGAGGCATGGGAGTTCAAAGAGGGGTTTTAAAGTAAGCCAGGCATCTATCACAAATGACTCCTCCCCCCCCCCAATTTTATTTTTTGCAATAAATTTAAAACATTTTCATTTCGTAAAAAAAAGAAAAAGAAAAAAAAGAAATATAAATAACTTTCATGATCCACTGTTATGATGACAGAGCTCTGTGGATGAAGAAGGGTATTTTGCAGAAAGATTTTGCCATTCCATTTAACCAGTGTTGCTGTTGGTCCGACCATTCATCATGCAACTGCATGGTCAGCGTCTATGGATGATGCCCCACCTGCTTGACTGCTGTTTAACACTGTAATGATGTTCTCTCTAGACATGCAGCTCAGAGGATTTTTGGTTGCCTTTACTTCCATTTAGACCATAATTTCTTTTGTTAACTTTGTTCTATTACAGATTAGCTCTTACTGGTTTGTGGTTTTTTTTGCTGAAACTTTCTTTATTAAGGGGATTTAAATCACTTATTTTAGAATGCAATAAAATAAATAATGGCCAAAATGATTTTAAAAAAAAAGTTCAACCTGATGAAATGTTCACAGTGTTCCAAGAGATCATATCTGCCATTGGTAATAACATATTGCCATACATCTATTACAGAGGAGTGACCCTGATTCTTCCCTCATGTAGTTGTCAGGAGTATGTCAATTAAAGTCAGTTATGCCAGAACTTAAGTTCTTCATAAAGTAACTTGCTTACATTTTATATACTTATTGATGAAAAAATGTATGGCTTCTCAAATGTGTTAAGATCACAGACTCATAAATACAAACTAAATACTACTATAAACTTTTTAGTTTGTTTAGCTGATTCTGGGACTTCCTCCTTTTCTGGACAAGATAAGACTGGAAGAAAAAAACAGGATAGGTGCTCCCACACCATACTAATGATTGTGGAATAAGAATCCAAATAGAATAGAACTGCTGGATTCAGAATTAAAATGGACTATATCCATTGTGCACATGTGCACACTTTAAGGTTGGGAGATGAAATACTATAAAGGAACCATAGTTTTTAATTTGCCAATTGCCCAGGTCAACATATCCACATTGTCTTTTAATGCTGCTAAAAATAGGATGTGGGATTTTTGAATAGGTGTGTCTTATTTTTGCATGCAGTAATATCTAAACTAATGATGTAGTTAATTACACGAACAGTGCTAGAAAAGTTTAGTATGTGGTAAGGAAGTTATTAGGGATGTTATGCTAGTACCCTGGGCTTCAGCAGGGACAGTTTAACTACTTTGCATATGTTACCTACTATTCATTTTTTTGCTAATTGTCTAGATTTAGGAAGAAATTAGTCCAGGGTAAATTCAGAAGGCTATTGTAACAGGATTACAACTATGTAACAAGTTTATGCTACTAGCCAGAATGTAAATTATTATAGAAACATCTATACGGTTCAAATATGGTCATTTTAAAACAGTTGTAAGCAGCTAAAGGAAAGAGGAATTTTTTTTCTACCAGTGAAACTTCATTTTGACTTGGTGGCTAATACACGTAAGACTCTCAAAGAATACTGAACTTTTAGACTTCTGAGACTTGGTGTATAATCCTTCCATTAGCTTTTTATCTAAAAAGCCATTCATTCATTTTCCTAAGTTTTGGGGAATCTCCAGAAGAATAAGGATAAAAATATAGCAATGGGTGCCTTCTGCATCACCAGCTAAACTGTATTACATGCTAAAATATTACTATTTTAATATGCACCTCATGATAGTTGGCTTTTTCTTAAAGCCACAGTTCTGCTGGAATCAGGTTATTAACTAAGGATGTCAGATTTTGTTTTTGATGTATGTAATGTAAGTTTCAATTACTCATGACTGCAGAGAAAAGTGGGAAAGAAAAAAACCCCTAAAGGCTAAATCCTATTTCTGTTTATACACTGAAATGGCATGTGCACAGCTGCATAATTGCAGTTTTTGGTACTTAGGCACAGTTTGGTATGCTATTTTGTCCTGCAGTAGAATTGCCCTATGGCAGAATGGAACGGTTTTGCACACATACCTGCTGGATGAATGGTGGAGAAGGTGGTAGACATCCCTCCCATGCTTTTGCCCAGTGGGTGCGAACCTTTTTGACAGTCCTGACAGAAATTAAGCCCTGTGCCCTCCCCAACTATCAGTCCAGTCTACTTTCCTGGCCCAATCCACCCACTCCTCTTTGCTCCCTGCCTGATCTGTTGTTCTTTTCTCTGCTCCCTGCTTTATCTGCCACTCTGTTGCCTGTCTCCTCCCTGATCTGGCATGCACCACACAGAAGCTATCTGTAGCAAATTGTTACCCCTTCCTACCTACCAGCCTTCCCCCTTTCCACCCTCAAACTAAACAGAATAAATAAAACATCCCCCTGCTCCCTGCAATCCATCCAGGGCAAGGACTTCACCACAGTCCTTCAGTATTGCCTTTCCTCTCAGCTTCCTCCTTTTCTCCATCATCTCTCTGGGAGCTTTTAATTTTCTCCAGGGCCAGCCAGTCCTCTTCATCAGCTGGCCCAATATTCCTGTGCAGGCAGACTATTATCCAATACCCCTTTGCAAGTGGGTTTCAGTCCCTGAGCCATGCACCTTGTTACAGTATCCATGCTGCTTGTGGCACTTGTGCCACCAGTTGGCCAGACCTGTTTTAGCTCAATAAATTCGGGAGCGAAATATGCAGGTTCTAGGCACCCCCTTGCCCAGAATGGGTTTGAACATGCAGCTCCTGCTTCCAAGCAACATGCTCTAACTACCAGCCATTATCTAAGCCCTTCTGCAGCCCTCCTTTTGAAGCTGAGTCAATGGGCAGCCAAGAGGGAGAAACATGGGGCCCAGTAGGAGGAGGATAAGGATAAGCCAGAAGCGATGTGGCTCAGTGCAATAGATGCTGTTTTGTGTATGAGGGGGCCCTAAGTTTCAGCCTTCCTCCCACTGGGCAGACCTGCACCAGTGTTGGTGCAGTCGCTTAGTTTTAAGTAGCCATGTTTGGGCAATGTTTAGCGTTTTTTCTAGTGGTTAGAGCACTTTACTGATATATAAATTCAAACCATCTCTGGGTGAGTATCCAGGGGGTATCCAGCTCTGAAATCCAGGGGGTTAGCACTGCTATCACATACACCCTGTCTTCCACTGCCACTCAGCCACTCTGCAGGCTGGATGACCCACCTGCAGGAGCAGTTTCTAGCCCGTGGGCTGTATGCCTGATGTCACTGGTATAGAGCTTTCCAAGCTTTGTCAGAGCCCTGTGTACATGAGCACTTCAATTAACTTCAGTAGGTAGAAAGAGAAAAACTTCATTTTGTAGGACTGTCAACTTGGCATATTTCCTAAGAACTTTTATTTTTTAAGTTATACCTGTAAAATCCAGTCAGCAGCAGAAAATCAGGTGTTATTAGTGAAGAAGAATATTTCATTGAAATAATCTATAGAAATTGGGAATTGGAAATTCATATTCTGTCTGTGGCAGTATCCTTCCAAGGGTGGCTGTGAAGCCCCTGGAGTCTCACCTGCCCTCATTTTCTGGGCAATCACCCCTTCAGTTGCCCACCATGCCTTGACATTTATTACCCAGGGCTTCCAGTGGTCCCTGCTGTACAGGCTAATTGCAAGGCTCCATTCCTCTCCTACACCGTGCCTATTCCTGGCAGATGGCATCCTCATTGATGTTCTCACTAGGCTCCTGGACCCTCGCTGGTCCCCCCACACTCTCAGCCCCTCAATCTGGGTCCAGGCCCCTCCACAAGCCCCTACTCACCTCCTCTCCTTAGTTCCTCCCCAAACCTCCAGACTGCTTTAGATGTTATCCTCCATGTCAACCCTCTAGAGTTACAGCCATCCTGCTGAGATGGTGTTCTCTCAGGGGGCTCCAAGGTGTTACTGCCAGCTTCTCTCAGGTCCTAGGCTTATACCTGCTCTGAGCTAGCCCTCCTCCTGAGTCAGGCAACTCTCTCAATCAGGCTTCATCTCACCTGCCAGTTTGCTGGCTCAGCTAACTCCCAATTAGCCCTGGCCTGCACTTGCCAGCAGCTTTGCAGGCTGCCTAAGCTCTTAGTGGCAGGCACCTCAAGTGCCCTGCCACACTATCATCTGTCTGGGGATGTGATAACAGTGCATTGTGACAAACGAAATGGCTGATAATTTCCTTTGTTTGTTCCTATCAGCAATTTCATTTGTGTTGAACAGGTACACTTGTGTCTCCTCTAATAGAATTCACCCAATGCGGTTAGGACAGAGACAGACTTTCCCAAATCCATTAGTAACTACAGAAGTTTCCTGTTACAGATAAAACTATTTCTGCCTCCTATTTATGTGTGTATTTTGGTGGTAAAAAAGTAACTTGCTGTAAAATGTATTATGCATAATTTCCAGTCTTCAAAATTAATTTGATTTAAACTGTGACACTTCAATTATCCTATTAGACATGTGTGTACATGATCATGGTATTCAGTTGAATAGTTTTAATATGAAAACATTCACACATTTAAAGCCTTTGAATGATCAGCTGTGCCACCCAGCCACCAAATATATTGGATTTTGAAACCAAACACTTCACTATTGTGTAACAATCCCAAGTATTCACATGGGGAAAGTGTGGGAGGTTTCAAGTTTCTGAACTATTTTACAGAAAATGAAGTGATAACAGTTACTGCCGCTGGCCACAGGACTCAGTAATAACTTGAGGAAAAAAATTGTTTATGCTTGGCAGAAGTTAATACCAAACAAGCTCTATAATCTCATATTTGAACAAACATATTTTCTCTTTAAAAGAGGCCCTCAAATGTCCCTACTATGATCTTACACCATCAAAGATAAGTCCAAGAGGTGCTTTGTCTAGGGTAGAAGTTTTGTTGTGTTTTCCTGCCAAATCTTTTGAAAAAAATAGATCTGTATCCCTCCTGCTTCACGCAATGTTCGTTACAGTCTAACTTTTTTTAAGGGAGAAAAATAGAAGGAAATTGAATATTTAATCATGTATATAATGTTAAAAATTGGAAACTTTTTTGTTTGAATTACTATAGTACAGGAGCCAACATTTATTATACTGTTTTGATTTTTATAACTCTCAACACATTTGGCTCAGATATACGAACATAGGTTTTTGGGGATTTTTTCTCTTTAAATTCTTTCCAAATAGGTTTGCTGACTCCTGTATTTTTCTTTTCATTTTATACCTAAACCATCATTGTGTCAGAAGTTAGTGCTTACTGGAGAGAAGTTGGAACAGAAGTTTGTATATGTATTTCCAGGTCTGTACATTTCCTAAATCAGAGGGATACTTACAGCTAAAACAACGTGAATGTTCAGATTTTTTTCCTGCAGTGTCTAATTTTCACCAGTGCTGTGTTAATCAGGGCCTGGTGTTATTAATGAAGCTAGTATGTGCAGACTACTTTTCAAAGCCTGGCCAAAAATTCATCCTAGTAAATGAACTATGTTGTAACTATCCTCTATGCCTTAACCCTTACCATTACAAGTCATCTTTCTAGAGGGAAACCTTCTGTCTTAAGATATTAAAGGAGAAATTTTCAAATGTACCTACTTGACTTTTGATTGGATTTGTATTCCTAACTCCCCTAAGTCTGCATGAAAATCTCCAGTTTAATTTTTCACTAAAATCTGCTGTTACCGAAATATTTTTGCAGTGCCAAAACCTACATGTTAACTGAGGATTCAAGTTTGTAAACACTTACACTATGGATCGTCTCACTGAACTATGTTCTAAATTTGTGTTGAATTTGAGGCACAAATACTTAAGTTTTCTGAGTTTTCTACAGTTATACTCCTTAGTCCAAATGATGAAAGGTAATCTGGTGGTCATCAGTGGTTTTCAAAAGTTATAATGATACTTTATGTTTCGAAGACTTATCCAAAAGACTTTGGTATAGAAATTGGATTGAAAATCATAGGTGTAACTGGATGCGTGAGTACCCTGAAGCAGCTGTGCACAGGGCAGCAACAGCTCCTTCTATTTTTGTGCTCCCTGTCTCCCCACTTCCCACCCCCCCACAGCTTGGTATCAGAGATTGGTGGTACAGTTGCCACCCTCCCCCCCACCATTACTGTATTGTTGAAAAGAATTTAGAAATTTTATTAGACAATTTCTGATACTTCGTGGTACACATAAAAATATGCTTGATTTATTTAGATTAATTTAAAGTGGTTTTCTTTACCAGTCATAAACAGGTAAATTAGATTTAGATTAGATATTAGGAGGCGCTACTTCACAGTCAGGGTGGCTAGGGCCTGGAACCGGCTTCCAGGGGAAGTGGTGCAGGCTCCTAGCCTAGGGATTTTTAAAAGGAAGTTAGATGAGCACC
>NW_017728886.1:240481982-240505145 GCF_001723895.1 Crocodylus porosus | reverse complement strand
AGCACCTTGCCGGGGTCATCTGACCCCGGTGCTCTTTCCTGCCAAGGCAGGGGGTCGGACTAGATGATCTACCTAGGTCCCTTCCGGCTCTAGCTAGTATGAAACTATGAAACTAGGAGGATGGGAAGGAGAAGGAAGTTCTATTTGTTATAGCCATCTGTGACTTCCATAGACATTGGAAATTGATAAATGCTTCACAGAGTAATCCCGAAGAGGTTATCATTGGGGGTTAGCCTTTTCCTTCTGACACATCCTTCTAGTCACAGGGGAAAAGAAAATTAGTCCTGGCTTAGAAAGAACCAAAGATTGGCACTGGAGAAAAATACAATGGAAGTGAGATTAGATAGAGAGGGAGAGAGATTAGATTCAGAAAAGAAAGAATAAACTGGATTTTATCCAATCCACTTCTGCCAGAGTCTACATTTCAGACAAATTCTCATGGTTAGTGGTAGAGCTGTTCAGAATACAGGGTAGGAAAAAAAGGATTTGCCAAATTGTTTTCATATTTCTGTCAAAAAAAGTCAACCAATTTTCCCTGGTAGGTCTAAATGCATTGGCAGAATAAATCCTTTATCTGCAAGAGAAAATCATCAACCATGAACTCTCTGTGTTATAGCCCATCAGTGGATTCAGCTGAAAGTGATTAAAGAAATCTAAGGACTCACATCTATCTATCTATCTATCTATCTATCTATCTATCTATCCGTGTTATATCCTTGTTATATTACAGAACAACAAATTTATCTGTCCAAGCCCTCAGGTATGGAAGGATTGTTCCCTCTTCATTAATGAGGATCTGAAAGATTTAGAAGATTTTGGCTATAGGAGTCTTAGACACAGTAACACCTCATTTTTAGGCGCTAGGCTGCTTCTTCCCCACTGTCTTGGTAAAATCAAGTGATAAGCTTAGAGTCTTCATACAGTGCATGGGGAAAATGAGGCACCTCAGACTGGATTTTGGGGAACCCACACACTGAATTAAGAGGTCACCTTCAGTTAACTGAGGGGAAATGATGAACAGGACATGCCAGGATGTGTCTCCATCCAATGTCTAGAATCTTTTACTTAGGGAAGATATTTACAACCATTGTAAACTGTGTAACCAGTCCCAGGGACACAGACCAGAAGCCAGGTCTATTTTCCTGGTGGGTGCCCTAATCACTAGACTACAGTGATATTCCATCTCTCTGTGAGTCTTGGAATTTGTTCTGCGCAGTGGGAAAGAAGGCTGGAGAATGCCTCCCAACCACTCCTCTAACTTGGGGGTAAAAGAAACAATGGTTTCGCATTCCCTAAGGCTGATACAGGAATTGGACTCACTTCCAGGGTAAACACTACCATTAACACAGTAGTTCTCAATTTTTTGTGGGTGACCCCATTTGCAAATGACTTGTGATCCCACTTGTGGTACAAAACTGAGGGCTGTAATTCAGTTTCTGTGGGATATGTGAGCCACTTGTAAGTACCCACCCCATCTGAGGTCACACCATCTAGTTTGGGATGCATTATACTAGGTTGTTACGAAAAAGGTGAATCGTTTTCTCCTCCTCTTGTGTTATTTTGTCAGTGCGTATTATGAAAGCAGTTAAGAAAACAGCTGCCAGATCAGGTCTCTCAGAAGACTGCCTTAGGAAGAGATGAGCACAAGGCTGCACGTCTAGACTAGGACAGTATGGGGTATGCACAGAAGCAGAATGCTATGCATTTAGGAAACTCAAACTTAACTGAATTGTTTTAATACCTTTCATGCCTTGACAGTTAAGTGGCTACTAAGTGAAGAATTTTTGGACTCCAAATAAGGATTGGTGGCTTAATTCCACCCAAGTCTTTCTCTAGCTGCTTAAGCCTTTAGTGACTTGTCCATGATCACACCGAATTTCTGTGGTAGAGTAACCAAAATTGAACGTACAAACCCTGCATTCTAATCTAGTGCTATAACTAAATGCTACAGGGGTATATGTTGTAGCTGTGTTGGTCTAAGGACATTGGCAGACAAGGTTCATTGGGTAAACCTGATACCTTTTATTAGACCAACTTTAATCAGACCAGTTAGTTGGTCTAATAAAAGATATCAGATTTACCCAAAGGACCTTGTCTGCCTTAACTACAGGGTTAACATCCTTCCAATTTAGGGGAAAGGCTGCTTCATTATGACTCTCATATTCATTAATAACCCTCTTTCAGCCCTAGCTAGACAGATTAGAGACTAACATTTCAGAAGGTAGCACTTATATCTGTTTTTAAAACATTCTTTGCATAATGGGAACCATGCTATAAGAGCCATTTTTCTTTTGGTACTTTGGTGCTCCCAACCTTAGCTACAAGAAGGATCTGCAGAAGCATATGAAAATATTCAAGTAGTGGTTAACTGATTGTGTTTTGCTTTGTATATTATATTGTTATTGTGCAGTGTATAATTGTGTTACCCAATATGCAGCTTTTTTTCTAAATGTCAACATGTGGCTAGTAAATAACCTTAAAATTCCATTTTAAGGTCAATACAATAAAGTAATTGCAATAGAATAATGGAGATTGAAGAAGAGACAGCGCTGTTGTGCATACTGTGTCTTTTTAGGATATTTCTCCTTCTTTTCTGCCCCTGGTTCTAAACTTAATTCTCTAATATAGCCACAGAAACATACAAGATGTTTTTAAAGTCACTTGAGGAAAAATGGTATGGTAGTATTTCATAATGGCTCCTTTCAAATCATATGCTCAATTTGTCAATGCTATATTATGGCAAGATCTGGCATTCTTGTTTTTACAAGCGATGCTACATTTAGACTCCTTGGGCTAAATAGACCAACATATACAGTACATGCTACAAATGTGACCTATATTTTTAAGTTCTGAATCCCAGTAGCTTTACCAGTAGGTGAATTCCCTCGATACTAGTACTTAAAAGACTAGTTTGCTACCACATGCTGTTCTCCTGCCAAATCTTACTTTGGTATGCTAAATGCCAGCATGGGTTCATAACAAGCTAGTCCTGCCTGCCTGACTTGATTTCTACGATAAAGTAATAGGCTGTGTGGATGCAAGGGTGGGGAGAGTGGAAGAACAATGGATGTGATATACCTTGAATTTAGCAAGTCTTTTGACACTACCTCCCAAGACATTCTTATTAACAAGCTAAGACAATACGAACTACATGAAAGTACTCTAAAGTAGATGCATAACAGAATCATCATGCTCAGTGACTAGCCAGCAATGGTTCCATGTCTAGTTGGGAGGAAGTATTAAGTGGGGTTTCCCATGGGTCTGTCCTGGGTCTGGTATCATTTAACATCTTCATTAATTATTTGGATGATTAGCAGATTTGAAGATGACACCAAGTTGGGTGGAGTTGCAGAGAGTAGGACTATGACCCAAAATTATTTTAGTTGATTGCAGACTATTTTTCCAGTATATCAGATGAAATTCAACAAGTGGATGCAAATGCAATGAAGTCTTGCATTTGAGATGGTATAATTCAGTGAACAAATATAAACTGGGGAATGACTGGCTAGGCAGTGTTTCAGAGAAGCACCTGGAGGTTACAGTAGTTCAGAAGCTGAATATGGGCGAATGAACAGTGTGCTCTTTTTTCAAAATAAGCCAATGGCATCCTGGGTTGTATCAAAAGATACTCTACTTGCAAATCAAGGGAAGTGATTCTTCTATTTTTTTCAGCACTGGTGAGGCCTCACCTAGAGTACTGTGTCCAGTTTTGGGTTCCACGCTTCAAGAGTGATGTGGACAGATTGGAAAGAGTCCAGGCTATAGCAGCAAAAATGATTATATGCCTGGGAAGCATGACTTATAAAAGGCTGAAAGAACTAGGGTTATTTAGTCTGGAGAAGAGAAGACTAAGGTGGGATTTGACAACAGTCTTCAGATACCTGAGGGGTGATCTAGAAAGGGTAGAGATGCTCTTTTCTGTGCGTATAAGGAACAGGTCTAGGAGCAAGGGTTTCAAGCTTCTTCAGGGGAAATGCAAGTTGGAGATTAGGCAGAACATTCTGACTACGGAGGTGGTCAAGCTTTGGAATAAGCTACCTAGAGAAATTGTGGAATCTCCCTGTAAATTTTCAAAAGCAGGTTAGGCAGACATATGGCTAGGATGGTTAATCAGGAATTTTCCTGGCTTGGGCTGGTGGCTGGACTGAATGACCTAGTGAGGTCTCTTCCATCCTTGCCCTCCTATGATGCCAAGTAGATTTTAGATTGCTGTCTTATTGAAAAGGTGAGAGAAAATGTAATTTCAGTTGATCATAGCATGTAAAACCTGTTATCTACCTGTCCCCCTTCATTTGCCCAGTATGGCTTTCAGACTATTAGCATATTTAAAAATGCTTAGCTGTGCTGCATCTCTGAACAAGGCACATTCCTGAGATTCGAGAGTAACTCATAACCCAACATAAGACCTATATGATAATTGCTGGAATTGTAGGATGGAAAAATTAAGACCTAAATGTAGCATTATGAAGGAGCTGGTGGTTGGTTGGGGGCATTTTAGGAATATTAGAGATCTGTGGAAAACATTATTTTAAAACAGAGAAGTTTTAAGCTCAGGTCTATGGCATTGCCAACAAAATATCTGTGGCCTCATTTTTCATGCAGAGTAGAAGTCTGTTCCTCCAGACATCATTTATATTCCTGTATTCCAGCTTTTAAGTAGACGTTATTTTCCTTTCTTACCATCCCATCGTGCTACATATCTTTTACAGTGTGTCTAAATATAACTCCTTTCAGTAGTCGTAAATGGCTCTAGGTATGAAGATGATTTATTCTATCTGGAAACTGAAGCTTCTAAAAGTGTAAAAGTTTCTCAGGGCACTTTCTTGACATCCCCATTTTTTAAAGTACCTCAAATTTCTGCCTTTTAAAATTGATACTGAAATTTTTCATTTGCATTTATTTTACAAATAGGCAGTATGTTCAAGTTCCTTTTCTGAGCCATGCACACCCATTTTATTTTGTGAATAATTTCTCAGAGCAGAAGAATTGTTGATTTGGCTGAACTATACTAAACATCTGCAATAAAGTGCTGTCATTAGCATCTGAACAATGGCTGACTGAGTGACTATGCCTCAACTTAAAATATGAACAGATGGGTTTCTCCTTTTCTGACCCTTTCAGAGAACATGGAAATACTTATTTTATTCTCCCTGTCCAAAAAAAGAGCTCTTCTTTCAGCAAGTCACTTCATTCTACCAGTAGGCAGTATAGTATCAGTAACTTATTTTAAAACAGGAGCTCTTTAAATACAGTCATACCTGTGCAATCCATGGCACAAGAACTCTCATCTGTTTAGTTAAAATTAATGCCTTTATGTGCCTAATTTATTTCATGCTTTTAACTACTTGCGGAACACCTATAAAATATATGGTTTTGTTGCGCACACAAATTAAATGTGTGTTTGCAAAGTTTGAATATATAGTTGTGGGAGGGAGCTTTTAAATTAGACACACATATGAAAGCGTTAAGAAGTGCCCTACAAACACCTCTTATTCTAGCCCTTCTTTACAACTTCCAGCATTCGGAGGCCTACAAAATCCTAATTTGGAGCTTTTACCCCTAACTATAATATTTACTGATGACCTATCCTGTATGAATTTGCCCAGTTCTCTTTTGAATGTCATTAAATTATCAGCTTTTACAACATTATGTAGCAATGAGCTCCATGAGTTAATTACACAGTGCATGAAAAAAAATCCCTTATGTTTGTTTCAAATTGACTTCCTATTCATTTTATTATTTACCCCCTAGTTGTAGTATTGTGATCAACTGGAATTATTAGGAAGTAAGAATTAGCTGATTAAATCCATATTTACTTTCTCCACAAGCACTATCATATCCTCCCTCTGCTTTCTTTTCTCTAAGCTGTAACATCCTAGTTTATTTAATTTCTCCTCATATGAAAGCCTCTCCATGCCCCGATCATCCTTGTTGCCCAAGTTTTATTCTTTCTTTTGGAGGTGGGGAGACCAGTGTTCAAGGTGTAGGTGTATAATGGTTTTATACAGTGGCATAATGACATTTTCTGTTTTGTTTTCAGTTTTAATAGTTTCTAACAGTCTATTTGCCTTTTTATGGGCTTCTAAACACTGGACTGATGTTTTCAGAAACTGTACACAATGATTCCAAGATCTGTTTCTTAAGCAGGAGCAGCTAGTGTAAAATTTATCACTGTGTATGTACGTCCTGCATTATTTTTCCCCTACATGCATTATTTTGCATTTATCAACTTGGAACATCATCTGCCATCTTGTTGCCCATCCGCTCAATTTTATATATCCTTCTACAGTTCTTTATGGTCATCTGTTTGTTTGTTTTAACCACCCTGAATAATTGACCATTATCTGCTAACTTGGCCATATCACACTATGTACCCTCCCCCCTTTTCGAATCATGTACTAATATGTTTAACAGTACAGGACCATTTATGACCACTCAGTTCCCTGTCTTTTAACCAACTGATGGCCGATGAGTGGCCCTTGCCGCTCATGCCATGACAAACTACTCTATTTTCTTGCACAGAATATGTCTCCACATATAATGTACACCTTTCTGGGAGACAGAATGAAGAAAAGAGATTTTCCTAGAGTTATGGCTGTAAAGAACAGGGACGGAGATTAATCTTCAGATGACTCCCCCTCACTTCCCTGTATTATGTTGAATCCCAGCTGCTGCTAAAGACTGATTTTCATGAGTAGATCTTTGATTCTGAAAAGAGCTAGAGAGTATCTGCTAAAGAGGCTTTGAAATAGAGAAAACAGGAGCAACTAGCAGACAGAAAACTTGCCCTTAATCATCCGATTAGTGGAACATCAAGAGTATTAAAAAGGAGAGATGATTTTTAACACTTGTAGAGTGAAAAACAATGAGCTATTAAGTCGGCTGATTTTCTCAGCTGCCTAAATGGTTATACTGTAGCTGCTGTGAAGCAGGAATGAAAACAGAGTGTTTCTAACCCTGCTTTCCTTGTTAATATGTGCACCCAAATTTTTGAGAGCATTGATTTTGTGGAAAAGGAACACATTATAGATAAGAAAATGCAGTAATGCCATTAAGTGACTTTGGTGCAAGACTTTATCAGAAGTTTTTTGAAAGTCTAGAGGGGTGGTGGGTGTAGCCATGTTGGTCTAAGGACCTTGTCTGCCTTGAAAATCTAGATACGCCATATCAGTTAGATCACCCTAATCCACATATTTGTTGAGTGCCTCAAAAAGCTCTGGTAGATTGGTGAGACATGACCTGTGTTTACAGAAGCCATGACTCTTCCCCAGCCATGATAGACAATCCTATTTTTTTATATTTTCTACAGTTTTCTAGGAACTGAAGTTAGGCTTATCGTTCTATAGTTCCTTTAGTCTCTTCCTCCTCTTCAAAGATTTGTGTTATACTGGCTATCCTCCAATTCTTCAGTACAAAGGCTGTTTTTAGTGAGCCTCTGGAGGATTTAAAATCCAGGCCTATGTGAGCAATAGTAGCACAGTGGAGTAGTATGCTAGTCTTTCATCTTCGGCGTGCTATGTTCAAATCCTGTTGTTTCACAAATGAAAGTGATTTGGTTAGCTGGGAGATTAAAAGGCACTATATTTCAGCTGGAGATCTCTTTTATGAAGGCATATTTCTTATTCCGTAAGATAAATGGGAGGTTCTTTTTTGGCTCATCTGGTAGAGCAGTTGTCAGTTCGGCTTTCCTTATAGTATTATTTAAGACTCATGGACAGAATGTCCAGCCACCGAATGGAGGAAATTCTGTTAATAATATTTAAATATGATCTGTTGTCTGAACCCTTAAGTTTTTCAGCAGCAATCCTTGTATGTGTGAGAGAGAATAAATTTACTTTTGTTTTCATTGCCAAATCAAGTCCTTTGTATAAAAAATATTTTGGAGGGACAATGAGATCATGGCCAGATCAAAATTTCTTTACAGTTCAGACTATGGATTGAAGTCAATGCAGTCTAGTACTTTTTTTTTTAAAAAAAGGTTATAATCTATTTCATTGTTCAGTGGTAGTTTCAGCTTCTGTTCTCAGCGTATTTCTAGATCTACAGTCTATTACAGTGCTGCCTGTTAGCACAAGTACAGTAAAAGTTTTGTGAGCTTTTTTGTTACGATAAACCTTATTTTCCAGGAATTCATATTTAATCATTAAAAAATTCCTCAGAACTAAAACCTGGTAGATAAGATTTTACAAGGATTTCACAATTATACAAGGATTTCTTATGTATATATTTATAAATTTACAAAAATAAACCAGACTGATTATTTGAATCAGAAGTATTTAAAAATAATACATAGTTAAAGATCATAGAACATTATTAGTTGGAGATATATAAGACCATGGTCAAATCTAAGCAGGCACACTTCCAGACAATGCATCTTTGTTTGGTTTCTCTTATATCACAAATGACTTAAGAGTGTATGAGTATATGTATGCGTAGGTGTGCATGCTAGGTAGGACTATGAGATTTGAAATTCAATTAGTAATTTAATAAGGTCAAATGACTTTTAGTATTCTGAAAATTATTCAGATTGGAAAGTGGGTTATGTACCTATGCAGCTTTAACTGGCTTGAACAACTGTTTAATTAAGGCATGTTATGACATTTTTGTTAGTTTCTAATAAGCTTATTGAAATGTATTCTGGTACATGTTTACTTCATTTTTATTAAACTCCAGTATTTTTCCATTTTCAGTCTGTGCTTTCTTACTTAGTTTATCATTAGTTATTTCTATTTTTTGAAAGCTTTACCATGGGTACAAAATTTACTAATGGGTACAAAAGCAGCTCACTTCCTTTTTTCAATTATGTTCAGAGCTATCAATGTTTTACAAATGTTAGCTTAAATATCAAACACTTGGTAAAAAGAAAAATATGAATCCCAGCAATTCAGTAGTGAGTAATCTTATTACTAAAAGTTAAAGTAAAATTAAAAATTACTTGAGGAAAGTTACTTTGGTTAAATGGAGATTTTTGCATTTTAACCAAGAAAGTATAATATTTTAAGTCACCAGGTAGTCTTGCTATAGATCAGCGTTTCACACATACAGCCCATGGCACTATGTCTTCTGGCCCATGGGGCTTCTAGAGGGGCCAGCAATCCAGCAACACAGGGCAAGTGACAGCTGCGTTAACTCCTATGGTTGCCACTGCTGTTTGTCCCATTGCCACTGCCGCTGCCACTGCCACTGTCACTCATCCTGCCACCCCTGGCTAATCTGGATCCTGCCCACATGGGCTAGGTGTAGTCATTCAAAAAGCCCAAGGTAGAATTTACATCGTTACAATTTAAAAGCTGTCTGAAAGCAGCGTAGTTTAAATCCCCAGCAGAACATGTATTTACCCTTTGTTGGGGGATGCAAATCTTAGACTGGGTTCCACCATTTTTAAACCAGTCTGTGCATGCTGAACTCCTGTTCTGGGTATAGCGTGATTTCTGATCCCTTATAGCAATAAAAGTGTAATGTCTGTACCTGGCCAAGGAGCCCTATATTCTGAATCTGGCCCAGGAGGAAGCATGAATTTGACATCACCACCATAGATACAATTACAGGTTTTGTTTAAATGACTGTATAAACAGCCCTGGATAAACATTTTGGGGAGGGGTTTTAAATATTTTGTTGGAAAATTGTTTGTTTCCACAGTATATTCCTTTACTTTTTCTCATGGAATCATTTTTTAAGAACAGAGCTACTGCCTAAAGATTATATACACACACACAGGTTTATACATACACAAAAATGAATGATTAGACCTCTGGAGGTACAGGAAAGGTATGGAAAGTGTAACTAGTAACTAGTTGGGAGAAAGGTGTCCAGACAACTAAAATGAAAACTGGAAAGATATGAGGAGGGAAAGAAGAACAAGCAGCCAGAACAGGTCATTCTCAAGGGTCTTTTAAAGTCCACAGGTAACAAGAGAAAAATGCTGTTATCTGCCAATCTGGATTGGGGAGAAAAGAAACAGCATTAATATTTGGTTAACTATTTCATTAGAACAGAATAAAGACCTGACTACACACTGCAGTTAATTTAAGAAATATGCCCCCCCTAAAATTGGTCCAGTAGTCACACCTGGTTAATTTTGTAAGGAACTCCAACTACACATACAAAAGAAGAGAAAGATGATGGCAGAGAACTGTGCATTTGCTGACATGATAGCATGGTTAGTATTAATACAAATAGACTACAATCTGAGAAGCTGATAGTCACTTAGCTTTCCCCAAATTACAAATATTTAAAATGTATTCAGCTTGGAACCTGTCCCATACATTTAAATTCTATGAAATCTACTGACCAAGTTTAAAGTTTCCACAATCATCTTTGTGGATGCAGGGCATAGTCATTGAAACAGACTGGCTACTTGGATGATTGGATGGTCAGGGAACAGATCCTGTCCTGTCAAAAGAGATTAAGGATGTATCTATGTTGAGTCCCTAGTGCAGATTACTCCAGAACTTGACCCATCCACTCACTCCCATTTGCACAGACCAAACCCAGAAAAGCACCAGGAACTGCTCCCGGGGCATACACAGTAGCTATCAAATATGCTGGCGTGCTTCCAAGCAGTGCCAACAGTATTCACACCTCAGAGTTTCTCCTAGGGAAAAAGTGCTTGGGCTAGATTTTCTGCTGGGGTAAACCAGCTTTGCCAATTTACAGCAGCTGAGGATCCAGCACTAAGGGCCAGATTCAGATAGGTAAGCTAGAAGCTTAAGGGTGTGCCTACACTTGACATTTTGGGATCCAACTTTCACGCCCCAAACCCAGAAATACACTGATGCAAGCAGCTGCAGGTCAATGCTGTAGGGTGGTATCACCAGTGTGCAGGTTTGCAGCATCTGAGTGGGGAACAGGCAAGCAGAGTATGTTCAGGGTGTCTAGGCTGGGACAGTGCTGCCATATTGTAGGCTTGCTTTGACTGTTCATTGACTGAATAAGGAGCCTAAGCATTTAACTGTTTCCTTGCATTACCTAAGGCAGCTTTGAATGTGGCCCGGATGTCTTAATTCTTATTAAGTTTAAGTTGGAGGCACCTAAGGTGCATCTTTGGCTCTCTCTCTCTAGATTTCCAGCAGATGTAGGTCTGTAGGTGTCTTTAGTCTGTAGTCCCAGTCTTTCTACTGGGCTCTGCCCACTTTTGTAGCCAACTTCATAGCCTCTCTGTAAAAGGGATTGTGCCCTAAGTGCTGAACGGGCTTTTTAGTACAGGGAGCCTGGCAGAAGTATCCCTGGCTTGCAAATTGGGGTTCAGGTTAGTTGGCAGCATCAGGACTGAAAGTTTGGTTTCTGTGTCAAACAAGCTGTTCTTTGTTTTTATTATTATGAACGATGAAGAGGTCTCATGTCCACCAGGACTTCATCCAAAGTCTTCATAAGAATATGATTATAAATGGCACAGCTGAGGAAGGTCACCAGAGATATATTTTTTTATTTGGGCTTCTAGAAACAATGATATAAGGTTTCATAGTATTAGAATAAAGATATTACTGGGTTTTTAAAATAATAATATAATAAACTGATTATTATTCTCTTCTGTGTTTCAAATTAAGAATATTTTGTCTGCATCTGTTTTCAAGTACATTTCTTACAATCAGTCAGGAAGATCCTTTTTATGGTAAGTGGCCTTTTGGCTACATGCACTGTTTATTTCATAATTTTTTCTTGTCTTTTAAAACTCTATGAAGTATTTCAGTATTATTAGTGCAGAATCATTTTAAATGTTTATAAAGGGAAAAGTTAGTGTTTGAACTGTTTAATTTTGACTGAATGCTTTGTATGGGGGTGGAGATTAAAGTACCAACTTTCTTGAATAGAAAATAAAAAACTGATTTTTACTGCTAATATGTATCATTAGATAGCATGTGCCTGTTGTTTCATATACAGTATATTCTTTTCATGTGCATAATTCTAAGTGCGTAATTCTCATAACTGCATAACATAATGCTAGTCTATTGCTTATATTCTAACAGTTTATCTGTATATTGGTTTTCCACATTTGCTTAAGCATACAGGAATACTTCAGCACCATTGACTGCTTTGTAATGTAGTTAGTTATGCAAGCCCTGCACTCAAACACCCTCATACCCCAGCTTGTCCATCCATAACACATTGAGCCAGGGGCAGTAGCCCTGGCCTGGTAGGCTGGATCCCCAGGCACCCTGCCAGCCAGGGCAGCTCTGACCTGACTCAACATGCTGCATTCTTGGGTGTATATTCAAATGGCAATAAACTCTGTGGTTTATTGTTCTGGAGTTTATTGCTCCTGGGTGCATGTTCAAACAACCTGTCTGGAAGCAATAAATTTTGGAGATAGTTGCTTCACATTAATTGCACGTGTAGATGTGCCCTGGATCTCCCTCTTCCCTCTGCCTTCCTCTTCCCTTCCTCCTCAACTTCCTTGTCTTTTGTATTCAAATCACTTTCTCTACTTGATACACTGATTTGGTCATGTCCTTTAACAGCATCTGATGAAGTAAGCTCAGACTCACAGAAGCTCATGCTACACATCTCTGATTTAGTTATTCTTTAGGGTGTAAATCTACACTGCTTTCAGTATATACAGATACCATTTTTGTCAGCAGTCCATCATTTACCCAAAAAATCACTTTGGCATTACTTTTTTTTTTCATGGTCTCAGCCTATATGAGCATCTCTTAGAAAGTATAAACAAATGCATTTGCTCCTAGATCAATATTTGTATATATTAATTAAGGGAAAAACACTTTTCAGAATCTTTGTGCAAGAATAAGTAAAAAATTTAGGAAGTTCAAACCTGGCTTTTTGCAAGTCTGTAAAGGAACCTTTATATTTATAGTGGGTGCATCCTACATGAGATGCTTTACTGTTCATTAGATTAATTTAATGAACAGTAAAGCAGCACTGTCTATACATGCATAGCAATTACTATGCGGTATATTATTCTGAAATGCTATTTTTTAGTACCTGTAAATGCAGGTACTAATAAAACAGAGCATTAAGTAATGTGCCATACTGCACATGTAGATGCTGACTGACAGCAAATTGCTTCCAGTTAGCCTAGGCAGCAGAGGGCCGCAAGGGTCAGGGAGAGCTGTCTCAGCTGGGCAAGCAGCTGCCTCTCAGCCACATGGAGATCGGGACCAGCTGGTACGGCTCCCTGCAACCTGTCCTGGCTCAGGGCCAGTCCAGTTTTTCCCCCCCAGCTGAGATGGAGTTGCCTACCAATCTGAGACAGCTCCCTATGACCACCTGCCCTCCAGATCTTGGGGCTAAGCCCTTGTGCCCCCTGCTAGTTCAGGGCTGATACTGGGGAGAGGATGGTGGGTGGGAGCCTGGAACTCCCCCTGGTTGCTGTGGGGTGGCAGAGCAGGGCACAAGTGGCTCTGGACTAGGCTGCTCTTATCGAGCTCAATTTGCTCCTAAAAGCAAGATGTGTGCTGCGGAGTGTTTTTAATGAGCCTAAATTTTCTGCATAGAAAATTCAGGTGCATTAATTGCACATGTAGACATGCCCGGTATCAACAAAGTGCACATTAAAGAGATTAAGAATGGTTTACTGACAGATCTCAATGTGGTGGTCAATAACAAATCCTTATAATGGTTTTACAGTATAGCTCTGCAGGGATCGCTGCATGGTCCAAGATTATTTAATCCGTTTATCAGTGATATGAAACCTAATATAAAACCTGACTAAACTTTTCAGTCAAAAAAAGATTGGTGTAGTGGTAAATGATGATGACAACTTTGTTCAAAATGACTATCTCAACTGCTGGGGAAGCTGGGCCTGTTGAAACAAAATGAATTTTAATATATCTAAAGACAGGAACATACATTTAGGAAGAAGGATATAAGGCTTATCTACAAAATAGGGAGAAAGGGAACTGTCTTAGAAGCCAGTGATTCTGCAAAGGATTTAGTTATTAACAGATGTAAAGAGATGATTTTTTATCCCTGTATGTGGGCTAAAACACATCACCTAGCCTGGTACCCACATTTTGAAAAGAATTATGACAAATTGAAAAAGGAGCAGAGAAGAGTTGAAACATTGATTTAAAGGGCAGAAAATATGCTTCACAGTAGAAAGCTCCATCTGTTTAGCTTCTCAAAAAGAAGATTGACCTATGATGCGACTACAGCATGTGAATTCCTGCAGAGGGAAATGCACCAAGTACTAAAGGGCTTTTAATTTAGCACAGAGAGACATATTCTTGCCAGTAAGCGTGATTAGCCACTGAAACAAACCAGCAAGGGAAACAATGTGGGAGTAATGGGATGGTGTTCTTTGGCTTATGTTTACACAGGATGTCAGGCTAGATGATATAATGATGTCTTCTGGCTTTGAAATCTATGACTGCGATCGAGATCTAATTAATAAGCTATGTTTTGAATTTAATCTATGAGCATTTTTAAATTCTGATACATGTTTAATCTTAATTTGCAATCTAGGTGTTTGCTATTTAATCTACAAACCTTGAGAAGGTACAGGTTTTAGATAATCTTGGTACAGTGACCCTCACATAAGGACAACCTCAGTTCAGTTGGCTTCAAGGCAAATCAAAGAACTTAAAGGAATTAATGGTAATTTAAAGTTTAAGAAATTTAAACTTTAAAGTTTGTCCCTGCAGGACACATCAGGTCAGTTGGTGGTTGACGCAGAGAAAAAGGCAGAGGTCTTCAATGAGTTCTTTGTTTTAGTATTCCTAAGTACTGAGCAAGAAAATTCCCCCACCTTGAGCATAGACAGGTGTCCAAAAGGCACCAGACTGCCAAAGGTTAGTGCTGACTTAGTTAAAGACCATTTGGAAGGGATGGATGGGTACAAGTCAGCTGGCCCAGATGACCTCTATCCACGGGCACTGAAGGAATTGGCCAGTGTCATAGCTGAGCCACTGGCATGGCTGTTTGAGCACTCATGGTGCTCTGGCCAAGTCCCTGAGGACTGGAAAAAGGCCAATGTGGTGCCCATTTTTAAGAAGGGAAGAAAGAATGAGCCATGTAACTTTAGGCCAGTTAGTCTTACCTCTATCCCTGGGAAAATACTGGAAAAAATCATCAAAGAGTGCATTAGTGAAAGTCCAGCAGGAGAAGTGGTGCTGAAAGGAAACCTGCATGGTTTTGTCACAGGTAGATCCTGCCTGACAAACCTTATAGCCTTTTATGACCAGGTCACACACTGTCTTGACACAGGAGCTGAGGCCGATGTCATCTACCTGGATTTTAGGAAGGCCTTCAACACAATTTCGCATCCCATTCTCATAGGGTAGCTAACGGGCTGTGGAGTGGATGCCTACACAGTCAGGTGGGTAGCTAACTGGCTTAGGGGCCACACCCAGGAAGTGGTGGTGGATGGGTTGTTCTTGGCCTGGAAGGAGGTGGGCAGTGGGGTCCCACAGGGTTCGGTCTTTGGACCAGTGTTATTTAATATCTTCATCAGCGATTTGGATGAGGGTGTGGAGAGCACCCTCTCCAAGTTTGCAAATGATACCAAGTTATGGGGCAAAGTTAATACTCCGGAGGTCAGGGAGAAGATACAGGCCAACCTGGACAGGTTAGATCAATGAGTGGAAAGAAATAGGATGCAATTCAACAAAGACAAATGTATGGTACTCCACCTAGGAAGGAGGAACCTCAGCATACCTACAGGTTGGGAGATGACCTCCTCAGCAGCTCAGAGGCTGAGAGAGATCTTGAAGTCATAGTTGACTCAAAGATGAACATGAGCCAGAAGTGTAACGAGGCCATCAACAAAGCCAATCGCACCTTGTAGTGTATTAGCAGATGCATGACCAACAAATTGAGGGAGGTGATGCACCCTCTCTGTGTGGCATTGGTCAAGCTGCAGTTGGAGTACTGTGTACAGTTTTGGGTGCTGCATTCAAGAGGGACACGGAGAATCTGGAGAGGGTTCAGAGGAGGGCCACTCGCATGATTAGCGGCCTCCATGAAAGACCCTAGGAGGGGAGGTTGAGATATCTGGATCTCTTCGGCCTTTACAAAAGATGGCTGAGGGGTGACCTTGTAGCTGCCTATAAGTTCATCGGGGAGGACAGCAGGGAATTGGTGATGTGCTGTTTACCAGGGCACCCCAGGGAGTAACTAGGAATAATGGGTGCAGACTAGTGGAGAGTAGATTTAGGTTAGACAGTAGGAAGAACTTTTTTACAGTAAGGGCGGCCAGAGCCTGGAATGGGCTTCCAAGAGAGGTGGTACTATCACCTAACTTGGAGGTCTTCAAGAGGTGGCTTGATAGTCACCTGGCTGGGGTCATCTGACCTCAGTCCTCTTTCCTGCCAGGGGCAGGGGGTTGGACATAATGATCCATTGGGTCCCTTCTGACTCTATAATCTATGAAATCCTATACTCTTTGCTGAGTTAATGCTGGAAAGCTTAGATTTAACTGTATTCCCATGTGCATTTTCCTTAAAATATGATCCCTTTGTTATGGTACTTCAAATATTACTTCTGTACACAGAATAGAATTTATTATGAGAGTTTCCATAAATAAAGCAACTAGATCAATATTCTACTGCACAGGCATGACATTTCTTACTTAAAATTCTTATAACTTTTTAAAAAGCCATATTAATTATTTCCTTCAAGAATTGCTCATGTTATTGAGCTCTGTAAAATCTGCCAGGGCAAGGTAAGATTGATATTTCCTTCTTCAGCTTCCGTGATTGATTAGGAATAGAGGGTGTTTAAAATGTTAAGCCTTCTTAATTAAACCGTGTTAGTTAGCATGCCTTTAAAAGCCACTATGTGCTACTGAAGGTATCCTTGCTTTCAGTAGGATTAGGATTTCACCCCTAGATTAAACAGTGTTTAACATCTTTAAAAAGTTGGTAACATCTCCTTCCCTCCTCCAGTCAACCCAGCTTGACCTAGTTTACAGTTCAAGTGTGTTAAACTCCACCTGCATTAGGTTTCTGATCTTTCCCCTCTGAAATTTCCATGGATTTACTTTCAGGATCAAGATGCCAAGCAATGCACTAAAACATTTTAACAATAAGACTTGATGTATACAATGAGCAATCTGTAGAGGGGTTTTTTAGAGGGCTTTTTTTCCCTAAACCATGAATTATGGAGATAGGTCAACCTGATACTGCTAAAACATTCAAAACTTCCACAAGTAAGTTTGAAGAAAAATGGTTCAATAGCTTTAAAGTTATGATGAACAGTGTAAACATTTGATGGTCCAGATGTTGAGGTGGCCCCCACAGACATTGTCCCTGAGCCAAAATCTTTCCTGGACTCTGGGCCAGAAGTACAGCAAATCTCTGGGCTTAGGGAATATGAAAATAAAAATAGGTTTAATGGTTAAGTTTTTGATAAAGTAAAACAAACAGTAATACAAATAGCTGCTGGCTGTCCAAGCTTTCTTCTTTTTTCTGTGCTACTCCTATGTATAGTTCAGTATTAAACAGCTACTGTCCAGTATTTTGGCCTCAAAGCAGCTATCCAAAGTTATCTGTTCTATTATATACAGGAAAGCAGTTGTGGATTGTTCAAATTTCAGTATTCAGAAAGAGAAACAGGTTTGTTTGTTTTTTTAGCATTCTCTTCACTTCTGAAACTAAAATACCCGGCTGCATTTCCTCCATTTTCTCTTTGTCTCCCTGTATAAGGGGGTTGTTATCACTGTAACAGTGAATGCAAGCCCCCTCCCCCACCCATCTCATGCATGGATTTAAGGAGATGCCCAGACATTTTGACACTGACCCAGCAAAGCATTTAAACACTGTGCATAATTTTAAGCACATGAGCAACTCTTTACATGCATAAGTGCTTAGCTAGATTGTCATACCAGCAGCACTGAAAGATCTGGGCTGCCACTCATTGGGCATCTGTAGACGACACTTTAAAGTGGGTTTAAAGTGGGTTAAATATGTTTTGCACCACTTTAATGGCATTGCTGTTTGCACATTTGGTGGCATATTGTGCAATTAATTTTAGCTGCTGTAGCACATTCAGCGGCGTAATGCAACTTAAATGACTTTGGGACGCAGCAAATTACTTCGGGGCACTGCAAAGTAAAACACTTCTAAGGAGTTTTAGTTTCCTACCCCATAGGTATGGAGGGAAGTGCCAGGCTTCATGTGGCTCAGGGGCTGTGCAGACATCCCGGCAGCAGCCTAGAAAGGCAGGCTCCACAGAAGGGGAAAAGAAAAAAGTGCACGCCTGATCTGCCCCATCCCTCCCAGAACCTGCCTGAGCTATCCAGTGATTCCCTCCATGGCTGTGGTCCCCCACAGGACTGCCCGAGCCAGGTGCTGGGGTGGGGGGGACACACTGCTGCTGTGGAGGGAAACGCCAGCCTCCCCTGAAGCTCAGGGACCGCTCTGCCCGCCAGCACGTCACTCTCCCCTCCCCACTGCTGGAGAGGCAGGTAAGGATCAGGCAGACACGGGTGTTCATGATATGAGGGTTTACTTTGCCCTAAATTGAAATGGTATTTTTAAAAAGCGGTGTTTTAGTTTCCTACCCCATAGGTGTGGAGGAAAGCACCAGGCTCCATGTGGCTCAGGGGCTGTGCAGGCAGCCCATGCAGACAGTTCAGCAGCAGCCCGGAAGTTTAAAAAAAACCGCATAGAGAGCAGGGTCTGCCCCTATGCTCCATAGCTGGAGAGGTGAGGGTTGGCTGACAAAGAGGTGGGTGGGTGGGGGCAGGCAAGCCTGGCTGGGGCCTGGGTATGCCCTGGACTCCCAATTTGGTCTGTCCATCAAAACCGACCTTACTTTCAGAGACCCTGTTTTTAAAAAAACACCACTTCAATGTAGGGAGAATTAAACCCCACGTCATGTACAAATGCCCATTGAATGTACATCCTGTGCTCCCTCCAGAATTAGCTGTCAGCATTATCCATCCATAGGTGTAATGAGAAGAGTGCCAAGTAGAATTGGGATCTGCCCCCCAGGTTCCCCTCCCTTTCCCACTACCTGCCTCTGCGCTTCTTCACGCGGTTTGTGTTTGCATGTACTTCCACGGGAAAAAAAACCAGAGTCCTCCAAAAGCTGGTCCAGGTAGCAGTTAAAAAGGATTCAGTTAAGTGCTTTATGCTCTTAAGTGACCTGAGAACACTTGTGCTCAGATGGGGGCATGTCTTCTCATGAAACATTTTGTTTTGTTTTTTTAAACTCTTTTGTGCCATTAGAGAGGGGAGGGACCAGAATTTTAAAAATGCCTAGCCTCTAATTTCCAGGATTACTCTGCTGGCAAACAGAGATACTTTCAAAGCTTGCTAGTGATATTGATGATACTGGTGAGCAAACACGTGTTTTGGCCAGATTAAATGTTGTATAAGCAAGTTAAGATTGTTTTCCTGTTAAACTAAACTGGCTTAGTGATGTTAATTTGAAAAGCAGTGAAAAAAAAACATTTGCCCATTGGAAAAAGGAAAATATGTAGGAAAAGAAATGTTTTCCAGCTTCTAACAGAATCAAATTTATGTGATGTGATTGGCAGCATGTTAGACAACAGTAATCAAAGAATGGCATGTTGTCAGTACTAATGGAGTCAAACAAGCAGTAACTCATAACCACTCACAGACCCTTTGGTCTAAGTCAGAGAGTTAGGTCTGTTTATACACCAGGAAATAAAGCAATATAAATCCACTCACCCTTTAAATGCAAGCTGATAGCAATGCCAGATAAAGTGACACCTATGTGATAAATTCATATTTTTCTTTCAGGATTCAGGTTAAATATTTAATTTCCTTGGGTTGAGCATAATATTTTTGGTTGTAGAAATTTATTCCCTCCAGTGTTTGTGGATATTCTCAGATATAAGTTATATTCTTTTATATGAACAATTTCAAAGCACTGCTGAACACAAAACACCAACATTCTTGAGAAGGTTAACTACATAATAATTTTATTCTTAACTGAGCTGATGAACCAATCTTTAACATTAGATCATTGGTCAATTGAAAGTCTGTCATTGCTGCACAACAGCATTCCAGCTGGATAATATTTCACTTAGTCACCATACACATTGAATTTTAGTAGGACTGCCTCTTAATGAACCACTCAATGTAACAGAGAGATAATTGATTCCTAAATGTATATTCTGTGCTTCTGCAGTAATAAAACTATGGGACTACAATATATTTCTTTATTTTTATTCCTTATTTTTCTTAATCAAAGCTCTTGGAAGGACATGAGAGCTCACAACTGCACTTTGAAAAGAAAATTGGCTCCAGTATAGTATCTTTTCAGTCCAATATGTGCATATGAGAGGCCCTCAGTGGAGCATAACACATTTTCCAGCACTGTAATTAAATCTTGCAGTTATCCCACATCATTGCGATCTTAATAGGATTTTTATCCTCTTTGCAATGTATCAAGAAATAAAAACAGGTAAGGAGAAGGGGAGGAGAGAGACAAACAAAGGTTGTTTTGAAATATTAAGTAGAGAACATTCTAAGTCAGAATCCTATCAGATACTACCAAAATCCTGAAAAGTTCAGATCTAAGTTTCTTAATTAAGGGCCATATCCATAAACAAATTAGGCCACTGAAAACAGGATTTAGACAGGCATGTCTACATGTGCATATTATTGGGACTGCAGCATGTTGAGCTGGATCAGAGTATCTCTGGCTGGCAGGGGGCCCAGGGAGTAGCCGGCAGGTAGCCCACGCACTGAAGCACCCTTGTGCCCCAGCCAGCCCCTCCAGCTGCATGTCTACACATGCTGCTACAGAGTATAAAACTTGACATTACTTATAAATACTGTGTTAAAGCTTTGGAGTAAGTTAGTTTACTCCAGCCTAATGGGGGTGCATCTATTGCACAGTTAATTAGTCTAATGCACAGTAAATGTCTCACGTAGATGCACCCAATGAAATCTAAAACAATCCTAACTCAGCCATCTAATCTTAAAAATGCCTAAATTTACATGAAGCCTTCCTGTTCAACCTAGATGCCTACAAGGGTCATTCTGGTTGTGTCCAGAGCTGTCCCAACCCAAGTAGCTATCTACTCTGGGTTTTGGATTCCAGCACAGGGTCAGGTATCTAAAAGTAGAGATTTCAGAGCTTAATTTGAAGGTGCCTAAGTCCCTTATTGATTGTATCCAATCCAATGAAATCTTTATCCAAGGCCCGTGGCAGGCATGATCTTTGAAATGGGATTAAGTAGTTAATCCCATTTTAAGTAGTAACTTAGCCACACCATCGTGCATTTATGGCTGTCCAACATCGTAACAGATGAAAGGAGACATGACAAAGTCAGTCAATGGTGCTTGGCAATGGTGTGGGAGAACAACCCATTTAATGGTGCAGTAAACAGAGAATAAGTCACAAAATGATTACACACAATATGAGTAATAATTATGTGGCTGGTTCCTATCATGCCTTAAATTGAACATGCAGCCAGTGCTGTCCCATGGCTGGGAGTACCAATCAGCTGATCGGCACTTCCAACCTGTGGAGCACACCAGAGCACTCTCAGCCTCAGAAGTCCACTGATCAACATTCCCAGCCTAAGGAGCACATCAGAGCCCTTCAAGGTTCTGGTGCGCTCCTCTGGTTGAGAGTATCTCTCAACTGATTGGCACTCCCAACAGTGGCCACACCAAGCATCTAGCTTGCTACTTGCTGATGCAGGGGGAGACCAGAATCATGATCTCATGAGATCCCAGCTCCCCCTGTACCAGCAATAGGGCATGATTTGGATCTGATCCTAGTTCCTAATAATTACACCTCCTGCCATGACAGGAAGTGCAATTGTGGAATCAGGATTAGATCCCGTCATGCCTTTAAATGAAAGTCTGTCAGCAACCCAAGTGTAATTTTAGTACAGTATATCTTAAAATAAAGTGATGGGGCCAGATCCTGTTCTACCTATTAATTATCCAGAATTGCTTAAATTCAATCTTATTACACCTTGCTTAAGGCCTGGGGAAACTAGTTGTAGTGGAGCACTAGGGTGCTCTCTATTAGTGAGGGCAAAGCAGGCTTAACTGCCAATCAATAGGGCAGCACAGCCAGGGGTTGCCTAAGCAACTGAGTGGGTCAGCTGACCACCAGGGGGCAGGGCCTAGCCTATATAAACACACAAGGCTGAGGCCCGAGGCAGTTCCCCTCTGGCAGCCCAAGGAGCAGGAGCTCTGCTGCTGTAAAGCAGAGCCAAGCGGACCAGAGTTAAGCAGAGCAGCCAGAGCGCTCCAGCATTCGGATAATGATGAGAGGGGGTGAAGAGAACCCTGGCAGAGAGGTGAGGGAGCGCCTAGGTGGTGCACAGTTTAGGTTATAGCCGGGCGGCTTCTTTTAGGTTGTAGCTGGTTGGCTCAGGGCTTTATGTTGGTAGTTTGTTATCATTATACCGGAAGACCAGGTGAGGCTGTAGGGGAAGGAGGAGGCCTCATTAGGAGCTCCCCAGTAAGGTGGGGGTGCTGCGTTTTGGGGTGTCCTGGCCCCAACCCCAGTGGGGTGACTATCGGGATAATTAGCGCGGTAGAGAGCGCTGCATTTGAGGGTGTCCCGACCCCCAACCCCAGTAGGGGTGGCTAGTGGGATAATTTCAGGGGAGCTACCCAAGAGTGTGGGGGTTCCTGGTGATCCCGGCCCTGCGGGGCGGTATTTTACAAGGCCCCAGTGCAGGCAAGTAGCGCAAGGAGCGTGGGACAGGTCCCAGAGGGGGCACAAGACCCCAGTGAGGGGAACTTACTGCTGGAGGCGGGTGACGAAAGCCCAGCAGGGTAGTACCCCGTGGGGAAGCATGCGGTGACCGTGGAGAAGCCCAGTTTGGGCAAAAACGCGGGGAGCGTAGAGACAAACCCTACGGGGGGGGAACCCGCAATGACCGTGGTGAGACAGACCTTAGTGGGGAACTACCTATCTGGGAGAAGCCCAGCAGGGGCAAACTTATTGAGAAGCCCAGCAGGGCGAGTGTATAGACAAGCCCAGAGGGGTGAGCTTAGTGAGGAACTTAAAGGAGCAAGCATAGTGAGCTGGCCTGAATGGGCTAGCAAATACAAGGGAACCGGTAAAAGGGCGCGAGTTGCGTGACAAGCTCAGGAGCGCCAGTAAGGGTGCTGGTTGCGTGACAAGCCCAGGGGCGTTAGCCAGGACACCAGTTGAGTGACAAGGCCAGAGCGCCTACGGGAGGCGCCAGTTGCGTGACAAGCTCAGGAGCGCCAGTAAGGGTGCTGGTTGCGTGACAAGCCCAGGGGCGTTAGCCAGGACACC
>NW_017728886.1:240470373-240481882 GCF_001723895.1 Crocodylus porosus | reverse complement strand
AGCGCCTACGGGAGGCGCCAGTTGCGTGACAAGCTCAGGAGCGCCAGTAAGGGTGCTGGTTGCGTGACAAGCCCAGGGGCGTTAGCCAGGACACCGGTTGAGTGACAAGGCCAGAGCGCCTACGGGAGGTGCCAGTTGCGTGGCAAGCCCAAGAGCGCCAGTCAGGGCGCAGAGAGTAAACTGACCAGCCAACGTCCGGTACATCTGCGAGGCTTGGGGCATGCTAAACGGGAGGTTGGAGGCACGCGTAGCTCATAAGGCTAGGGCGCATCAGGTCACCCCTCATAGGATAGGGGCCAGGACGTACAGAGCACTGTGTCATAGGGAACAATAAGACAGCCTCCCTTAAAAGATATATAACACCAAGACATGACGGGAGAGACTGAGGGTGCTAAACAGTTAACTTGGCACGTTAGGGGGTGCTAGGGAGATCACGGCCTCTCCTAGGGCCCGCTCCATGACACTAGTCATGCTAGAAGTGAGTAAGTCCTTCTCCCCCTCCTTATTGCTTTTTTGAGGTTGTCTTAAGGGCAAATATAAGTCAGTCACAAAAGAGGTCACAGCATCTGTTTTACAAGGACTCAAGCAGGATAGAATAGGATCACATTTAGAAACCAAAATCCACTTAGGTGTCCAGTAAGTAGAACAGGTTCTGGCTCATGTTCTGTAAGCACATATAATTAAGCACATTTTAGACTGTATTGGAACTAACTTCTAATTATTTTTAAATTTGTTTTTATAGTTCATGTTGGGCACTATTGACAGGGAATTGACTCCTTATTAGTGCAAATAATTAAACAGATTTCTATAACCTCACTCTTGAAACTGAATGGTCAACCCAAGTTGTTCTTAAAGTGATTATTCCTTACTCATCTGTCTGTGCATTGGTAGATTCATAGACGTTGGGGTCAGAAAGGACCTCAATAGGTTACTGAGTCCAACCCCCTGCCCTGGGCAGGAAAGAGCGCTGGGGTCAGACAACCCCAGGTAGGTGCTTGTCCAGTATCCTCTTGAAGATCCCTAGGGTAGGGGAGACCACCACCTGACCAGTGCTGCATAGAAGGGAAGCATCACCTCCCTGAACCTGCTCATTCTGCATCTGCTAATGCATGATAAAGTGTGGTTAGGCTTGTTGATCACTTTGTCACATTGACAACTCATGTTCATTTTGGAGTCAGCTATGACTTCAAGATCCTTTTTGCTGCTGAGAAGGTCATCCCCCAGCCTGTAAGTGTATTGATGGTTCTTTTTGCCCAGGTGCAGAACTTTGCCCTTCTCTTTGTTGAACAGCATCCTATTTCATTCTGCCCATTTTTCCAACCTGTACAGATCTGCCTGGATCTGTTCCCTATCCTCTGGTGTGTTAATTTTGCCCCGTAATTTGGTATCATCTGCAAACTTGGACAGGGTGCTCTCTATGCCCTCATCCAAGTAACTGATGAAGACAGTGACTAGCACTGGTACAAGGACCAAGCCTTGCGGGACTCCACTGCCCACATCTTTCCAGGTTGATATTGACACATCCACCACCACTCTCTGGTTGTGACCCCTAAGCGAATTTGCCACCCACCTGACTGTGTAATCATCTATATCACAGCCTGTCAATTTATTTACAAGAACAGAATGTAATACCATATCAAAGGCCTTCTTAAAGTCTAGGTAGATGACATCTACCTCGACTCCTGCATCTAAGCTTTTTGTGACCTGGTCATAAAAAGAAACAAGATTAGCCAGACAAGATCTACCTGCAGTGAACTCATGCTGATTTCCTTTTAGCATTATTTCCCCTGCTGGGCTCTCACAAATGTGATCCTTAATGATTTTTTTCCAGTCCTCCGGAACATGACTGGAGCATCATAACTGTTCGAACAGCTGTGCCAGTGGCTCTGCTATGACACTGGCCAATTCCTTCAGCACCCTTGGATGAAGTTCATCCGGGCCTGCTGATTTGAACACATCCAGCCTCTCCAAGGGCCACTTCACCAAGCCTGTGCTAACAGTTGGTGGGCTGGTGTCCCTCCTGTGTCTATCTACAGTGCAATTGGGAGATTTGTCTTGGTTTGTGTCTAGGAATACAGATGCAAAGAACTCATTGAAGAGTTCAGCTTTGTCCCCCCTCTGTGTCACCAATTGCCCTAATTTGTCCTATACTATCTTGTGCCTTCCTTTTGCTCCCTATATACCTGAAGAAGGATTTTTTGTTGTCCTTATTTTTTGTCCCCAGCCTAAATTCTAATCCTGCTTTGGCCTTCCTGACTGATTCCCTGTAAGCGCAAGCCAGGGAGGTACACTCCTCCTTGGTAGCTATCCCCTGTTTCCACAGCCTGTATACCTCTTTCTTTGCCCTTAGGCTTTCCTGGACTTCCCTGTTCAGCCAAGAGGGCTTCTTGGCCTCTTTGCCCCTTTTATGTGCAATGGGATTGTCTCCTTCTGTGCCCGTAGGATTGCTCCCTTAAGGAATGAACACCCTTCCAGGACACCCATTTTGCCAGTGCTCTTGAGCTTTAATGCCTCTTTAACTAATCTCCTGAGCACATTGAAGTTAGCCTTTCTGAAGTCTAGCTCTTCAGCCCTGCCGGTTAGCTTACCCACCCTTCACCAGAGAGTAAATTCAATCAGTTGATGGTCACTATTCCCTAGCTTACCTTATCCATGGAGATTCCCCACCAGGTCATCCCCTGTAGCTAACATTGAGTCCAGCAAGGGATCATATCCCTCCTGCATTAGGTGGAGGTCTTGTATGCAGGTTAAGAACCTACGTGAGTGGTTAGATTTGGCTGCCTGCTCCTTCCAGCAGATGTCAGAGTAGTTTAGGTCACCCATGACAACCATATCTCTTGACCGTATGGCCTCTGAGAGCTGTCTGGAGAATTCCAGGTCTAGTTCATCCTCCTGGTGTGGCGGTCTATAGTAGACCTCCACTGCCAAGCCCCTTTCCCCTCAACCTCCTTGTATCCTGACCCACAGTACCTCAGTTTGGCCCTCCTCTGATCCCAGCTTGATTACAGAGGGTGTATATTGTTCCTTAACATAGAGAGCAAACCCCCCCAGCCTTTTTTTCCCCCACTGTATCTTGTATGTACAACCTGTAACCCTCAATGCCTACTGCCCAATTGTGAGTAGGGTCCCACCAGGTTTCAGTTAGTCCAACGAGGTCGAAGTTGTTGCTTGCAAGCAGGAATGCAAGTTCCTCCTGCTTGTTCCTCACGCTTCTGGTGTAGAGACATGTAAGCCCTTGGTACCCCCCTGTCCTATCATTGTTATTTAAAAGTAGGGCCAACTGTAGGTTCATGGTTAAACATCTTGTTAAATAAACTTCTACTTCCACTGGGTACAGGGGTGTTTTGTAATATAATAACAGGCATACATTATTTCTTAGGTATCATTTTAATGACCAGCTTGGATAAAAACGTAAGCAAAGGATTTAAAAACAACATTTTCAGTTAAAGATGCCTAGTTTGGACACACAAATCAATATGTACATGGCACAGGAGAAATGGCCTGACTTTTAAATGTTTAGAGCACCTGCAGATCCTTTGAAAATGAGACTATTTAGTTATTCCTAATTTTATGTACCGAAATTTAAGAACTTTTTAATGTAACGCTTTTATCCTGTATGCATTTAACATGAAGAGTAGTGCCAGAGCTGACATAAATGGGACTTATTTGTGTAAATAAATGTACATACGCGGGTAAGTAGCATGGATAAATATTTTAGTGGATTCAAATGAGAACTTGACAAGGGGGTGAAAAGCACTTTGTTCAAGTACACAGAGGACACAAAGATGTGGGGAGAAGTAAGCACACTAGAAGAGAGAGACAGGCTACAACTAGATCTGAAGAGGTTACAGAGGTGGGCGGATGAGAATAGGATGGGTTGCAATATGAACAAGTGTAAGGTGATGCACCTGGGGAGGAAGAACCAGCACCATACCTACAGGCTGGGGAACTCCCTTCTCATCAGCACAGAGGCAGAAAAGGATCTTGGAATCACTATTGATGCCAAAATGAACATGCGCCGGCAGTGGGGGGATGCAGTCAGGAAGGCCAACCATACCTTGTCATGCATCCACAGATGCATCTTGAGCAGGTCCAAGGAGGTGATCCTCCCCCTCTATGCGGCACTGGTCAGGCTGCAGTTGGAGTACTGCATCCAGTTCTGGGTGCTACACTTCAAGAGGGATGTGGACAACATGGAGAGGGTCCAGAGGAGGCCACTCACATGATCAGGGGGCAGCAGGGCAGGCCCTAGGAGGAGAGGCTACGGGACCTGAACCTGTTCAGCCTCCACAAGAGAAGGCTGAGGGGGAATCTGGTGGCCTGTTACAAACTAGTCAGGGGGGACCAGCAGGCACTGGGGGAGTCCCTGTTCCCCCAAGCACTACCAGGAGTGACTAGAAATAACGGTCACAAGCTGGCAGAGGGTAGATTCAGACTAGACATCATCAGGAGGCCCTACTTCACTGTCAGGGCGGCTAGGATCTGGAACCAACTTCCAAGTGAAGTGGTGCTGGCTCCTACCCTGGGGGTGTTTAAGAGGAGGCTAGACAGTCACCTAGCCAGGATTGTGTGACCCCAGTATCCTTTCTTTCCTATGGCAGGGGGTCAGACTTGATGATCTACTTAGGTCCCTTCCTATCCTACCAACTATGAAACTGGATCACCAGAGAAACTTAGGCTGCCCATACATGTGCTGGTTTGCATTCTAATTAGAACTTGTCAGAGCAGACTCACTTAATTGAGTTTGTTCTCTGTTCTAATTAAAACACTCCAGCATAGCCTCATCATCACATGTGTAAGCCACCATGGGTTTAAAAATGGCTACTGGGGAACTTTATGTAAACCTTGTTGAATGAGGTTTAGATAGTGTCCTGCAGCCATTTTTAAACCCAAGGTGTCTTAATACACATGACAGTGGGGCCTTTTAATTAGAGTGGCCCTCCAGGAACCACTCTAATTAGCATGTATAGGCACCCTTAGATTCCAGTCCTGGCCCTAACTTGCTTTGTGACATCAGGCATACTACTTTCTTAATTTTTCCTTCACCTGCAATACAGTGGTCTATATGAGAATGTTATGTAATGTTAGCATTTGTAAAGTAGCTTATAGCTTAAGGCTAGTCAGTACTCAGCAGAGACAGAATCCTGGATGTCCTTGTTCTTGTATCTTCCTTCATCTTTTTAAAACATTCATAAATGTGGAATATACTCTACTTTTAAATTTTTATAACATTTTTCAGTGTAATTTATTACACATTATTTGTCACAATCAAGGAGATTTGTTTAATGAAGAAAAAAGCCATTTGGTGATATACATATATAACCAAGTGGCCTTTTTCCTTTATTAAAAAAATCTCCTTGATTGTGACATATAATGTGTAATAAATTACACTGAAAAATGTTATAAAATTGCTCTGGCTTAGCTGAAGCCAGGCAGATTTCAGTAAGGAAAAGAAAAACATGCACCACAAATAATTTTCTTGGCTCTGGTCATAGTGAGGTGAATTTATATGGCACTGAGTAACTCAAGAGTGCTCAGCACCAAGTACATACTGATATTCATAACAGAGGAAGTACAATTCTGATCTAATCTATACCACAATTGACTGAAATGGAGTTACTACTGGCTTTACATCAGCAGAAGTGAAGGGAGAACGAGGTTCAGCATCACTTAGATGACCCTGTGAGTCAAGTACACATTCCTTGTGGGTTTTCTGAGAGGTTCTGTGGCACCTTGTAGTTGATAGGCTCTCTCTGTCTTTGTTCTCTGTGTGTGAGGTCCTTTTTATCTTCTTTTGTCAAATGAATTAGTTGGCTTATAGTCAAGGTAGATTAAGTGGCTGCTCCTACAAAAAAAAATTTATATATTCCTGTTTAGAAGAGTAGAAGGAGATTAGTGAGGGGGAAGCAAATTTCCAATTAATACCTCTGCTGCCCTCTACTGTGCACATTGTAAAACTCTCCTTTACAGAAAATTTTCTTTATATTATTCTTATGTATCAAGAGCCTCATTGTCAGTGACTCTGCCAACTCAAATAGAAAAAAAAATCCACTGCTACTTTATTATTTTTGTAATATGTAAATTCTGTTTTCTACACAAAAATCCATATTCCTAAATAGATTACATCATCTGAATATTTTCAGTGTTAGCAAGGAAATAAGAATAAAAATTCTTGCTATAGGTAGATTTTATATGGGCCAGAGGAGAAGTAAATGCTTATGAAAGGGGATCAGAAAGCTGCAAAACATTTACTGTCAACTTACTACTAGTTTTATGATAATTCTTGTCTTAAATAATAAAATAGCAGTATCTTTGTTACAGGATATGTCTAAATAAAAAAGGGAACCCTTAGAAAACCAAAGGAACGTCATACAGAAATTTGGTCTAGTTGAATATTGTTTTTAGTTCATGGTAATTAGTCTGTATTGCCTCTGACATTTTTATCTGAATAGTTGATGACTGGTATGATATAAAGACCTGATCTAGAAAGAAAAATAGTAGCTCAAAGTGTTTACAGTTATTTAATTAAGTCTCTTCAACTTCCTGTTCAGTACCTACATCGTATACCTACTTTTTCTAACTTATTCAAGGTCATTCAATTGAGTGAACAGCTGGGAAAAGGACTCAAAAACTCTGGCTCTGAGGAATTGAATAAGATGCAGTGCAAATTTCCCTGGAATTTGATTCTCTATTTTCAATGTAATGGATGCTTTCTGTTTGCTAGTTTAGAAGTTGCAGTATGTATTTCAGACCTCAGTGCCTACAAAACCACTTCTTGTTTTTCTCAAAAAAAAAGTTAATATTGGATAAATAACAGTTTGCTTCTAAAACCCAACACTGTTTATTTATCTCATAATGTAACCTTGGGAATTCATACTCATCACCAGACATTTGTCTATCTTTCCATCGGTACTATTCATTTCAATTGGCACAGGTCAGGCAGTGATAGCCAGCCAAATGGTACGTTACCATTTATATTGTCATTTGTTATTAATATTACCCCAAAGCTGTGTTAAAAGAGCATTCTTAAAGGTTGTAGCCAAGCACTTAAAAGTTAGGCAATGCCTGAATTTGGCCCCTTCATGAGCTGCTTTTGATTACACAATCACATTTTTTTCTCAGGACCCTTGCTTCACTCAGTGCACAGGATGGAGTCTGCTCACATAAGGAACAACTCTTCACTTGTAAGAGAAGACTTGGTCTTGCAGTCATAATCCATTTTCCTTGGTATTTCAGTAAAAAAGAGAGGGGGAGGTTTTTCAGTTAGTTGCAGTAAGTCTGGAAAGATGTGACTTGATCCACATATGCATCTACAAGCTAAAAGTGTTATCTTTAGGTATTTGATTGATCACCACATGTTTTGAGCAGTCTCTTTGGTACCCTTTGAAATAGCAGTGAGAAGAATGTCTCTCAGCATCATATTCCTTTCAATGGCACTGGCCTCTTGTGCACTTCAGTAATAATACCTGATGTACAGCTTAGTACCCAGAACTCAAGCAGCAACAGTTGGACTCTCCAGGACACGGAATATACCTGCATGTGTTGGTGCTCCTCACTCGCAACCTGCAGCCCCTTGCACTCCCCCAGCCCTGCTGGTGGGGTCCCCCAGATGCCAGGACTACAGGACCAGAGCCAGGGTCTGCAGCCCTCTGCTGCCCCCCAGCAGTGCTTGAGCCCCAGCTGTTGCCTGGAAGGCAGCAGCTGCTACTGCTAGAGCAGAGCGTGAAGCCTAGACCTCTGCCCACCCATCAGCAGTGCCTGCGCCCATGCTGCCATAGCAAGGTACCCCCTGCCTGCCCAGCAGCAGTGGTGGCACAGAGTTGTGCCCCCCACTGCTGCCAGGCAAGCAGAGGTGCCTCCCTCACCAGGAGTGCGTGACACCATTTTTATCATTGTAACCCCAAATGAGGTTGTGACTGCAGTACTGGGAACCACTGCTCTATTAGGTTTTTGGGGGTGGAGAGGGAGGTTCCTGCGACATGAACAGTGCCTCCTGGTACTGTCTCTCAGGGAACAGGCAAGAGAGCTACAGGAGGTAGTGAGGCTCCAAAGCATCCTCTGCCATGAGGAGTTCATTGATTCGAGGTTGAAGGAAACCTCCGGGACTGCGGAGGAAGAACTGTCAGAGGCGGCGCTAGAGAAGAAAGGGAACATGGACACCTAGGCTCTTATCTGAGGGATAAAATCAGACACTGCTTTTTAAATTTAACCCTCATTGCTGTCAGCATGTGAAATATAAATAAGAAAATAAGGTTGAGAAACATAGGATTATATTTTTAAGCCCTTTGAACACAACAGTGTGTCAAAGAGAACATTTTAAAGAAACAGGGAAATGTCAAATATTTTGCTTTTCCACAAATACAGGGACATGACAACAGTCCAACAGACTGGAACTTAAAGCTGCAAGTATGCTCAATGGCTTTTAGCTTTTGTATTAAGTTTTAAATTTAAGTACTGACTGCCCTCTTGTGGAAGGATGCTGTCTTTTACCAACCCACAGGAGCTAGAAGTGGAGAAATCCCATGCAAGGGCAGAATGTCCTGCTATTTCCCAGATGGAGGATCAGATATTAAACTGATACTGCACATGATAGCTAAGGAAGTCATAAGATTATAAAAAGCACCATGAGGGTGGTTTATGTTTTATAAATATTATGTAAAAATGTGCACTGAGGGCATCGTTATGAATGTGAAGGCGTACTCTGTGTTCTGGTTTTGGAATGTCATGGATATCCCAGGATTTCCAACATCCCTTCCTTCAAAATAAGATATTGCTCCTTTCTATGCCAGCTAACATGTATCCCAGTCTCCACTGGCTTAGGAAGTGACAGATCAAACAGAGGACTCAGCTTGAGCTATGTTGTATAGTTGTGTGGAGCAGAAACTACTGAGATGGAGGCAGTGGAACAGAGCCAGTCCTCTTCCTCTCCCTGCTCCCCACAACCCCGCAAACAAACAAGCCATGCACCGAATCACAAAAAAGTCAGGTGTGATCTAATTTTTTGCAAGGCAGTTATTCCTCAGCGTGGGGACTAATGTGGATGTTTGTGAACAAATACGTGAACATTAATTTTTTTTCCCAGAAATTAATTCCAGGCGTAAATAATGACACCATGACACGGTGGCCTGGATGACCACAAATATTTTATGAATAATCAATAGCAAGTAGTCAAAGTGAACAGGTCACAAATAATGCTGATTAAATATTAGATCAAATGATATTTGCTAGTACTGTTGGATAACAAATTCATTAGTGGCAAAAAAGAGATGATTTGCTAACTAAATAAAAAAACATTTGCAACAAATGTGAGTCATTGCTAAGATTTTGGCCAGCTAAAGTAGCGGTCACTGGCTGGCTGCTTAGGTAATATTTTTTTTAAATAAAGTGTAGTGTAGAACGGTATGCAGACTGATAAGTCAAGTATTAGGAAATAGAGAGTTGAATTTAAAAGCTGATAAGTCAAGTATTGATAAATCAAGGTTTATAAAAAGCTTCTTTCATTGAATTAGAGTACAGCAAACCTTTTAGCTTCAAACCAGCCCTATATGCACATGGTGTTTTAGATACAAGTGCCTGTAAGCTAGTTTTCTAGAAGTTTTGTTCAGAACCAAGATGGAAAATGTCTGTCATAAGTCTTGAAAATCCAAGTCTTCATATACACGTGGACTGAACATAAATAAATGGCTTTTGCAAAAAAAAAAAAATGTGTAACAAGGAAAATGGGTTTAGAAATAAAAATAAATAGTTAATTTACCTGACTAGCTGGTACAATCCTACCTCCACTTTCTGCAGTTCAATTTGTTCTTGTTCACTGTTAGCTGCAGAATATCACTGGCTTTCAAGGAGAATTTGACAGTAATAAAATAATTATTGAAGGTCAGCTTTGATATGGAGGCAGGTACCTGGAAAGTAGTAACAGTGTCCATTATGCTAGATTACAGACAGGAGTGTAATGACATTTAAAGAAGTGCTGCTGGCCATAGAGCTAAGCGTGCTATGCTTAACTGCTTTCTCACTGTTTCTGATAAGAATGATCCTATAAACAGTGATTTAATACTCCAGATATTGTCATTTTCAGCTCCATGCAGCAGTGCCAGAAACAAAGTCTGATAGTGGGGAATTGGAGCAGGAGACCCTTAAGACCAAATTGCAGCATTTGTGTATCAGCTGGAGCAAAGCAGTGTGGGGTACTGTGGGAAGGGCAATGTCCTGTTCCCTTCCCTGCAGCCCAGTGCACAGAAGGATTGTGCCATCCAGGTGAACCAGACTTTAGCGTAAACTGCAGCATCAGTTATGATGGATAACATGCTTCCCCCCTGCCATCCACTTTGTGGGCAGGAGAGTCTCTTGAATTCCAGCCTTGCAACTGTGACAAACCCTTGTGTGGCGCATATAGGAGAGACCACCATTGCCTACCTTGCAGCATGGCTCTGGCACACAGCAAGCCAGCACAGGACTTGGGTAAAGATCAGGGCTAGAGTATTATTTACTGCTGTTCACTTCCCCTGTCTGCACTGGAATTATCCCAACTGTACACCTGGAGAGCCTGCCACAGTGGCAGTTGGAGGGCTCCTCCTTGATTATGGATGGGGAAGTTTTTTTCTGTTTTCTCCTTCACTTCCCAAATGTCTTCAAGTGGGCTGGTTGGCTGAGATGTAGTAATATGTGCTTGTAAGCTCTCTTAGCTCAGTAGCATCATGCAATAGAGAGGCCCTGTGTAAGGCAGTTCCTTTTGTTCTTCTCACTGTGCTGCGACTGACAAAGTGAACGTTACAGCTAAGTCTGAATTTAATGGAAATTCTCACGTGTGGTGGGCTCAGCAGTACACTTAGTTTGAACTCTGTAGTTCATAAAGTCAGTATTTTTTCACTAATCTTTAAATTCCTGTTGCATTCTAGGAATAATATAGAAACCCTTTGTGAGCCAACAAAATAGCTTTTAAATTCAACTCTCTATTTCAGATTATAGAAGGACTCTGGGAATGATGGCATACTGAGGGCTGACCTGTCCTAGGGAAAGCGTGTTAGCTACACTGAGCAAAAAAGGGAGGGAAAACTGGGGAGGGAGATGCCCAGCTCTGCATCAAGACATGGTGGAGCTGTAAATCTTTCTGGAGCCAAGCGGTGATTCCAGGGTTTAGAGTGAGGGAGGTGAGAGAAGAGAATTAGTGCATTCACACACCGCTTTGATTCCTTCTTTCAAAAATTAAACCAACCTGTCTTGCAGGGACAGCCATATTTCTATGCTTTTCTATCCAGACAGAGCTGAGGGAGTCAGTTTGCTTCATACCTCGTTATTCATAGAATCAATGAGTCGGGGACCTAGACAGATCATCTAGTCTGACCCCTGCCATGGGCAGGAAGGAGCACTGGGGGTGGCAGGGCTCATAAGACCCCAGCCAGGTGACTATCCAGTCTCCTCTTGAAGATCTCCAGGGAAGGTGAGAGCACCACCTCTCTGGGAAGCCTATTCCAGGCTCTGGCCACCCTTACAGTAAAGTAGGTCTTCC
>NW_017728886.1:240465105-240470273 GCF_001723895.1 Crocodylus porosus | reverse complement strand
CATCCTGCTGCGCCCCAAGGATAGCCTCCTTGAGGAAGGACCACCTTTCCTGGAGAATAGTCAAAGCTACCTTATTAGCTACTTGATTCCTGTTAACCTCTTCACTCCATAGATATTAACAACTCTTGATCTTCTCTTAATCTCTCTTTTCTTCTACAATTTTCCTGTCTGGAGGAGTCATGGTGGGAAGGAGGAAGAAGAGTTACATCCCTGCTCCAACCTGCCATGTGGTCATGTTTGGGAGGGCTTCTGAGAGGAATGGACTCCCAGTGGCCATGAAGAGCTGGATGGGAGTGGTGGGGTGTCACAAGCACCAAGGGCCTTTTGTGGGGAATGGGAGCTGGTAGGGTAGAGGGATTTGGGCACTATGGGGGTGGGATATGTGAGGGGCACATGGGCTTTGGGGTTGAGGAGGGCAGTGTGAATGAAATAAGATGTGAAAGGGGGTTGGAAGCAAGAAGGATTGTGAGTGAAGGGGGCTGCAGTGAAATTTGGGTACTCAGAAGGGGAGTGGAGGGCTTGGTAAAGGTATTGATCAGGGTTGGGAGCTGGGATTTGATGGGAATGGGTCTGTGTAATGGATTCCTGGGGCAGGGAGGAAGCAGGGTAGGACTTAGTGGGGTGTAAGGGGATGGTGTGGTCTACTGGGGCTTGAGGCACAGTGAGTTGGGGCTGAGTATGCGGGGATATGTGGGGTAATGGGGGCAAAGTGGATTTAAGAGGACAGGGGCAGTAAGAGGGGCCATGGAGGACCCACATGGTGGCATACAAGTTATAGTTCTGTCCATGACCAGGCTTGGGGTTCCCCTCCCCCTTTGGCCCCTGGTGGACTTCCCCACCCTGGAGCTAGCAGTCAGTCCCCACCTCCCAAACAGCTATATGCATTTTTGGTGAGATATTAAACTGAATAATATAGCCCTAATCCCCTAGTGTATTAGTAAAGTTTCTAGTTTGTTTTTTTTAACTGGAGAAAAATATGTACCATATTATATATGATGATGCGCCTTTTCAAAATCCTAGATCCACCCATGGACCCAACCAGCCTGTGGAAACAGTATTCATTTTAGGGATGTTTCAAAAAGAAAACCAATGGAACTGTCAGACTTTTAAAAAAAATACTACTTTTGACAAGTGTGTTTCACATCAAAAATATCTGAGAGGCTTTTGTGGTAGCATTTGATAGTATAACATCACTCAAGTCTGTTGCATTTTCATGTCTTCACCACCACGGAATTCACCTTTGGCACAAACTGGCAGTTTAATATGATGCTTATCAAAGGGGAAACTGCAGCCCCAGTACTCAGATAAGCAGATGTAAAGTCAATGTTTCTCTGAATTATTGGGTTGGTTTTTTTTATCAGTGAAGTTAAGAGTTTGTACTGAAAAAGTACAGATTTTTCTTTTTAATTAAATTTTAAGCACTTGCAGAATTTCTCCATGGAGGAGAGCATAAAGAAATAAGATGTGATGATGACTGCATATTGTACTGTTTTGTCTGATTGACATAATGCAAAACATCCTATGACTGGGTACTGATCAGCTCAGTAGCAAAAATCCATAGGTGTAATTGGTTCTCCTACTCTTCTGACTAGCTACTTTATCACCCATTTCAAAATTGCTTCTCTCCCTGCACTGTTTGATGAATAAATGTCTTGGGCATTAAAAATGTTTTGAACATGGCAAGTATGAGAAAAAATACAATGTGCAACTTTATAAACATGACAACTTTGATACTTTACAATAGAGCAAACTAATAAACTCACGTAAGAAAATTTTGACATAGAAATGCATATAATTGAAACCATCTTCTTTTAATGCCATTCCGTGTCAAATATTTCATCTCTCTGACCTCATTAGGTGTTCCTAGTCATTAGATACAGTGTTACTAAACAGTTTTAACTTTAAAGCTCTTCTGATTAATGATTAGTTCAACTGAGGTTTAACTGTGCAGGATTAACTAGATTTAAAAATGGCAAAATGCCATTGTAGCATTAATGCCAGACTTTAATGAGAAGCAGAAGTAAACCCCAAGGACCCTTATGATTTAATAAGGGACCACAGTCATGTTCTCATCTTAATTCCCTGTCAGATTTTAAGAATAACTATTTTCCTTATCAGCTAATGAAGACTATGCTGCATGGTCTAATACTTGAGAAGATAGTCTATGATTTTAAGATTAACTATATGTTGTATCATCCTAAATTGTTTCCTCCTGACCAGATCTTTTAAATAAATGTTATCATCAGATGGGGAAAACGTGTCATATCTTTTTATTATGCTGGCCTGTTTTTATAAACCAGATGAAAGCAAAACAAGATTATATGGAGAAACACTTCTTCACAGTGAAAGAACATGCTGCCTGTGTAGTGAAGCCATGTTTTCCTTTCTTTTTTTTGTATTGCTAATGTCACTATTTTTTATAAAGTCAAGTTTTTACATGAATTTTTGTGCTCTTAAAAGATGCTAAATGGGCAGATCTAGAGATTTAAATCAATACACTTTCCATAGACTATGTACAGCATTAAATGTTACCTCAGACGGAATTCAGAAGTTCCCCAAGGCCTTGATCCTTCAAAACCTTATGCACTTGCACATTAGGCTCATGTGTAAGGCCCTGGTTCAAGAAAACATCCCTTTTCAAGACAGCACTTAGGCATCTACTTAAACTTAGATAAAAGATGAACATAGATAAAAAGATGAAAAATCAGTACATTTTCATTTATCCAAGATAAACCAAAAAAGGTTTATCCAAGGATAAGGATAGGGTTAACTGAAATATTTAGATAATTTCAAAGTATTCGTTTGATTTCAGTTTTATAACATTTATTTTTCTCTAAGTCATCTGAGATTGAAAAAATGTTTTGTTTTCTGAACTGAGAAAATGAAAATGTATTTTAAAAAGTCAAAAGAGGATATTTTAAGAATTTCATATTTTCATTATTTTGAATTAGGACATTTGCTGGAAGTTACCTATTCCTGAAGAGAGTCTTACTTTCAGGGATGCAGCATTTTCCAGTGAAAAAGGTTTTGTCACAACATTCATGGTGGGATCCATTTATGATAGTGTTATGTTGATATTTGTGTCCTGGCAGCTGCACTGTGGGAATGAATTAGATCACAAGTCTTGTCTTTTTGTCCTTAGAGATTTTCGATATTTTAAAGCAGTATGTAGTATGGAGCTACAGTATTGGATGAAGAAATGTAACTGTGTTTTTGTTTCTTTACAGTAATATATTGTGCGTTTGCAAGTAAGGGAAAGTTAGGCATAATGTATTCATTAGCCATAACAGAAATTCTGAATTGAGGCCTCAATTCTGCCAAGTCTCTCGGGCACTTGCACGGCTTTTGCCTCCATTAGTAATTACAGTGACGTCAAGTTCTGTATATAAGCATGCCTACTCAGACCAGCAAAGTTATGCATATGCTTTAGTGCTCAGCAGTCATAGACCATCTTTCCAGAAGCACAACAACAAAAATTTGTTTTTCCCATTACTGGCATTAGCAGGTAGCTATCACATGAATGCTCCCAGTGCTCATTTTGAAAGCCCTCAAGTTGTCTGACCACCTTCTGGAATACTGTTTGCAGCACTTCAAAAATACAAAATCATCCTTTCCTTGGCAATCGGTTCATGATTGGTTTTGTTTTGTTTTCCAATTAGGACGAAGGACAACAAAAATGAAGGACAAGAGAAAGAAGAAAAAGAATTTAATGGAAAGGGCTCAGAAGCAACATAGCATCTTTCTAGCTACAGACAGAACAAGCCAGTAAAGACTTAAGGGATTTTCTATATGTATTTTCTTTGCAAAGTGCACAAAAGCTGCTATATGCTCCTGCACACAGATGCACTGTGGTTCAGCTGCTTTGACAGTATTGGTTGCAAATAACTTGTGAAAAATGTCCACAAGCTTGTTTGTGTTATTTATACTTTTTTTTTGTTTTTGAACATGAAGGGCAGGAGCACACTGAGTTGAATCAGTGGAAGTGGTGCCGAAGTTTATCAAAGACTTTGAGTTCAGTGCCTCAGAGATGGAAATGGCCAATATGTCGACAAGGAACTGTAGCAGGAAAGACATCTACAAATCACCATTAGATAATGAACTTGTGCATATTTATAAACAAAAGAGGGGGTCTTGGAGGTGTAGGTACTATTGCATTTATGGCCTTTGTTTCTTGTATTTGTACATTTCAAGAGTAAAATGTATACAACTACCTGCTTAGTGTTAATGTGCATTGTTCATACCACCTGTTACATTCAACACTTGTATAATAAAGCTGCTATAAGATGATATATCACAGGAGTTACTGCTTAGTGTTCCAGGAGCACAGTTGACCCCATCTGTACATATTATTCTGTCTGCATACAAATAAACTTATTTACTGTAAATTAATGCTTGCTTTTTGTGTGAAACATTATTACATGTTTAAATGTATATCATATTGGTTTCAGTAATTCATAAACGTAGTTCAGTATATGCTTTCTTCCTGTTTTAAAAGCTTCTACATGTTTATCAGCAGCTTCAGTTTTGTTTATAATGTCTAAAGCACTCTCAGATGAACTAGCATGCATTGATCTTCAGAACCGATAGCATCACATTTGGAATGTACATTCCTATATCTTTAATAAAACACAAGTCTTTTCGTGTCTATCGTAATCTACCTTGACTCTGAACTGAAATATTGCTTCTGTTTCTCACAGAAAGAAATCTGACCTTTATGATGAACCAGGGCGATGGTGGATGCTCAGTGTTATCCACATTTAGAGAGAAATGCATAACTCTCCTCATACCCTGAAAAGTAATATATCATCATCACTTCTTAAAACAATTACTTCAAAATCCTCTCCTCACTTGTTAGCAAAAGGGGCCTTTACTATAAGAGGTAAACCTCGCACTAAAAATTAGTCTTAAGGTGCAGTAGACATCAGTTCTTTTCCTGGCACTGCCAGGAAAAAATTAGGAATTTCAGCAAGTTTCATCCTTGCTTTAAATGTATTCTATTAATTCTTGCATACCCCATACAAAAGGAGAAATCACAGAAATCATACGGGATATTTTAGCAGTCTGGAATTATTGGACCTGTATTCTAAGCAATTACTTTTAAATGTCTGCTTGGAAGAGCAGACTAAAGTAGCTGTCTGCTGTCACTTGTGAATGCTTCCTCTGCCCCC
>NW_017728886.1:240462882-240465005 GCF_001723895.1 Crocodylus porosus | reverse complement strand
GCCCCCCCCAAAAAAGAAAGAAAAAGAAAAGCTAAGACTTTTCCATCTACTACAAGAGACATACAATGGTAAGTCATGTATGAATATCATATGAAATTAAACTTCTTATTGATTTTACTTTAATTCTGAAGTTCTCTAGTTCGTTCTTCAGTATTGACCTACAGCCAAGTATATACTGTACCCCAGGGGCAAGCAAAATACAGCCCACAGGCTGGATTCAGCCCTCCAGACCATTCTATCTTGCCCACGGGGCACCTAAAAAATTTAGAAAATTAATATTTATTTGCCCTGGCAGCCTGTCAAAGCTGACAAGAGACAGGGGCAGTAGGACCCAGGGGGAACCTCAGCAGGACTGAACAACCTAGCTCTGCTCACCGTCAGCCATTTCACTCCCTGCCCCAGCCCTGCTCCAGCACCACATGGCTGCTGGCTGCATCGCTGGACCTGGAAGCACAGGGCCGCACTGGTAGGAGGGTGTTTGTGTGTGTGTGTGTGTGTGTGTGTGTGTGTGTGTGTAGGAAAGCAGGCAGGGACAGTGTGTGTGTGTGTGTGTGTGTAGGCAGGGGCAGAGTGTGTGTGTTCATAACCTGAGTCCTACACACACACACCCCACTATACACATGTACCCACACATCCTTGCACTGCCATATACACAGACCCCCCACAACCCCTCACACACCCCAGCCACCCTCCCCTGCACACAGCCCCCCACAAATGCCATACCCACCCACACCTCCACACACACACTCTCATGCTCTCTCATGCCACAGACACACCCACAGCCCCCCACAAACCTATACCCACCCCACCACAACATACAAGAGTAAGACTTCTTTTTAAGCTATTGTGCAATCACCTCTATAACCTGTGTGTAGTGTACAATCAGGACAAAAATATTTTTTGCAATCAAATTAATGAATGTTGTAGATGTTTGCATTTTAGAATAGAATTTTGTATTTTTCTAGTTTTGAGATGGCAAAAACCCCTTGCTTAACGGGGAGAGACTTCTGGTAGCAAAGATCAGGGGTAGGGGCCAGGATTTCTAGTCACAAGATGGTGACCAGGGGCAGGGGCATGTGTCAAGGGGTGGGGCTACCATTGCAGCCCTCGACAGATTGCCTTAACTCAGTAAGCAGCCCTCCCCCCGAAATAATTGCCCGCCCTTGCTGTACCCTATTGTTAACTTGTCTGTTGCTGGGATGTTGTTTTAGACATTACAAAAAAAAATCAAGAAGATGCCTATTTTGTTGTTTGGTTATCAACTTCCTTAAAGCTACAATGGACAGCTGCGCAAAACCGTACTGCTAGTGGGTATCACTATTTTATCAGACATGTCATGAATGTTATGTTATCAATTACAATAAAACTGTATGGTAAACTGTTGAGTAAAATATTTTGGTACTTCTTAAAATTTAAAGCAGAGCTGTTCATTTTCTAAATGGCCAAGGGCCACACATTATGGAAACTGAACCAACTTGACCTACTGCCCCCTAAGCTACACACCATACGGGTGCCTCCCTGCTGTACCACAGGTTGTTCCACTGTCCCCTCAGGCAAGGGCAGGAAGAATCACAGAAAATTAGGCTTGGAAGGGATTTCAGGAGGTCAGCTCGTAATATGGGAAACAAGTAGGAGGAACTTACCCTCCTGCTAGCTGACACCAACCCAGACATAGTGGGGCTCACTGAAACGTGGTGGGACCCAATGCATGACTGGGTGGTGAATGTCAAGGGCTATAGCAGGGACAGAGGAAGGAAAGGCAGGGGTGTCGCACTCTACATTAAGGAGGAACACATAGCCTCATCAGGTAGCACAGAGTCAGAGGAGGGGCACACGGAAGTGCTCTGGGTTAGAATACAAGGCAGTCAAGGGGAAAGAGACTTAACGGTGGGGGTCTGCTACAGACCACCCAACCAAGGGGAAGAGCTAGAGTAGGAATTCTTAAGTCAGTTCATGGAGGAAGTTAGGTCAAAGGTGGGTGACCTGAGCTTTCCAGACATTTCATAGACATTAGGGCTGGAAGGGACCTCAGGAGATCATCAAGTCCAGCCCCCTGCCCAAAGGGCAGGAAGTCAGCTAAGGTCATAGGATCCCAGCAAGATAAGCATCCAATTTACTCTTGA
>NW_017728886.1:240445583-240462871 GCF_001723895.1 Crocodylus porosus | reverse complement strand
GGTCGTGGCTGAGGAAGCCAAAGCCCTCCTCGAAGCACCATTCCTGTAGCCGCCAGTTGGTCTCTGCGATGCACGTTTCATGCCGTCTGCCTTGTCCACTCACTGACAGGATAGAAGAGAAAACCACCTGTGCACCCATCTCCTTCAGCACGCACCCCAGAGCGTGGTAGTCCTCCATCAGGCGATCAGGGCTTCTCCTGGGCTCATTGTTAGTACCCTCATGGACTAGGACCATAGGGTAATAATTGGTGGGCTGGATTACAGATTTTTTAAATCCACAGGGGGCAAAAAGAAGGTACCAGGTAATGTCGGGACCCTGCAAGACATGCTAGGAAATTTGGTCATCACACCAGATGACAAAGCTAACCTATTTGATGACTTCTTTGCCTCTATTTTCCTCAGCCCCCCACCGGACCCCCCCAGGCCCCAGGGGAGGTGCACCTAGGCCATGGATCCAGGAGGATCCAGTCAGGGAACTTCTGGAGGGACTGGATGTATTTAAATCAGCTGGTCCAGATGATCTCCACCCTAGAGTATTGAGGGAATTAGCTGAGGTCATTGTGGGACCCCTGGAATGGCTGTACGAGTACTCGTGGTGCTCTGGTGTGGTGCCAGAAGACTGGAAGAGGGCCAATGTGGTTCCCATCTTCAGAAAAGGGAGGAAGGAGGACCCGGGGAACTATAGGCCACTTAGTCTTACCTCAATCCTGGGTAAGCTTTTTGAGAGAATTATTCTGGCACATGTCCACAAGAGGCCAGCAGGTGAGATTATGCTTAGGGGCAACCAACATGGGTTCATTAGAGGCAGGTCCTGTCAGACCAACCTGGTGGCCTTCTATGACCAGGTCACCAAATCCTTAGATGCAGGGGTAGCAGTGGACATAGTCTTCCTGGACTTTTGGAAGGCATTTGACACTGTCTCTCACCCTGTTCTCATTAAGAAACTGGGGGACTGTGGTGTCGACACCCACACAGTCAAATGGGTCGCCAACTGGCTGCAGGGCCGCACCCAGAGAGTGGTGGTGGATGGATCATTTTCAACCTGGAAGGATGTGGGCAGTGGGGTCCCCCAGGGCTCGGTCCTCAGGCCCGCACTGTTCAACATCTTCATCAGTGACTTGGACGAGGGGGTAAAAAGCATCCTGTTCAAATTTGCTGATAACACTAAGATGTGGGGGGGTGTGGGCATGTTAGATGGGAGGAATAGGCTACAATCGGCCCTAGATAGGTTACAGAGGTGGGCGGACGAGAATAGGATGGGATTCAACACTGGCAAGTGCCAGGTGATGCACCTGGGGAGGCACAACCAGCACCATACCTACAGGTTGGGGAACTCCCTTCTCATCAGTACAGAGGTAGAAAAGAATCTTGGAGTCATCATTGATACCAAGATGAACATGGGCTGGCAGTGTGGGAATGCAGTCAGGAAGGCCAACCGTACCTTGTCATGCAGCCACAGATGCATCTCAAGCAGTTCCAGGGAGGTGATACTCCCCCTCTATGTGGCACTGGTCAGGCCACAGCTGGAGTACTGCGTCCAGTTCTAGGCGCCAGATTTCAAGATGGATGTGAACAACATTGGGAGGGTCCAGAGGAAGGCCACTCACATGATCAGAGGGCAGCAGGGCAGGCCCTACAAGGACAGGCTACGGGACCTGGACCTGTTCAGCCTCCATAAGAGAAGGCTGAGCGGGGATCTAGTGGCTGTTTACAAACTAGTCAGAGGGGACCAGCAGGCATTGGGGGAGTCCCTGTTCCCCCGAGCACTTCCAGGAGTGACTAGAAATAATGGTCACAAGCTGGCAGAGGGTAAATTCAGATTAGACATCAGGAGGCCCTACTTCACTGTCAGGGTGGCTAGCATCTGAAACCAACTTCCAAGCAAAGTGGTGCTGGTTCTTACCGTGGGGGGTCTTTAAGACAAGGCTAGACAATCACCTTGCTGGGGTCGTTTGACCCCAGTACTGTTTCCTGCCATGGCTGAGGGTCGTACTTGATGATCTGCTCAGTTCCCTTCCGACCCTACTAACTATGAAACTATCTAGTCCAACCCCCTGCTCCAAGCAGGACCATCCTGACTAGATCATCCCAGCCAAAGTTTTGTCTAACTGGGTCTTGAAAACTTCCAAGAATGGAGCTTCTGCCACCTCTCTGGGTAACCTGTTCAAATGTTTAGTACCCTCAAAGTGAGAAAATTCATCCTAATATCTAACTTAAACTTCCCTTGCTACAACTTGACACCATTGCTCCTTGTTCTGACATTTGCCACCACTGAGAATAGTTCAGCTCCATCCACTTTCGAACCTCCCTTCAGGTTGTTGAAGGCTGCTATTAAATTCCCCCTCACTCTTCTCTTCCCTAGACTAAATAAGCCCAGTTCCCTCAGTCTTTCCTCACAAGTCATGGGCCCCAGCCCCTGAACCATTTTTGTTGTCCTCCACTGGACTCTGTCTGAACACAGTACTCCAGATATGGCCTGGCCAGTGCTGAATGGAGGGGAATAATCACTTCCCTTGACCTACTGGCAACACACCTACCAATGCAGCCCAGTATGCTGTTAGCTTTCTTGGCAACAAGGGCACACTGATGGCTCATATTCATTTTGTCTACTGCAACCTCCAGGTCCTTTTCTGGAGAGCTGCTGCCCAGACAGTCAGTCCCCAGCCTGTTCTGGTGCATAGGATTGTTCCATCCTAAGTGAAGGGCTTTGCACTTGACCTGGTTGAATCTCATGGATTCATAGCTGTCAGAAGGGACCTCAACAGATCATTGAGTCCAAGCCCCTACCTAGGCAGGAAAGAGTGCTGGGGTCAGATGACACCAGCCAGATGCCTATCCAGCCATTTCCTAAAGAACCCCAAGGTAGGAGAGTGCATCACCTTCCTTGGGAGCCCATTCCAAATTTTGGCCACCCTCACCGTGAATAAGTTTTTCCTGATGTCTAGCCTAAATCTGTTCTCTGTCTATTTGTGACCATTTTTTCTTGTTACCCCAAGAGGCGCTCTGGTGAACAGAACATCTCCAGTTCCTTGTTGCGTGCACCTAAAGCATTTGTAAGGGCCGCAAGATCACCTCTCAGCCTTCTTTTGTGGATGCTGAAGAGGTCCAGGTTTCTTAGTCTCTCTTCAATAGGACTTGGCCTGCAAACCCATAACCATATGAGTAGCCCTCCTCTGGACCCTCTTAATATCATATGATTATCCACATCCTTCTTGAGATTATCCACATCCTTCTTGAAGTGCAGCGCCCAAAACTGGACACAGTACTTCAACTGCGGTCTGACCAATGCTGCATAGAGGGGAAGTATCACCTCCTTGGTTCTATTTGTTATGCATCGGCTGATGCATGATAAAGTATGATTAACTTTGTTGATGATTTTGTCATGCTGTTGACTTATGTTCATCTTGGAGTCCACTACAATTCCGAGATCCCTTTCTGCTTCTGTGCTGCTGAGAGGGTCATTCCCCAGGCAGTAGGTATGCTAGATATTTTTATGCCCTAGGTGCAGCACTCTGCATTTGTCCTTGTTGTACTTCATCCTATTGTGTTCTGCCCACTTTTTCAACCTGTCCAGGTCTGCCTACAATCATTCCCTACCCTCTGGAGTGTTCACTTCCCCCTACAATCTAGTATCATCCACAAACTTGGACAGAGTACATTTCATGCCCATGAGATTCCTTTTGGCCCAAACCCCCAATTTGTCTAAGTCACTCTGGAAGTGGAAGCTGAAGGAGGAAGGAGGACCTCACAGCCCCCTTCTGCTCTGCAGCAGGAGTAATGGGGGAGATCAGTGGCTCTTGGGAGCCACTGGGTCTGCAAATTAACCCCTTGCAAGCTGCATGAAGCTTGTGGGCCACCAACTGGACAGCCCTGATTTAAAGAATGGGTTTATTATTAATGACCTTCCATTATAAGAGTGAACAAGTTTGGTAAGTGAAAATGTCTTTCCCCACCAACACTGAATAATTTAGAAATTTTCAAATCACACAATATTTTGTCAGTTATTTTCATGCCATTGTAAATGGATGTGGCCCTTAAGTCAAGTTTTGCAGACAAAACATAGCCTGAACCCCAGTGATCCAAAGTTTCTTAAATCAGGACAGCTTAAATGTTTCAGGTACTTCCATTTTTAGGTTTCATCAACTTAAATGGGACTTAAGCATGTGTGTGCCCTGTGTTGATGGAGGCTGTGCTCAATTCCAGAGTGAAGAAAATGGGCAAGGGAATCTAATGTGGTTGACATCAGGAAGAGTACTTTGCCCTCCTTGCACACTTGACGCTTCAATCCCAGGCCAGACCCCAGCAAAAAAAGAGCACCCTGACTATGTATCAACACAGCACTATTCAGTGCTATATAAATCCCCAAGTTGGCCTTAAACAAACAGATATGCTTTCCATTGCTCTGTTCTAAGAATTGAAATTACTACTGAACATAATGGCTTCTCAAATGCCTGAGATGGTAGCAGATGGGTGGGGTTACTACTCACATCTCAGTACCCAAATACTTGTTACTATTTCAAGATTACATTTAAACGGAGAGGGAGGGAACCCCAGATTTTATAATTGGAAAGGAACTTCATTATTACAGGTTTATGTAAAATACTGATGCCTCATGACAAAATCTCTCTCAGAAACCCTTTCTTTTATGCCTGGTCCCCACTTTAAAGGGAAGCCTTTACTTACCTTCTTTTCTCTAGCTTGACTTTCAGGGATCTGCCCTTTAAATTTGTCTGAGTCAGTCAGGTCCAACCTTAAAGAAACCATTCTGACCTAATTGCTACTTGCTGTGTCTCTTCTCTCCTTGCTGGTAAGAGCCTTTTAAAACTTTTGCTATGTGCTTCTTCCTTCATTTCTATGCTACAAACAACTATTAAGTTGTTTTTAAATCTTTTTGTTTTCCCGCCTATGTCTCAATATTGAAAAGATGCAAATGATGGCTGCATCCTTTTCATAAGGGTGGCTACAGGATGAAGTTGAATGCTTTTAAGATACATTACCACATACTCAGGTCTGGATTAACCCTTTAGTAGGCCCTAGGCAAACAAACTCATGGGCCCCTATTTAATACTGTATATTTACTTTTTTTCACTCAATAATTATAATACATAAAATAAGCACAGCTGGGCACCTTCTTCACTTAGGGCCCTAGGCATGTGCTTAGTTTGCCTATGCGTTAATCCAGCCCTGCACATACTGTTTCTTCAATTAACCATTACTTCTGTTAAAAAACAGCTTTTGGGGGGAGATGGGGCTAGAGGGGAGAAAGGGAGAGGAAGAAGAATATTTTTCAAAGTGGATTTTTCAGTAAAACAGAGAGAACAAAATCTCTTAGCTCTTTTACTACCTCCCCCCCCCTCCCTTTTTAGTTCAAAATGTCTGTAAAAGTTTAAATGGAAATTTCAGAGATCAAAACTTTCTAGGTTAGCTGTTTAGTTTTATCTGTTGCTATACCATAACATAGAATGAAGACTGTAATTAGCATCTGAATGAGTAGCTCTTATTATGATAAATCTGCTATTGCAAGCTATGTAGCACATTCTGTTTTGTTCTGGATGTGAAGCAATTTTATCTTTATTCAATCTAGATTTCTTTTTCAAGAAGCTGTGCTTGACTTCCTTTCCCTTTCACTTACACTGGTGAAACTTCCATAGCTTCACTGCAGTTCCCTGCTATATATATCTTCCTAGGAGTGAAATCACTGACCTGGAGTCCAGGGGCTGTTAATGTTATCTAATCCACCTGGCACCTGAAAGAGGTCCAGACAAGTATTTTAAGTGCAATTTCACTCTGCAAAGAAATTATACAAACTGTATTAGGAACACAGCTCTGGAAGTTACCTCCTAGGACCTGGGTCACATCAGTCATTATGTTGTGGGGCTCTTTGTTCATGACTCGTTTTTCATATGAAAAGTAGTTCAACCCACATTCTTTAAATGGACCTGTAGAATCAAGCTGGAGGCTTTCACTCTTGCACAGCATCACTTACTAAAGGTTCTGCAGGCCAAATGCTGCTTTCTGTTACCTCTCCATAGCCTCTTTCTTTTCAAATTATGCTCTCAGTGCCAGCTGTGCAAACCCAGTGCTTACCTAGGGGTTCCTAGGTGCAGCTGGTTAGAGCTTTGTAAACAGCCTGTCCACACCCTCAGGAAAAACTTCTGGTAAGTGAGAAGCTGCACTTCTTGCTATTAGCTAGTTTTCAGAATAGAACTACAGGTTAAATTCGATGAAGTAATTGTCCAAACAGTGTAGTCGCAAAGTATTTTCATTAGTATCCCTGGCATGATATCAGGGACTTTTAGGGAAAACAGAAAAAACAGACTGGAGGAGAATAGCAAGAGTTTCTGTGTTGGCTTCCCATCTACTTCTAGGTGAAATATACAGTTTCTTCTTGTCTTTTCACAGTACTTTGTGGACTTCAGTGGCAAATTATATTTCTTCTATAGGATGGTTCAAAAACATGATGAAAGGATATCATTATTAAGTTTCATAGATATCAGTCATACTGGCACAGAGCTCTGTCTCTGGCAATCTAGCAAACGCAAAGACTTTCAAGAAGTAGTGCAGACTTACCCTCTCAGTCAAGCCTGTTTGACCTTGGAAAAAATTCTGGAAAGGTGCAACTTGGGTGAGGAAAATTGTTATTGCTGATGGTGTTGGAGCAGTAAGAATTTCTTGGGTGTTTTAAAAGATTTTATAGGGATGTCCTTTAAGCAGCCTGTGACAATAACCTGCATATTGTCCTCTCCTCCATTCATCTCCCCCTCCCAGTCTTAGCTGCATGCTTGCTTTCACATAGTCCCTCTGCTTGGAATATTCCCTTGCTCTTCCTCTATCCTCTCTCTGTCCTTCTTCCAGGATCATCTTTCAGTACCCTTTTTTCCAAGAATTATTCTTCTGCTGTCTCTCCAATTATCTTCTCATATCCTGCCAGAGGTGTATGATGGTCCTGGGTTGGTCTGTAAACTCTTAGTTTCTATTCTGTGAAGGTCTGTGTACAAATCAGTATGCATTAAAGTGAAGCATAAAGTCTGACTGATAATATTTAATATATGATATTATTTTGCCTCGTTCCTTGTGGTGCATAAGTCAGACCAATCATTTCTGTCTTGTCCATCGTCTATTTTTGTGCTTTTTGCCTCTTTAATTCTCAGCTCACTTATATCTTTGCTAATGGCTTCTCACTGTGATATTCTTGATCTTTCATAGGTTCCCTCCCTTCCTGTCAGCTTCCAGTTTAATGCTTACTTTGGCATCCTGTATGCTTTATTTTTTTTGACGGAAAAGGTGGTTCAGGCTTGTAGTAACTTGCCCACTCTTTTCCTATTTTCTCATTTATTTCCAGCCTTGTGACCCTTTCTGTCCACCTAACTTGATGTTCTTCATAGACACTGTGCAAGTCCAAAGCAGCTAGTTTTGTTGCTGTATTTCTGCTCCAGATCCCAGTGTCAATATTATACTGTTGGTATTTTACTAAAGGGTTGTTTTTTACCCTTCTTCCTTCCTTCCTCCCAGTTTCCTTAGGACCATAATTTAGGGAACTCCCATGAGCTGTGTGCTGCAGATAATGGACAGCACATTACTGACTTGCAGATGTGTTGGCTTGCACTTTCGAGTGAGGAAGCCAACTACACTGAAGGAAATGCAGATGCTTTGGAGAATAAGAGTGTAGGTAATACACCTTCTGTAAAGAAATATATTAATTTGCACTTTTTATGTGGTCAGCTTCACTTTCTGGGGTGTGATGTGAAAGGAAAGGGAAGAGGTACAGTCCAGGAAATTACTAGAGGCCTTTGCTAATCACTGCACTAAACCAAGTCTGGGTTGCCATTAGAAATAAAACCAGCATCGCTGAACAAGTGTTCAAGTCCTGTGGGGAATTCACTTGCAGACCTGGGTTTTTTTACCACAAATAGCCATGGCCATAACCCCTAATTCCTGTTTTCTTATTTCAGATTTCTATTGATAGGTTCATAACTCCCCACTTAATTGCTTAGGTACTTGAGAGGCCGAGGCATCTACCTAACCTGCCTAGTAAAAACTTACTTGGACACAATTCAACTACTAGACATGGTCAGAACTGATAACCATCATGGCTGAATAAAAGGTTTAGGTGCTTGAGGCAGTTAGTGATTCATACCTCTCAAGAACCCCATTCTCCTACAGATGCCTGTTCTGGTAGGTGTGCTCAGAGCATGTTTATCGCACATTGTACGTTGAGTTTAGCATCCCTTTCATGCAAAGGGATACAATGCAAAAATATGGAAAATGCCCATATTTGGACAAGGGCTGAGTGATTAAAGGAAGTGGGAATCTAGGCTCCTGGGCCTCCTCAGCCTAAGGATGCTCAAACCCACATCTTCCATGAGAGTGCCCTTGTCACCAGCCCATTAAAGGCTGGACTGAGGGCATGTTCCACCCTTTATGTTAGACCACTGTACAGACAGAAATGCAAGAATCATGGGGCTAGAAGGAGAGCAAGCAAGAGACCCTGCTTCTGTAGCCCTGAAAGGAAAGTGCTGTCCTTTGGGATGGGTATCCTGAGCTCTGATCCCTGCTTCCAGTGCAGCTAATGAAGTTTATTTAATGACTCCTCTAATGCAAAATGCCTAAGTAATCCCTGGATGAGGGGCAGAAGTCTTATTTGACAAGATAGTGCCCTCCCCTGAGTACAAAGTCAGTCTTCCTCCTTCTTGCTTTCCTTTAGGCACCAAGATTCTTGAACTTCTTTCTGTACAGTAGCTAAGTTTATTTCTAGATTACTGACTAGGGAACTGTGGGCACCTATACACATGCAGCAAGGCTGCTCCAACACACGGTAAGTGTACTATAAGCATGTCAGAGCAGCCCCATTCAAGCTTTAATTAAAGTGCCCCCACCACCATTTTTCAGCACAGGGATGCTGATACATGTGAGGCTCTAGGTACTTTAATTAGAACAGCTTTTGGAGCCACTTTAATTAATGCGCCCCTGACCCCACTCCCAGATCACGTGTATAAACACCCTGTGTGTTTGCTTTCATGCTCCCTCCTCCTTCCCCCATACTTAAGCAGAGGAGAAATTGAAGCTAGGTGTCCCATTTTCTGGGTTATTGGCCTAATCATGAGTCTGTTACATGCATAGTGGGTGGTAGCACCACAAACTTAAGTGTAAGCTACTTGTTGAACACAAAGGAATTACTTGGGTCATGGATGTCACACTCACTCTGGGCCCTGGATTGATCCAGACTGTAGGGGCTCCTGAGCCCAAAGCTACTGCTGTGCAGCTACATTTGGAGCTGTGCAGGTCTGGGGGCTATCATTGATGGCCATATCCATCAGGGTCCAGGGGCCTGAATTCTGTGGCAGGTCACATCCTCCACAGCTTCCAGTAGATATTTGGAACTGAGTCCCCAGGCCTTACCAGGGAGATTGGGATGTTCACAGCTGCATATTGAGCCAGGCTCTGAACTCAGTCATGTGAGGTAAGTTTGCAGTAAATTTATTAAAGTTACTCGCATTTCATACCTGAATCTAGCCCATAATGTTTTGTTTATATGCTAATCTAAATGTCTTCTGTCCCATGAATATGAAAACCCATTGATGGCTTCATTTGGGCTATTGTTTGTACAAATGCCATCATGTAGCAGTCAAAAAAATTTGCCCTCTTGAGTGTTGTCTCGTGGCAGCTTTCATCATAGAGGAATTCAAACTCCTTTACAGACAAGGTACACTTCAATTGCATCCCAACCTGGCCCCCAAAATGCAACTAGCTGTAATACTCAATAGGAATAAAATAATATACAGTTGTTTGTGTAGGAAGTGAAGATATTATTTCCCAGTTAAAGCTACACAGATAATTTAGCTAGGCAGAATATAATTATCTTTGTTGGAATTTGTTTGGTTCATCAGTCATAGAGTATTTGATCGTATGGTTTGGAATTAAAAAAGAAAGAAGAATTAGTATTGACTTGGGAAAAATTAGAATAAAGTTGTAAATGCTCTTTTGAAAGATGAAGGGGAGCATTTAGGGTAAAATGGTGTGAAATGAAGTGCAATGAAGAAACCCAGCTGAGTGCTAAGCAATTTACAAGGGAATCTGATTATCCAAAATAAATGTGCTGATTCAGGAGAGATGAAATTAGGACGGCTAGAATATAGATGGGAGAAAGTGGTAGTGTTGATGTCAGTATGGCCAGTGTAGTGGGCCATACTACAATGTACAATGTGTGTAAAGGCTGAGATCACAGTATGAAGGACTAGGGTCAGACCTTACACACAAACCAATTTAATTGATCAGAAACTGATTTAAACCTGTAATAGAACATCAGTTCAGTGCACATAAACCAGTTTCAAAATGGCTGAAACTGATTTAAGATAAACCTGGTTGAAAGTAGTATGAGACTTAACTGATTTGGGTCAAACCAGTTTATGCAATGTCTGTCCCAGACCCCTTCCTGGTTTAAGTTAAACCACAGTCCCCCAGCATCCCAGATGCTTTGCAACCCTGGGCTATGCTGTCTGTTCCAGAGAACAGGGCTGGCTCTTCCCCTCTGCTCCCTAACCAGAGCTCCACTGGAGACTGTAGGCACATCAGGGTCTGCCTTGCTTCTCCCTGCTTTACCCCCCACCGTCTTTGCCCCCCGCTGCTGACTGCTCAAGCAGGGGTTTTCCCCCTCCCTCCCTTCTCCCACAGCATGGACCCCAGCCTCATGGACTCTAGGCATGTGGTATGCTAGCTAATGCTTAGAGGTGTCTGTGTCTCCAGTTTCACTGGGACAGGCAAACAGAACAGTGTCCCCTTACTGCTTTTTGGAGCTAATCAAGAGCTCACCTGGTAATGTCCCTCCATTCCTTCCTTGGAAAAAGCTGTTTCCAAAGAGTTTGAACTAATGAGAGAGGCTTTTGTTTTGTTGATGGGTTGATAAATGCTGTGTTATCAGTGTCCTGCTGGGTTCCTCATCTGTCAGGTTTGCAGACTATATGAAGAAGCAGGGAGAGAGAAACTGAAAATCTCTGTATTATGAACAGATGCATACACTTCACACCCCCCCCTTTGCTTCAGAGTGCTAGCCCAGGGCTGCGGTCTGGCAACACTCCTGCCCCTTGAGCAGTGAATGGGTAATAGCCTGGGAGGGTGAGGCAGGGTGAGGTTTACACCCCTCCCTAATGAGAGGTCCTGCTGTGGCCTGGCAGTGCCTCCCCCCTCTGTTCAGCACTATGGAAGGGAAGAAAGGGCTCCTTTAGCACCCCCTGGCTTCTAGCCTGAGCCACTCCAGGCACATGTCTACATTTCTTCAGCCTGGAGGGAATGTTTGTGCAGTTGCAAACCAGTTCAACCTAGACAGGTTAGACTAACCTGCAAAGATCAAATCAATTCAGGCTCAGGCTTTTTGTATGCCTGCCCTAGCCTAGCTGACTATAAGTGACTGTATGAGTTGAGGAACTTTAAGGTTGCTCCAACTTATGCAGAAGCTAGGTGCAGGCCATTGTGTCTTGGTATTACCCCATCTCCCAACCTTAGACTAAGACTAGCCTGCCCTGGCCTAGATAGGGAATCTAGGCCTTAATATCTGTAAAATTCTATCACTTATTTCCTATAATGGAATAGTGCTCAATAGAGCAAGAAATATGAAAGAAAAGCAAAACAGCTATTCTCCACAAAGCAAAGCCCCTTTTAGTGGCTGGCACCCTGAGATTTTACGTCCCATACTTTCTGCATCTTATTAATTGCACAAATCAGAGACCAAAGCAACTGCTGGAAATAGCCTTAAAATTCAAGATGTATCATTCATTCTACTCTTGGCAACATTAGACGTACGATACTGCAACTATAATGCATGCCTTTTTAAATTAGTGCATTACCAAAAGAAATAAGTGATTAACTATGTTTCATTTTATTTTTAAGCTGTTATTTCAGGGATTCTTATTGGATTAAATGGATACTATCCAAGTTTCCTTTTATTTCACTCCTCAATAGCAGGGCTGCATTCTAATTATACTGTTTAATTTGTGAGGAGTTCTTTGTCATTAAACTTTCAAAAGCCTGATTGGGGAATCTGTAGCACAGAAGCTAAAGGGACCACCATCCACATTTTTACCCAAATCAGGGTTGAAGGAAAACAGATGTTTTGTTAAGTGTCCAGTGGGTTTACAGATTTAAAAGGTTTATCCTAAGCATATGATATGCTAGTTGTTCAAGCATTAACATTTTTTATTTATCAAAACAAAACATTTCTATTATTTTTCTATTCTGCAATGTATTGTAGGACTATGTTTCCTATCTGACACTTAGAGTATACTTAGATTGAGTTTTGGAATATGTACAGCATTTCTTCCCTTGTTTCTGGAGGCTCATACTGGCATTAGCTCAGGTGCAGCTAAGATAGAAAGCAAAATACAGCCTAAAAACTTCTGGCCAAGCTGAAGAGCCAAGCTTTGGATCTCTTAAGCCCTACCCTTTGGCTCATGACATGTTTTGAAGAATAACATTAGATGAACCCAAAGGCACATGCCTGCAAATGCTCACTCTTGTGACGAGTCCTGTTGTCAATATGACTTTTCTTGTAAGCAAGGCTCTGTAGATTCAGTACCCATAGAAAGAAAACAGAATAGTGTAGCTGTAGTTATCCATATACCAATAAAACTGTAAGTATATTGTCAGTGGTTGTAGATATGGCACAGTATGGGATAGTGTGGGTACAGAGTTACCACAAGTTTAATGGAAAGTACAGTACTACAAAATGCAGAGGAGTTAGAGGGAACAAACCATCTCCAAGCATCTCCTTGGCTAGGGCCCAGACACACTTATGTAATAATACAGATATGCACTGACACACCTAAATACTGAGGTGGGGATATATATATCTATAGATATATAGATATATATCTGACAAAGATTGTGAATGCTACACACACGCACAGACACTTTGTCTGTGACGCACAGAGGCTTTGTCTGTGACATACTTGTTAAATTCTATGCTTGTTCTGGGAAAGCAAAATAAAGTTGCTTCTCTCAGTCAAACCCTGCACGGAGGTGTATCATTTGCTTTGTAAACAGAAAAGGCATGTATGATTTAGATCTTTGCCATCTCTTTCAGAGATACAAACCCATCACCTCCTTGAACATGAAGTCTTTTCTCTGATCTTCAAGTGAAGGCATTGTTAAGATGGGTTGTGTTGTTAACACAGCCTGTGGGTACCACTAAAGCATTTCACCTATGAGCTTGATCTCATGAAAGCTCATGCATCTCTGATTCAGTTAGTCTATAACAGCCGTGTTCAGTGTTTTGTCCCCACAGGCCAGATGAAGGTCACGGAGCCAATCCAGGCTGGATCAGGCCTCACAGGCTGGGGTTAGGCCCTGCACTGCTTCTACTTGTCTCCATATGGTGGGAGTGGGCCCCATGCTGCCTCTGCACAGCCCTGCTTGCTGGGATGAGGCCCCACATGGCCTGGGTCAGGCCCCAAGCTGCCCTTTGTGCTTGGATCAGTGTTATGCCACCCTGCACACCTAATCTAGCTGGCCTATTTGACTCTCCATGGGTTTGGTAATATGGCAGCTGTGGAGCAGCAATTGATGCTGCCACTTCTCCCTTGCTGCCAAATTTTTGGATCCATGGGGAGCCCCGGGGGCTGGATGACATGGCTCCAGGGGCCAGAACTGGTCTACAGGCTAAGGGTTGAGTTTTCCTGGTCTACAAGATGCATCTCAACCCTGCCTTCTACCTGTTATTATGCACAGATGTTAAATGTGTGATGGAAGAAAAGTGTTTCTTCTAGCAAAAAAAAATCCAGCTGGTGAAGGAGTTACTTGTGGAATAGTACTGGCTCTTCCACAAGAAAAGGAGAGGCCCACTAATCAGTAATATCACACTGCAGCCATACCAATTTGAACAGCTGTATACTTCTCTAGGGTGGTGAGGAACCTTATTTCCCAGAGTCCTCTGGTTTCCCTCCAAGGGAGATAACTGGCTCTGTGATAGCTTGCTATCAAAAAGCCCTGTGGGGACCCTGGTATTGGGGACCCTGGTATCAGTGCCCCTTATCACTGAGCAGACTTGGGTCACCTTGGCTAGGGACAGACATTCAAAAAGCCTGTACCTGAATTGATTCAGTCTTTGCAGGTTAGCTTAACTTGGCTAGGCTAAATCAGTTTTGTAACCAGACAGACATCCCAGAAATGCAGGCACATGCCTGCTGTGGCTCAGGCTAGAAATGGGGAGGGAGGAGGGGTGCTAGAAAAGCCCTCTCTTCCCTTGCACAGGGCTGACGGGGTATGGCCAGGCCCCGGCAGGACACTGTGATTACAGAGGGGTTACCCCCTTGATAACAGAGCATTTATCAGCTCTTTTATCAGCATTTAACCCCGCATCAGAAAACAAAGACTTGCTCATTACAAGCTCTTCTTAAACACCTTTTTCTAAAGGAAAATGCATACCAGCCTCTAGCTTCTTTATTATTTATTCCATCCAGGAAGAGCACACACCAGTTGCAGATGCTTCCTCAGCCTGACAAAGGGTTTTTAAATCCAAAAGCTTGCTAAGAAAAATTTTTCCAACTATTTAGTTGGTTTAATAAAAGATATCAAATTTACCCAAAGAACCTAGTCATCCTTTTCCAAAGGAAGGAATGGAGAGACATTACCATCTGAGCTGTAGATTACCTCCAAGAAGCTCTAACCAGACACTGTCTTGTCTGCCTTACACAACATTAGCTAGCATACCACAGTCTGTGCTGTGAGAGAGAGGAAGAAAGGATCCCTGCTTAAGCGGTTAGTGGTGACAGGAAGGGGAGGGGGGCGTGGGGAAGCCAGGCAGGCAGAGCCTGCTGTGCCTACAAGTCTCTGCCAGAGCTCCAGCTAGCAAGCAGAGAGGAGGGGCCAGTCCTGCTGTGGAGCAGGGAGCCCTGCCCAGCCCAGAGAGCATGTCAAAATGCTGGGGGAGTCTGGTTTATCTTAAACCAGCAAGGGGTCTGGGAGAGACATTGCATAAACCTGTTTCACCCAAGTCAGTTAAGTCTGATGCTATATTTGCCTAGGTTTATCTCAGACTGGTTTTGGCCATTTTCAGGCTGGTTTATGTCCACTAAATGTCTGTTCTGTTACAGGTTTAAACCAGTTTCTGATCACTTATACTAGTATATGTGTAATGTCTGTCCCTAGTCCTTGGGACTATGCAAGCAGGGGGGCAATCTCCCACTCTGGATTACCCCAGAGGGTCTAAGCCCTGGCTGAATGCATTCTCCTACAGTCCTGCTGACCAGCTGATTGGCAGGACAGACAATGGGGGCATTTTCTAATGGCTAGAACCATCTCTCCAGAAAGTTTCAAGCCACATCACATTGCCTTCTGTCCCCTGCACAGGTGGGGGAGGAGGGAGCATTTCCCTGGAGCTGAACCCCTCTGGGGTTTCCCCCTTTCTGCTGATCGGCAGGAAAAGGAGGGAAAGGGGCATTCCCACCCATGGTCAGCCTGTCTGCCATGGGACAGGGAGAGCAAAAGACCAGCTCCCTGTTGCCCTCTGGCTGGAGAGCTTGCATTTGAGGTGATTTTCTTGCTCTTCAGGCAGGGGGCTGGAACACTCCCCCTCTCATCTCATTTTCTAGTATTACACATTTTCTGGAAATTTGCAGCCCTGAAATTGATTGTCTGTCCATTTCCTAAGTTAGTACAGCAAGTATTGAAATAATGGAAGCATAAGAATGCCCTGACTGTCACACGTAGGTTTTAATCATAATCAATAGTATATTTTCATGTACAGAAGGAAGCGCACGTACACTTCTGAACTTAATTGAAAGCCATTGCACCATGTACAATATGTTATATATTTAGGCCAGTGACATTTTATTTAAACTGACAATTAGATGACTGTGAGTTTCATAATTTTTCCTTGGCTCTTTAGAAAGATAGCAGGCCTTTAATTTATGCATTTTTGTTCCTAAGAAAAGAGAAAATATTTGTTGTTGTTTACTTGAGAAAATGACTCAAAGGGTTATAATTGCTAGTTGAGAACTACACTTTGGTTATGAATGATTTCAGTCAGTTGGTAATTTTTTTTTAAATTTCAAAGAGCCAAGTGCCCACTTTCTAAATGCATGCACAATAAAAAGGAACCTTTTGAATTAAAATGGTTTTAAAGTGTGAAGTGCAGAGATTTATGGCAGAAATATTTGAGCTTTATAGAAATGCAGTGATAGTTTCATAGTAAGCTGTGGGATGTAGTTACTCCTTTTAAAATCCCATTTTTAAACTTTTCAGTGTTGGTACAGAATGAGCTACATTGGTAGCACTGATACTATTGAACTCTCATAAATTCAAATATTCTTATTTTTTTTCTCTTCATTCTCTATATAACCTTTCATATTTCCTTTAAAGACGAGTCATGGAAAAATTGGAAAGAAATTGTAAACAGTTCTGCCTACTACATTCATTTCTGTGTTATACAAAGGATTTATGGACCAGATTATACAAATTTTTACTTATTTTGTTGTGGCCATTTGCACCAGTTTGTATCAGTGTTTTTGGAGACTGGCTTGTACTAAAGGAATACTTAACAAAAAAAGATACATGCAAATGTCGTTTGTAATAAGAAAAAGGTAACTATTGTTGTCTTTATTCAGTAGTGATATAAAATTGTAACAAATGTTATGATCAGTAGCAAATCTAATTAACTTAAGAGTATCTGACTGGATCTTATGCAAATTTATTTTTTCTAAAATGATGATTTGACCAATCTGGCTAGAGAGGTTGGTAGATGAGGCTAATTTGGGGGGAATTAAGAGTATAAATCAGAGACAAGGATTTCTTAGGGTGATATCTTTTATTGGACCAACTATGTAGTTTGTTCATTCAAAAGCTTGCCTAACTATATCTAAACTACATATCTGGTCCTAATAAAAGATATCACCCTAAGAAATCCTTGCCTCAGATAATTTTTGGACCATCACAGCTACAACATCACTCAGACTACGAAATAAATCAGGACAGAGAAGCATTTCTAATCTAGAAAGATTAAAAACAAAAGAGGGAAATAATAAAATAATAAAAGGTTACAGGGGTGGGCGGATGAGAACAGGATGCATTTCAATACTGACAAGTGCAAGGTGATGCACCTAGGAAGGAAGAACCAGCAGCGTACCTACAGGTGGGGGAACTCCCTTCTTGTCAGCACAAAGGCAGAGAAGGATCTTGGAATCACTATTCCCCTGAACACCGCCAGGAGTGACCAGGAATAACGGGCACAAGCTGGCAGAGGGTAGGTTTAGGTTAGCTATCAGGAGGCGCTAGTTCACAGTCAGGGCAGCTAGGGTCTG
>NW_017728886.1:240443011-240445483 GCF_001723895.1 Crocodylus porosus | reverse complement strand
GGGCGGATGAGAACAGGATGCATTTCAATACTGACAAGTGCAAGGTGATGCACCTAGGAAGGAAGAACCAGCAGCGTACCTACAGGCTGGGGAACTCCCTTCTCGTCAGCACAGAAGCAGAAAAGGATCTTGAAGTCATCATTGACAAGGAATAATGGCCATAAGTTGATGGAGAGTAGATTCAGGCTAGACATCAGGAGGCACTAGTTCACAGTCAGGGCAGCTAGGATCTGGAACCAACTTCCAAGTGAAGTGGTGTTGACTCCTACCCTGGGGGTCTTGAAAATGAAGCTGGACAGACACCCAGTCGGGGTCATTTGACCCCAGCATTTTTTCCTGCTATGGCAGGGGGTTGGACTCGATGATGTGCTCAGGTCCCTTCTGACCCTAGAAACTATGAAACTATGAATAAAATTGGATTCAATGAAACCTCCTCCTCCCCCCAAACTTTCTTTGAAGAGTTAGAGAAATAAATGGACACTTCTTATGTTTGCTCCTGGAGGTATTTATATTCCCAGGTACTGCATAATAACTGAATACTGCATTTGGCAGGAAGAGCTGTGAAAATGGATGAGTCAACCTCTGTGTGTAAATTAACAACAGTACTGAAAAAATTCAACTGCTCTTTCTTTAGCAATTTCCCATTTCTGTTTCATTGTGTGCCAAGTGATAATGAGTAATATTTTTCATTGACATTAATGGAGAACCAAAATAGAAACAGGTGCTTAGATTTGCAGAGTGGTGCTTTAAGATGCCCCTATGTTACAGGATCTTTGACTATGTTGCTGTTTTGTCCACTAGCTAGTAGTCAATTCAAGGCAATTTAGCCTTTAAGTAAATTTGTCTGTCCCTTGGCTGGACTTACTGTATGTGAGGCATACATAGCTGAAAGGCCAAACCAACCAGTATGCCTGTGGTCTGAAAGCAGCTGCCTGAGCAAGTGAGTTAATTGGAAGGCTTCTCCTGGCTGAACCAGTAACACTTGTGCTAACTTTTCCCAGCTGTAGGACATTGCAACATTAATCCACTTCCCAAAAGTCACTCACACCAATGAATAGAGTTAGGCCACAGTGGTTAACAAGGAAACCTATTTATGCAGAACTGTCATTTTATTTAACAACCCAAATTAAAAGGCAATATGGAAGGATTGTGTGGTTATATCTGGAGTTGGGTGGGAAATATCCCCCCCCCAGTGGGCCAAAATGTTTGCAATTCCAATATACTCACTTCCCAGGATATGGGAAAATGACAGAGCAGAAACTTGAACCTAGAGACTTGGAACTGTCCCAGCTGATGCCTGGCTGTTTCCTGTTTTGCAAGCTGCTTCCTGTTTGCTCTCCCTTGATATCCCCTGTGTCCCATCAGCCCCTAACTTGAGATTTTCCACATCCAGGTGGTTGAAAAATAAAATATATTGCAGAAAAGGCATATTTATATCAGTGACTGGTATGGAGAGCAAGTCCAGTAGAACAGGATTGTTGGCACACCCGTAAGTACATTTGATTGTAAGAAAAAGATTTCATGAGGTAAATAGTCCAAATCAGAATACAGAGACATTTCAAAATACCTATGCATGTTAAGGAATCAAAAGGCATTTTGACTGAGAATAACCATTTTAGGTTTTATTATTTTTGTAGTTTAACTCATGCACACCTGTAATTACGATAAAAGAGAACATATGGGAAGGATGCCCATGGCAAAATAGAGTACCACTGTAAAATAAAGCATCTGTCTTAGGACTTCTGATCTATCTAGTGTTTGTTTTCCTTGCTTGCACCAAATGGAGGTGATGCCCTACAGTAAATAGCAATGTTGCATATTTCCCTCATCTGCCTATTGCCAAGACCTTTCCAAGTGGCTTGAAGATTTGACTGAGGCTAATATCCTATATTGTAAGGACATCCTGCAAGGGAGCATGTGCAATTACTAGCCAGTCAACTGCTGAGCACCTAAAACAAATGAAGCATTCCAAATGCCCAGCCTTTGCTATGGAGATGGCAGTCTGAGAGGTAAGTACTTTGGAAAAGATCTTACCACCTCAAAAGGAGCCCCAGGGTGGAAAAGAAAAATGGGAATATTGTTCTAAAAATGTGGAAAAAGACCCATTTTGCCTTTATTGGCATAAGGACTAGGAATGGGACGATATGTACTTTTTCTCATTTTCTTTAGCATGTAGTACATATCCAAATGTGAAAGAGACTGACAAATCCACACGAAATCCACCAGCACGGTTTCATTAGGGGCAGGTCATGTCAGACCAACCTGATTGCCTTTTATGATTAGGTCACAAAAGCATTGGATGCAGGTGTTGCCGCAGATGTAGTCTTTCTGGACTTCAGCAAGGCCTTTGACACTGTCTTCCACACCATCCTCATTAAAAAATTGGGCAACTCTGGCATTGATGCCTACACAGTCAGATGGATTGCAGATTGGCTGAAGGGTCACACTCAGAGGGTGGTGGTGGATGGGTCA
>NW_017728886.1:240436739-240442173 GCF_001723895.1 Crocodylus porosus | reverse complement strand
CTCCTGCCCAGGCAGGGGGTCAGACTTGAAGATCTACAAGGTCCCTTCCAACCCTACTTCTATGATTCTATGAAAAAAGAAAACATGAAAACATGAATCTGCTCAACATGAACTATTGAATTCATCCCAACAGAAGGCCATGTAGGCAGAGTGTATCCTGGAAATTTGTCAAAGGATTGAACTGGAGCACATGACCCTGGAGAAGTGCATGATATAGTTAGTATAGTAGCAAAGAGCAATACTGGAGCTCCTTTTGTTGCAAGGACTTGTACTTCCTAGGCTATGAACAGACATTAAAAAAAGTCAGAGCCTAAATTGATTCAATCTTTACAGGTTAGTCTAACCTGGCTAGGCAGAACCAGTTTGTAACTGCACAGACATCCCCTCTGGACTGAAGAAATACAAGCACATGCCTGCAGTGGCTCAGGCTAGCAGCTGAGGAGTGCTAGAGCTGCCCTCCTTTCCCTTGCGTACTGCTGAACTTGGGGGGGGGGGGCACGGCCAGTCCCCATTAGGTTGTTCTTAATAAGGAGTTATATAGGGAGTTGACAGTATTTATCAGCCCATCAGAAAACAAAAGCCTGTCTCATTAGTTCAAGCTCTTCTTAAACAACTTTTTCCGAGGAAGGAATGGAGGCACATTATCAGGTATCTGTTGATTAGCTCCAAAAAGCCCTAAGCTGACATTGTCCTGTCTCCCACAGCAGGGACCATAGCCAGCGCGTGGTATGCTAGCTAACGCTGAGAGGTGTCTGTGTAAGGCAGGGGGGAGTGGGGAATCCTGGCTTGAGCAGGGAGTAGTGGTGGTGATGGGGGAGTGGCAGGGAGAAGGAGGAAGCCAGGCAGACACTGCTGTACCTGCAGGTTTTGCTGGAGCTCCAGCCAGGGAGCAGAGGGGAGGGTCCAGCCCTGCTCAACTGAAGCAGAGATCAGAGCCCAGCCAAGGGCTGCAAAGCAATTGGGATTCTGGGGGACTCTGGTTTAACTTAAAGCAAGAAGGGGTCTGGGATAGATTGCATAAACTAATTTGACCCAAGCCATTAAGTCTGATACTACATTAAACCAGGCACCTCACTGCCCCTCCCAACCCTCCCCTCCCCTCGCGTCAGTGTGCTGGGGGACAGGGAGGAGGGCCCTGCACAGCCTGATTTGCCCCGGGCTGTGGCCCAAAGTGGGACTCAGCAAAAGTGGAAGTGAGACTCCCAGTTTCGCTTTTGCTGTGTTGACCAGCATACTGGTTAATAGAGCATGCCAGTTAATGAAATGTCAGATAATGTGGATTTTATTTTGTATGTTTATTTGGGTACAGCTGCTCAAAAACTTGTTTTTTCATGACACAACTTTCTACCTATGCTCTCCATTCCCAAGAGAATCAAACCATGTTTTCTGGATTAATGTACCCTCAACTATATCCACCTCAAAATAGGAGCATGCTGTAACCCTGACCCTATTTCTTTGATCATTTTGTATTTGTACTGTCTCCAACTGTCCATAAGGTTCAGGAAGTCTCTCTTCCTCCTTTTCCTATCTATCGTATAGCCTGTTTCCCCTTGTATCACAAATATTGAGCAAAAGAGAGTAGCTACTGACATGAGGCCACATAATGATGAGAGCAAGCCTCATTTGTAAGGACCTAAGAAATGCACTCTGCCAACATTTGTCTTAGGATAAACTCAGACTGCCCTATTCTGTAATCCAAACATCTAGCAAAAGATGCCATAAGACAGGGATGAAGAAGGAAAGTGAATCTCCAAGAATGCCTAGAAGATTTTAACTCCATAAATATCCAGAGTAGTGTGGGGAGTAAAACGTCTGTCACTCGTTCCAGAAAACAGGCCTGAGTTTCTACATCCTTACATTGTTAACCTTTCCAGGCACCCTTGGTTTTCCCATTAATATGTTAATATTACTGAATCTTCCATAGTGATCAACCAGAACTGGCACCCCTTTCTGTGGAGAGTGCCTTTGGCCTGGTATGGGCAGCAAAAAACAGGCATGTGTCTCCCGTTTATAGTTTTGATATTGTTTGCCAAAGTGTAGCCAAATGTTCAGAACATTACTATTTTGTAATTACAAGGTCCATATATTATTTTTTCCAAACAATTCAAATGTTTTGCATCAGAAAAAGACTAACAGATTTCATTTCACAAAGGCCACATCATACAAATCTTCAAAAGGGGCAAGATCCTAATTAAACACTTTCTGAAAATAAGTCACTTGATCAGAACTGACCACTGCTTCCTTTGGAGGTAATCAGACCAAGATTTGTGGGTAACAAACATCCTGTGGAGGCAGCAACAGTGCTTGTTCTCTCAGAAAAAAAAATTATTAATAAAATATTCTTAAGCCCTTCATCCTGCTGAAATCCAGATTAAAAAAAGCCTTATATATTCGAATGTAGCTGTAATATTGAATATAGGACATTTTTCCTGGTATCTGAGGGTAAGAAAAACCCTCCACATGTGCTGGAATACCATAGGTCTTAATTTTGTATAAGGAAAAAAACAAAGACTTGTGAACAAAGTACTACATCTACCCTCACCTATATTGAAGAATAACTACTTGGGAATGATGGAGGCAGTTATTTTTAAACAGTTATTGGAGAAAAATAAGTGATTCCAGGGAGATGGCTGATTTGCCAGAACTAGAAATGCACAGGTGGATTTGTCTTATTGCCAGATTTAAAATGTTAAGTTTAAGAAGCTTTCTTCACTTTCATAAGCTTTTACCAAGAATGCAGGAAAACTATTCCCAATAATGTAAGTGGACTTAAGAACTTTTTCTTAGACCAAAACAGATTTATTTTTTGTGAACAGAGTTTTGTTAACTTAATTTTGTGCATTTGTTTTATACCTATATCAAAGACTAGATATATGAAAATATTATGGAAAGCTGCTCCCTTGGCAATTTCAGCTTTGCCAGAACCAAGGATAAGAGTTATTACAAAATGTGCTTGTATTTTATTTATATATTTATTTATTTTATGGGGATTAGTTTCTAAAAGGAAAGACCCTGCAGGGTTGGAATAAATGAACACAAAATCTTTGGAGCCCCCCTTTACCAGAGCCGTGCTAACCAAATGAGCACTGAATGGAGTGATGGTGACACTCTGTGGCAAAAGGGAGGAACTTCAGGTCCTCTAGCTCCTTGATTTCTGTAAACCAGGGATGCTGACTGATGCTGATGAGGGATGTAGTGGTGGCTAAAATACAAGGGTATGAGAGTGGCTGGCTTAATGACAGTGGGGCAAAAAGCCAACAAGGTTTGGGAAACACTCTATTAAGCTATATTAGGCAGTCCCAGTGGTACTGAGAAGACTTAGATTTGTAGAATTAATTTCATGCAGAAGGATCTCGGAGGTCTTTACCACAAAAAAAAAAAAAAAGAATGTGCCTTATTTTTCATATGTAGCTCTTAGCAGGATATAAAGACCATGGTGAATGAAGCCTGATTGCAATTCTCTCCGCAGAAAAGAGGAAAGGACCCTTTAGACAGATTTAAAATCCCTTTGGGGGTTACCCCAAGTTTCATATCAGAAGTAAAAATCTTTGATAAAGTTTTGTTTCCAGTTCTTATTTCTTCAGCTTCATGTTTAGCACAACTGAACAAGCCATCTTCATCAACCAAACATTCCCCTGCATTTGCCACTCAGAAGAATGTATGTCCTAGTCCTTTTGGTATAGTCACTTATTATTGGCTACTGTACAATGGGATTCTGCTTTCTTCTAAGTCATATTTATTGTCTTAACTGGCTGACCAAGAAATGGGTGTGGTTGAATGCATACAGTCTGCAAAATATGGTAAGTGAAAAGTAGGCAACATGTAACTGGGAAAGACTAAAGACGATTAAAATTTTGAAATCTTATGAGGCAGCACTTTTCCCTATGATGAGATTTTATTTTTGGTGTGGGGGATTGTTTTAGGGCTCTGCTGAAAGCAAAGCTTCAATATTACTTAATTTCTGAGGGGAACACATCATTGTCCTTGTACCAATGTTTCTGCGGTGGGTGGCTTATTTTAATACTCTGTTGTAAAGTATGTCCTCTTTAGGGGTGGGAACTGACTCAAAATAGTTTGTATGGAACGCCCAGTTCACTGGGGTGCTGGTCTTGGTAGGTTGTCTTGGTGCTACTTTAATACAGGAAAGAATTAAAAGTAAGAAATTTTCACATAGACTATATTGTGCTGCAGAAAGGAAGGATGTATTTGAAAAACAGCACTAAGGTAAAGTATTTGGCAGCTAAATTGTCCTTTCAAATACAGAAAATAGATTCCTTGCCACTTTATGCATTTGGTAGCGGCCCTTTTCTTGTGGTCCACATATATTGCTGGAGGATTTATATTTTCAGTCCCTATCTTTTGCTTATTTTATTTTTATTTTTATTTCACTTAATTTTATATTAATTCACTGTAAATATGTTTTTGGCTTAATCATCTGATTTTTATGCTGTATATGCCAAACACGACCAAAACTGTGGTGGCTAATATTGTCTGTCACTACATATTAGAGCCATGACACGTATTTGGAATCAGAAGGACAAGATGTTAGTTTGTCATGCCTCAAAAGTATTACAGCTATCTTTGTTGCTCTTTTTCCTTCTTTGTATTCTAAAAGAGTAAGGGTATGGGCAGATATTACACTGACATTGACCTATCTAGGGTTGATCAAAGTACTGAACTGTACATACATTATGGGAGTTTAGAGGAGGCAATGAAACACTTGGCTCAAGCTAACTTAGTTTGCCTAAGGAGGTGCACTACATAGATTTGGCTAATCCACATCCAACTTAACCAAGCATGCATGTGCTTGGAGCACAGTGCCAAGGCTGGGAAGACCCAGCAGCTTGCCCCAGCCCTGGGGCTCCACTTTTCCTACCTCCCCCCTCCCCTCCCCTTCCTCAGGCCTGCCAACCCCCCCAATCCTGCCTGCCTCTTTCCTTGCCTTGACCTACTTAGGTTGCATTTTTGGCATAGTTCCCAGCACAGCTGAATGTGTGCACAGGTGGGGACCCAATCTACTATCATGCAGTTTAGCATAAACTGGAGTCCTGCAACCATGTGCATATGCTCTAACTCATGTACAGGAGAGCTTCCCTCCCATAATTGCTTTTGGTTCAGCTCCTAGTAATCAACTTCACTGAAATAAGTGTTACTTTGTTTTATTAGAATCAGTGCCCTACTCTCCCTGCAAGAAAATTGTTCAGCTTCTTGCAGTCCCTCCTGTTTAAGCAGTTCTACCTCATACACAATAATTATGCTTCTAGTAAATGAAAGAAGAGAATGACTATATGACCTGGTGGTTAAGGTGTTCTAATGGGATTCCTTGGTTCAAATCCCTGCTCCAAAGCAGGCAGAGAAGATTTGAATCTAATGTTGGGTTATGCTATAAAAAGTAGGAAGGGAGGCACTTCTTGCTCTTTTTTTTTTTTTTTTT
>NW_017728886.1:240427082-240436639 GCF_001723895.1 Crocodylus porosus | reverse complement strand
TTTTTTTTTTTTTTGAATGCCCAGCTGGAGACACACTGGGTCTGTTACTCAGAAATGCCAAGAAAATCTGGAAATGAAGTTTGAGTTTGGAGTCTAAAGTAGCCATCAAAGGCACTTCTTGCTCTTTTTTTTTTTTTTTTTGTGAATGCCCAAAACTATTCACTTAATTTAGGTCAGATTTGCAAATAGTCACCTGAATTGAATTTTTTGAATAGTGTTAGTCAAAGTAGGGCACCTTAGAGAATTTATGCACGTGCTCTGGGCTTAGGGGGGATGGGACTTGATGCCCAGAGTGCCATGTGTATCAGCATCCCTGGGCACAGAGCTGTCCCAAGGGTATGGTGAATCAGGGTGACTGCCTTGGGCCCCATTCTTTGGGGAGGGTCCTGTGGAGCTGGGTGGAGCAGCCACAGCCCCTCCCATGGGGTCTGCCTGGAGCTTGCAGCTCAGACCCATGCAGTAGAAGAAGCACGGAGACTCCCTTCCCCCCCTACTTTGCAGGGGTACCACAGCCCTGCACAGTGTTAAGGGGGCCCTGCACAGGCCGATTTGCCCCAGGCTATGCATAGCCCTAACGTCTGCTTTGCCTGAGCATATATACACGTACTTTTGCCTGCTCCAATGCGCCAGAAATCCAGCACATTGGATCCGACTCTGTGTACAGATGCCCCCTATGCTGGAAAATTGTGGTGGGGGTGCTTTAACTGAACAAGCTTTAATTAAAGCACCCCTCCTGCTATTTTTCAGTGTGGGGATGCTAATAGACATGACGCTGGAGTCTACTGGAGCATTGTAATTAGCAAGATCCAGCTCTATTTAATCGAGTCTCTTCCAACACGCTGTAATTATAGTCATCAGAGCAGCCATAGGGGCCCTTGGAAACTAATTAGTTCAGAGAGGAATGTGCAACAACCTGCCTTATAGGCAACTACTTACTTCTTTATTTGGTTCATTCCTAGCATCTGATGAAGTAGGTTGCAGCCTCTGAAAACTCATGCCTATTTGAACCATTTAGGGCAGGGTATATTAACAAATTATGAGCAAGGTGGGAAGGCTGAGAGAATTTAAAGGGACTCTTGGGTCATTCCAACCAATGTGAGAAGTTTATTGATTAATTGAGAAAAACAAGATTAATTGCTGAGGATAAGCATAATCTTGTGGGATAAGCCTCTTCTCCCATGGAGTGGCCTCTGCCAGCTTTTCAGTCTCCACAGCACAGGATGTAGGGGCAGGGTGGGGAATCCCCCTTCAGTGTTCCCTCAGCCAAGCATCTTGGTAGGTGCAGCAGTCCCACAGGTGTTGTTGAACATCCTTCCAGTTACATCCCGTATTTAAAGATGGCTGGTAAACATGATCTTAATACTCTAATCAGAGATCCCTGATTGGCTTTATATAAATGCCTTTGTTTCACTGAAGCCTGCAGAGCTGGATCTGACCAGATTCTTTTTTGTGGATATGAAAGGTATCACTTAATTAGGGGTGCATACCTTTAGCAGCAGGGTACTACTTTATTTTCTTTCTTTACACTACCATCTCTCTCGCAATATAACTAAACATTCCAGCAACAATCCATTTACTAGTTCATGTATTTGCCACTGCAGCTTGCTGAATCTGGTTCCAGACTGATCTCAGGACTAGGATATTGGCAAATATCCTTGAGATACAAATACAGGCTTCTGTTAGGCTGCAGTATCAGGCTGATTTCACATATCTGCCTTGATTCACTTACACAGAGACCCACATGTCACAGCTGCTTCACGTCTCTGATAGCCACATATGTCATGAATGTCAGTTCTATGCCAACAGGTGGTACCTTAGGGCATTTTTACATGTGCTCCTGGACGCCGCGCTGGGTGCTTTAATTATTGAGCTGTGCTAATTAAAAGCGACTGTGCAATGCATATATCAGTGTCACTACAAATCCCCACGCTGAAAAAATGGTGGTGGGGCACTGTGAACTAAAGCATTGGATGTGTTTTATTTCAAAGTGCACTGCCACCATTTTGTCAGTGAAGAAATGCTGATACACATAATGTGCAAAGCTGCTGGAGTGCATCAGTTTCCGTGCTCCAGCAGACTTAATCAAGTCTGTGCTGATGTGCTAATGGATGTTATTTGTCAAAAGAAATTTGCTAAGCTTAATAGTAGGTTCTAGGTGGCATAGGTTGTTTGTAAGCTCTTTGCAAATGCAAGCACAGAACTAAGCACTATGGAGTTCAGGCGCATATCTAGGACTCTGAAACACTGCAGTACTATAAATACTGATCTATTCAGAATAAAATAAAAGTAACAGCTCTGTTCCTACCAAAGTGTTTGTCTAGGTGTTTGCTGATTCCTTGGGAAATGCAAAGGTGAATTCTGATTTATAACCATGTAAATCCACTCTTAACTCCACTCACTTCCACTATCCTTCCAGAATTACAGTGGTGTAAATTAGAATAGAGTCTGGCCCATAAGGAGCTCCAGCATGGCCAGCTTTGGGGCTGATGTGGAGAGGGGGGTAAATGGTGAGACTAACCTTACTTTCACACTGGTCTTCAAGGGTGTTGTTAAACATTACCTTTCTCATGTGTTAAATTCTCTTAAAGTAGGAGTGCCTACATTAATCAGGAGAAGACAAATTAAGTATCCTTTGAGCATCTTGCAGTTATGCCTCTTTGGCTGAGGATTATCTTCATCTGGTGTTTGGCAGCTCCTATTAGTAACATTAGTCTTGCTCTACAGAGAACAATATCAGCAATTTGCAATCCTCCAGTATACCTGACCAACCTGATTGCCTTCTATAACCAGGTGACTGGCTCTGCTGATGTGGGAAGACCAGTGGATGTGATATAGCTTTAACTTAGCAAGACAAGGTTCTTTGGGTGAATTTAGTATCTTTTATTAGACCAACTTAAATAGTTGGAAAACAATTTAAGCAAGCTTTTGGGTTCAAAAACCCTTTGTAAGGCTGAGAAAGTTACAGCAGTTGGTATGTGCTCTTCCTGGATGGAATGAAAAGTAAAGAAGCCAGAGGCTGGGCTAGGCTGGATGCAAGATAGTCAGTGAAGATGTAAACTGAGGAGTCAATGGGTGAGAGACAGGCTGAGTTGGGGGGAGAGAAGGGGGATGGATAGTGGAGAAGTACCCGGGGAGTCAGCTGTCAGGCAGGTTATAATGTGTCATAAATCCGATGTCTGTATTTAGTCCATGATTTTTAGTATCCAGGAGGCTGATGAAGTGGAGTTCATAAGCTTGTCTCCGAAGTGTTTGTAAATTTCCTTTGAGGATCAGGACTGAGAGATTGGGGAGAAAGAGTGGTTTTCTTGTGAGAAATGTGCCCCCACAGGTAATCGGGTATTCCTGTCTTTGATAGATTTCCAGCGTGCATTCATTCTGGTGCACAGCTGTTGTTTGGTCTCTCCTATGCATTTTCCATCAGGGCATTTGGTGCACTGGATGAGATGTATTACATTTCTGGAGGCGCAGCTGTAAGAGCTGGGAATGCTGATGGCTCTGTTGTGGGGTGTAGTGATTGTGGGGGTGGTGGAGATGCGTTGGCAGGTTTTTCATTTCTTGTCATGGCATGGGCTGGATCCATTTGGTGTGTTCTGGGCTTGAGGAAGTTTGCTTCTGGTGATGAGGTTGGCAAGGTGCTGTGCTAGTTTGAAGGCTAAGATGGGTGGCTCTGGGATGCTCTTTAAGAATAGGGTCTCTTTCTAGTATGGGCTGCAATTGTTTGAGGATTTTCCATACAGGTTCAAGGGAGGGGTGATATATCATAACCAGTAGTGTGCAATTTGTGGGGTTTTTTTCTTCTGTACTGCAACAGTTCTTCACGTGGTATCCGGGTGGCTCTTTCAAACATGTGATCTATCTCTCTGGAGGAGTGTCTTTACTGGGTGAAAGCCTTTTTAAGAGGTGGCAATCCAGGTGTTCTCTTCAGTGCAAAGTCAGTGATATCTGAGGGCCTGGCAGTATATCACATCTTTTTTGGTGTGTTTAGGGTGATTGCTGATTCTGTGCAGATATGTATGTTGGTCTGTGGGTTTCTTCTATAAAATGGTCTATATTTTATCATTTTCGATACTGATCATCGGGTCTTGTCTGCCTAAGTCCTTAGACCAACACAACTACTACCTACACCCTTGAACTTGGCAAGGCTTTTGATATGGTCTCCCACAATGTTCTCACAGGCAAGCTAAGGAAGTATGGGTTGGATGAATGGACTGTAAGGTTGATAGAAAACTGGCTGGAGCATCAGGCTCAGAGAATAGTAATCAATGGCTTGATGTCCACTTGGCAGCCAGTATCAAGTGAAATGCCCTAGGGGTTGGTCCTGGGGCCAGTTTTGTTCAATGTCTTCATCAATGACCTAGAAGATGGCATAGAGTGCACCCTCAGCAAGTTTGCAGATGACACCAAGCTGCGGGCAGTAGTAGATAAACTGGAGGGCAGGGTTAGGATTCAGAGTGACCTAGACAAACTGGAGGATTGGGCCAAAAGGAATCTCATGAGGTTTCAACAAGGACAAGTGCAAACTCCAGCACTTAGGACAGAACAGTCCTATGCACCAGTACAGGCTGGGGGCTGACTGACTGGGCAGCAGCTCTGCAGAAAAAGACCTGGGAATTATAATGGACAATAAGCTGAATATAAGTCAACAGTGTGTCCTAGTTACTAATAAAGCTAGCAGCATACTGGGCTGCATTGGTAGGTGTGTTGCCAGCAGGTCAAGGGCAGTGATTATTCCCCTGTATTCAGCACTGGTGAGGCCATATCTGGAGTGCTGTGTTCAGTTTTGATCCCCCCCACTACAGAAAGGATGTGGACAAATTGGAGAGTCAAGAAAAATGGAGGGGTCAGGGGCACATGACTTATGTGGAAAGACTGAAGGAAGTGGGCTTATTTAGAGAAGAGGATACTTGGGGGTGGGAATAGCAGCATTCAACTACCTGATGCAGGGTTAGAAAGAGGATGGAACTAGACTGTTCTCAGTGGTGGCAGACAGCAGAACAAGGAGCAATGGTCTCAAGTTGCAGCAAGGGAAGTTTTGGTTAGATATTAGCAAGAATTTTCTAACTGGGAGGGTAGGAAAACACTGGAACAGGTAACTAAAAGAGGTGATGGAAACTCCATCCTTGGAGGTTTTCAAGACCCGGCTAGACAAATCTTTGGCTGGGATGATCTAGTTGGGAATGGTTCTGCTTTGAGAAGGCGGTTGGACTAGATGAACTCCAGAGCAGCCTTTTAACCCTACTTTTGTGATTCTAATCCCAGGGTGCACTGATCCCAGGGTGCACTGCTCCTCTCCCCATGGATGATCCATCATCCAGAACTCTCCAGTCCTGGACTGACAGAGATTTGGGGAGAGCCGGGCAGCCACAGGTAAGTGTGGAGCTGTAGAGGAGCAATGGTAGGGTGGGGTGAGCAGGAAACTGCTGGAGAGTCAGATATCTGTGCAACAGGGCAGATTTGGAAGCTCTTAGCCATGGCCCTGTTTGCCAGCCCTCTAGCAGCAAGTCAGATCTGTGTACACTAGAGAGGATATTAACCTGTTAAGAGGTGCTGCACTTGGGCAGTAGGAACCAGCAGCATACCTATAGGCTGGGGAACTCCCTTCTCGAAAGCATGGTGGTAGAAAGAGATCTTGGAGTCATTAATGACTCCAAGATGAACATGAGCCAACAATGTGAGGTCACGGTCAGTAGGGCTAACCGTACCTTGTTGTGAGTCCACAGATGCATCATGAGCAGGTCAAGGAGGTGATCCTCCCCCCCACTCTATGCGGCACTGGTCAGGCCACAGCTAGAGTACTGTGTCCAGTTCTGGGTGCCCCACTTCAGGAGGGATGTGGACAGCATCGAGAGGGTCCAGAGGAGGCCACTCACATGATCCAGGGACAGCAGGGCAGACCCTATGAGGAGAGGCTACAGGATCTTAACCTGTTCAGTCTTTGCAAGAGAAGGCTGAGTGGGGGAATGGTGGCCATCTATAAACTTACTAGGGAGGACCAGCAGGGTTTGGGAGAGACCTTGTTCCCCTGAGCACCTCCTAGAGTAACAAGGAATAACTGCCATAAGTTACTAGAGGGTAGGTTTAGACTAGACATTAGAAGGAATTACTTCACAGTCAGAGTGGCTAGGATCTGGAACTAACTTCCAAGGGAAGTGGTGATGGCTCCTACCCTGGGGGTCTTTAAGAGGATGCTCAACGTTTACCTGGCTGGGGTCATTTGAGTCCAGTTTTCTCTCCTGCCCATGACAGGGGGTCAGACTAGAAGATCTACAAGGTCCCTTCCAACCCTACATCTATGAATCTATGAAAACCCTAAACATGTGACTTCTTGCAGCACATGCTAACTTTTGTCTGTGTGTGGGTTGGTGGAGCTGGTGGGTCTTGTCCCCTTGGGCGGGTTTTGTAAAGGAGGCGGCTATACACGCGTAATGGTTGCAGAATTTTGTTTTCGTTTTCCTAACACGTCAGCGGAATGGATGTATAGGCGTAGATCAAGCAAAAACGGATAACGGTTGCATTGCAAGATCGACAGCTGCGGAGACCCTTTCGAGACAGAGATGAATGAGGTCTTATCGGGTGCGCGGGGAAGGGTACGCCGGGGAAATTTCATAATCGGTGGTGGAGAAGCACATCAAGGCTGGCCAAGCCTGTGCGGGGAGGAAGAGTTCCTCCTTGATGCGCTGATGAGCGCTGCTTCTGCTGGGCGGAAGCTCGGATATAGGTTTTATAGGCCAAATGACATCATCGCACCACGGATATTGATTGGTCAGTTCTTTGCACCCGCTTTTGGTGCATGCGGGAAAATTAGAGGAGAAAAAAGGGGTCTCCGAGGGCGGGGTTAACTTGCAGGTTTGTGCTGATGGCAGAGTTCTGCATAAGACAACTTTATTACAGTCTAACACTCCTTAGAGTTAGCATGTGCATATTGTTACATATAACAACACCCTAAGCCACATTCCATATAAGAAGAATTACACATGTGGCTTTTGCCTCACAAAGTGGTTCTGTGCAGTGTAGGAATTGAGCATGTAGCCTTAATTTTTAAATCTCTCATTGATACACCTAATATATTCCCTCAAATATAAAACATCCTTGGATTTCAGATGCAAAAAGAGTCTCTGATTCTAAATCTAAAGGAAATAACAAGCCTCAAAAAAAGGCACATTCACAAGGACCAAGCTTCTATGGTGCATGTATGAACTTTTATGCTGAAGGCTATTTTTAAAAGAAATATTTCATTTTACAAAGTGTGTGCTTGTATTCAAAGGGATACAGTAAGTAGTAACAGAATAAAGAAGAGAAAATTACTTTCTTCGGATCAGGAATACTTCAGGCTGGTTTGCAATGAAAGATAAAAATGTTCATATATTTGTGTTTATATGCTCAGCCAAGACAGCTTTACAGGAAAAGACCTTTATGGTTACAATTTATGACTAGAACTGGGCAGTTTTTTGATCATTTATTTCCCTAAAAATGTAATTTTGAGGAAGCTAAAACTCTATGTGAATGAGTCAAATTTAGTTAATTATTGCCAAAGAAAAAAAAAGTTTCAGAAATATTGAAACATCTTGGTTTTGAGTGAGTTCCCAAGAGGACTTTGGAAGTAATTACTGCATTTACCTGATTCCAGGATGACTGGATTTACAGCGACTCCCTGATAATTAGATTTTCTACATGGAAAATTATAAATTTTGTTGTAATTATTCCATGTATAGAATCTAATTATTATGGGGACTTGTGTTAAATTCATTCCCCCAAGGTAGTGGCAGAGGGCAAGAGGTCTGTCCCTCCCCTTGCTTACTCCCCTGATGCCTATGCCTGTGTCTGTACCTGTGCATAACCCTTTTCTGCTTGCCTTCTCCTCCCCTCGCTACACCCCCAGTCTGTACCTAAACCCTTGCCACCTGGACTCTTTGAAATCCCTCACCTCTTACCTTCTGTGCAGAAGCTTTGGTTCTGAAGCAGTCAGCAGTGGCTAGGGTTACCATATTTCCAGTTCCAAAAAAGAGGACACCTTTTGGGGGGATGCCTCACTCCCAACTCACAGTCCCCTGGCCCTCCCAGTGCCCCTTGCTCCCAACCTGCAAATACGTGACTCTGCCCCTCACTCCTGACCCACAGTCCCTCACCCTCCTGGGCTATGCTGCCCCTCAGTCCTGACCTGCAAACCCCAACCCTGCCAGTGCCCCTCGTTCCTGACTCACAGTCCCTTGCCCCCCTCCCAAATGATGCTGGTGCCAGTCACTCCTGAGCTGCAGCACCCTGGCACTACCAGTGCCCTGCAATCCTGACCCACAGATCCCACCCTCCAGCCCTACTGGTGCCACTTGCTCCTGATCTGCAGCCCACTGCCTCCCCTAGCCCAACCAGTGCCCATCACTCCCAACCCACAGACCTGCCCCCCCAGGGTCCAGCAATAAGAGGGTCCAGCAGGGGAGATTATGCTTAGGGGCAACCAATATGTGTTCATTTCTATGACCAGGTCACAAAATCCTTAGATGCAGATGTAACAGTGGACATAGTCTTTCTGGACTTTAGGAAGGCCTTCAACACTGTCTCTCACCCCATTCTCATTAAAAAAAACTAGGTGTCCATCGCGTTGACACCTACACAGTCAAACGGGTCACTAGTTGGCTCGAGGGCCACACCCAGAGAGTCGTGGTGGATGGGTCTTTTCTGACTTGGAGGGATGTCGGCATTGGGGCCCCTAGGGCTCGGTCCTCAGCCCTGCGCTATTCAACATCTTCATCAGAGACTTGGATGAGGGGGTAAAAAGCACTGTGTTCAGATTCGCAGATGACACTAAGATGTGGGGGGGAAGTGGGCACCCTAGAAGGGAGGAATAGGCTGCAATTGGACCTAGACAGGTTACAGGGGTAGGCGGATGAGAACAGGATGGTTTTCAACACTGACAAGTGCAAGGTACTGCACCTAGGGTGGAAGAACCAGCAGCATACCTACAGGCTGGGGAACTTCAGGCAGAAAAGGATCTTGGAGTCATTATTGATGCCAAAATGAACATGCGCTGACAGTGTGAGGAAGTGGTCAGGAAGGCCAACTGTACCTTGTCATGCATCCACAGATGCATCTTGAGCAGGTGCAAGGAGGTGATACTCCCCCTCTATGCAACACTGATCAGGCCATAGTTGGAGTACTCCATCCAGTTCTGGGCGCCACATTTCAAGAGGGATGTGGACAACATGGAGAGGGTCCAGAGGAGGCCACTTACATGATCAGGGGGCAGCAGGGCAGGCTGTACGAGGAGAGGCTATGGGACCTGAACCTGTTCAGCCTCCACAAGAGAAGGCTGACGGGGGATCTAGTGTCCTGTTACAGACTAGTCAGAGGGGACCAGCAGGCATTGGAGGAGTCTCTGTTCCCCCAAGCACTACCAGGAGTGACTAGAAATAACGGTCACAAGCTGGCAGAGGGTAGATTCAGACTAGACATCAGGAGGCGCTACTTCCCTGTCAGGGTGGCTATGATCTGGAACCAACTTCCAAGAGAAGTGGTGCTGGCTCCTACCCTGGGGGTCTTTAAGAGGAGGCTAGAAGAACACC
>NW_017728886.1:240411196-240426982 GCF_001723895.1 Crocodylus porosus | reverse complement strand
AAACTAGTCAGGGGGGATCAGCAGGCATTGGGGGAGTCACTGTTCCCCCGAGCACCACCAGGAGTGACGAGGAATAACGGTCACAAGCTGGCAGAGAGTAGGTTTAGGTTAGATATCAGGAGGCGCTACTTCACGGTCAGGGCAGCTAGGGCCTGGAACCAACTTCCAAGAGAAGTGGTGCTGGCTCCTACCCTGGGGGTCTTTAAGAGGAGGCTAGAAGAACACCTTGCTGGGGTTGTTTGACCCCAGTACTATTCCTGCCATGGCAGGGGGTTGGACTTGATGATCTGCTCAGGTCCCTTCCAACTCTACCAACTGTGAAACAGCAACGAGGGAGGGAATGCCCAGGTTGCATGTACGAAAAAAAGAATAGACTGATGCCAGAGTCCAGTAGGGAGAAGAGGGAGCAGACACACTCTGGAGCATGAAGAATAGCAAAGAAGCAGGCTGTGGAAGAGTCCCAGGAACCAGGAGGATGAAGGAGGGACAGGCCTGCGGGCAACAGTTGATGTTAGCAACTGAGAGGAGCCCCACAGTTGGGTAAGAGACACACCGGAGGGTAGCCAGAGGAGTGGCTGCCCAGTGGTGATGACTGGCATGCAGGAAAAAAAAATAGCAATATAGGTTTAATTGTATCAACAGGGAAGGGTTAAGGGTAATATAAAACCCCTTACCCATTGTAGCAGGTAAATAAAATGTCACAAGCCCTAAAGCACCCACCATCCACAACTACCATGAAAATAACAAATTCTTGGAGAGAATCATGCTTGTTTTATACAATCCTTTGCTATCAAAATAAAAATAACTGTACTCAGAGCAAAAATAGAGAGGAAAATTACATTATCTGAGGAAAATACTGGAGTGCTGTAGTAGGAATCTTGGAATGACTATCCTCTGTTATTCACTTTTTCAGGCCTTAATGGCTTTCCAACTTTATTATTGACCCCTAAATTTCAGTTTTTCTAGAGGAGCCAGTTGTCTGTTTTGGAAAAAAAAGAGAGTTTGATCCAAAACTAATGGAATAAAATAGTTTTTTTCCCCATTCAATTCAATGAGCTTTGGACCATATTAATTAGAAAACATGTTAGGAAGATATATTCTACTATCTGTGATAAGTTGAAAGATCCACTTTCACTTGAAAATGGTAATTACAAAATTGTGCTCTGTCTTCAAAAGAAAACCCAAGAAAACTGACAAGAAAGACCACAGAACAGTAAAAGCACTAGAAGTTGTATTTAAAATGTATTTCAAGAAGGATTGATAGCCTTCAGTTCAAGTAAACAGGAGTGAATTGAAATTATTTTAGAACTTCTTGTTTCTGCAGCTGAGTTGTTACATTGGGAGGATTTAGGTGCATGTGCTTGTTTTGGGTTAGGATGATTAGTATCTGCCACAATTGGCTGTGTGCAAAATAAACCGTATCTATTGCCTCTTTACTGTGGCTAATTTAAATGTCTTTTGTTCATTCATTATAATACATTTTCTACAAACTCATCAAGGCATTAACTTAAAAACAAACAAAAAACAAATCCTGATCTGGAATCAGTTGTGACATTAAAGTGACATTCAGCCCTTTAATTTGGTCTAAGCTACAGCTGAGTCCAATTTTGTCTGTTTATTGGAGTAAATTAAAAGACCATACTGTGTCTTTCACTCATCATGATACAAAGGGCTGCTCAGTACTTAAAATATAGTTGTCAACAGAAGTAATTCTAACATAAACAGTATTGCAGATATGAAATAACTGGGTGATCAGCAAACCTAGTTAAAGTCTGGGTAAAGAATGCAATAGAAACTTTCCAACCTCCACCTATTTTGGATGCCACTCAGTCAATTTGCAAATGTTTAAATTCTGACCATGCATGATCTGCATGGCTTTTCACATCATACTTCAGCAAGTTGGAGCCTGAATACTTTGTTGAGTACATGGTTTCAGCTGAGTTTAGCTAGGCTATTTGGAGTTGCCTCCTTTTTTATTAACTGGTATCTCACAAGCACCATTCACTTCAATGAAGTTCATTCACAGTAGGTCTTACCTCCCCTTTCTTAGATCTTTTTAATAGCATTTAAATAGTCAAGGCTGTTAATGCAGAAATTGTAAAAATTAGAACAGAACAGAAATGTTTGACTGTATTGCAAACTACTTTCAATTATGAAAAAATATTTGTTTATTTGTTCTGTTTTTTTCTTTGAAAAGTTGATGCAAAGAATATTTTCACACAAGCTATCTCTTCTTTGACTAGTTCTAGATGCAAGTCAATTGTTATATAAGTTATGTCCCAAACAGTGTGAATAAAAAAGGTCATGTTTTACAGAGCCATCTTTTCAAACTGTCTGAATTCACACAAACTTTACTACCTGGGTTGTCCATCATATTTTAATAGTTATCTCTGCAATCTGAGAGCTAAGGACTTAATTTAATTTTCAATGAAAATATAATTAACAGTATGTTCAAGTCAAAATTTATGTTATTGGTTTTGCCTAATTTTTGGAGGGTAAAGCACTGGGAATTTATGAATCATGTGAGTGTTCCCAAGTTGAATTTTTTTTTTGCCCCCAAAATAGTTTCAATAGAAAAAAGTCAGTTAGCATTAAAACTAACTTCTAATAATCCTCATTCTCTCTGGCCTCCACATTTGGGATTCCTCTGTATTTTATGTGGCTAGGACCTGTACTTTTGGAAAAAGAGACTAGGAATTCAATTATGTTTTCCTTGTAACAGTCTAAATAACCATGTTTTACAACCAGAGACAAGTGTGACCTGTGAGGTACCATGGTTTTGTTACAATGTGTCACCATCAAAATGCTCTGTTATACTTTATGACTCATGAGCCCTAAAAGAGTCCTCTTTGTTTATGGATATCTAAACTTGTTCTGACATGAGAAAGAGGTTAAGGTGTCATGTAGTACAGAGAGAGTGTGATTTATGAAAAAATCCCAAAAACCCACTATGTCTGTAAGTAACAGCTTTATGAAATACTGTTCTGTACTTCAAAGGCTTTTGTGAATACAAAAGGAACTATATAAAATGCTTTTAAGTTATTTTTTTGCCCTGACTAGGGGACATCCAATATGACTTTTACTAATAAGAATTTTGTAGTTCTATAATGCTCCATGCAAAAACTTTCAAATGCTTTACAAACACTAATGAATTAAGACGTAGATACAATCTGAAAAGTGGCTAAACATGGCAATGTCTTTCTCAGTTGATCTATTCTTGGTGACATTTCAATTTCTTGCAAATTGATATTCTTACAGTTGCATATGTATTTTTACTCCTGATAGCATTTTAGAGACAGTATCACTCTGGGGGATAAGTTGCACACTCTTTCTGGTTTGTGTGTCCTCAATAGTATCATTGCTTAAGTTCTAAATGTATTTCTAGTTGGATACATCTTAACTGTGAGACTCCTAGTTGGTCTGCCTAATTTTTAGATGGGTCTCCCAGGAATAGGAACAGTGTTGGCTTTCTTATTTTTCACTGTGGGCAAGAGAGAGACTGGCTTAGTTGTTTTGTTATATAAATGGAATACAGGAAAATGGAAAAGTTGGTGTGAGTTAATGTACTGTTCAGAGAAAGCTTAGGTGTAGTGAATTCTATATCTATGGAACCAGTCAGGTTAGTAGTCATTTGTAATATACCTTGTATGGTAGTAATTTCCAAAGATCCTCCTCAGAAGTTTGTCTATTTAGGAATTTATACTGACCAACAGTTTCACTGTTTTAGGGGAATCCATTAGACCTGTAGTTGTGGGAAGACACTTTCCCCTTGTCTCCCCTCCAGTCTCTAGAGGCCAAGTCCATGTCAGGTTTAAATTAGGATAGGGATGAGAGTCCGGGGCATGCCTACATGTGTAAGTAATGCAAAGCAATACACTCCAGAGTTTATTGCTCTGGAGTTTATTGCTCCTGGGTGCACCATTTGAATGTGCGCCTGGGAGCAATAAAGTCCAGAGCAATAAACTCTGGAGCTTATTGCCATTTGAATGTTTGCCCAGGAGTACAGCATCTTGAGATGGGTTGGACCAGGCCCAGCTGGTGGGGGATCTGGGGGGTCAGCCTGCCAGCCTGGAGCTGCTCCCCCCAGCTCAGTGTGTTGTGGAGAGGCTGGCTGGGGCATGAGGCAGCCCCCGCACTGAAGCACCCTCATGCCCCAGTCAGCTGGGGCAGTATCTACTAGGGCTATATGAAGCTTCAGTCCCTGATTCAATTCAGTGGAGATTTGGTTCAATTCGGTGGCTGAATCTCCAAATCCAAATCTAATCAGAGGACCCTTTAATCTCTCTGGATCAAATCAGAACCCTCTGAATCAATTTGGAGAGATTCTGAAAGATTTGGAGATTTGGACATAGAAACAGCTTTAAATGTTCTTTCTACATACCTCTAGGTAGCAGGGTTCTTGTGAGTACTGCAATGCTGGGGTGCATGGAGTTTCCCACAGAAGCATGGAGGGGCTTTTCAGTATGCTTGGCAGCAAAACCGGAAGTGGACCAGAAGTACTTCCAGTCCACTTCTGGGTCTGCCAGTGAGCATGCCAGGGGTCCCCCCTGCAACCCTTGGCTTGGTGACTGGTGCCTTCTGGGTCTGGGGAGGCACCCAGGATCCCCCTGCAGCTGATCACCAAGCTGGGGAGTCTCAGGGACCCCCCCAGTGTGCTTCCTGGCAAACCCAGAAGTGGACCAGAAGTACTTTCAGTCCACTTCTGGGTTCACCGCCGAGTATGTGGAGGGCCCCCCGCACTACTGTGGGACACTCGATGCGCCCCAGCATTGCAGCATTCACAAGCCGTGCCTGCTACCTCAAGGTATGTAGAAAAAACTTTTAAAGCTGTGTCTATATTCAAATCGCTGATTCTCTGAATTAGCATCGAATCTTCAGATTTGGATTTGGCCAAATCAAATCAGGGACAGTGATCTGAATCAATGAATTGAATGAGTGTCCCTGATTTGGGCCGAATCTGAATCGAATAGGGCCTGCTTTGCACACCCCCAGTATCTACACATGTGCTGCTGTGGAGTGTTTTACTGTGAAGTTTTTAAAATTAATTTATTCCTGCTTAATGGCATTACACATATAGATGCTAAGGTGTTTACTGTGCAGCTAATTATGTAGAATCCAAGCTCCTAATCTTTAGTGAACTTTTCTTATGTCCTTTTCAGCTGCTCCCTAGATCAAATTTGAAAAGATTGTTTCCCTCTTCAAGTGAAACTTTCAGAAAATTTTGATAATTTGCAGTTGCAAATACCTCTTGTCAGATTTTCTCTTTGGAAAATGTGTAAAGCTCTCATTAGTTGATTATCAGTGATCAAAAAGCTGACTCATCACCACAGATCCTAGTTTTCTCTGTTTAAAAATCACACATTTTTTGATACCACCCCCCTCACCACAAATTCTCTGATTTAAAAACCCCCAAATTTGTGATTAAAATGAAACACTACTAATATATAGCTATCAGTTGAAAACAATGCTTTATGCTATACTAGCATTTTAAAGAAATTTGGAAGCTTACCTGTGTCTGAATCACTGTAATAAAATAAATTCTAAATGCCTATACATTTTGGCATTTGATTTGGGGGTTTTTATCATGGAAAATCAGAGCTCCCCCTGCCCACTTTGCTCACCAGGACAAGGGTCCAGCTGTGACTGTCCTCTGCCACTGCTTTGTGGTGCTGAGCGGCCCTGGCACACTGGTGCCCTGCCCATGCCATTGCCCCTCATTCCCAAGCCACAGCCCTGCTGGTGCTCCTAACTTCCTAGTAACAGTCCCTCAGCCCTGCTGGTTCGCCTCACACCTCATCCGCAGACCCCCACCTTCCCAGCCCTGCTGGAGGGGGTCCCCAGCTGCCAGGACTCTGGATCCATAGGGCCAGGGACCTAGGTCCAGAGCCCTCTGCCCTCTGCAGCAGCACCCAAACCCTGGCTGTCACCTGTGGGGGGCAGCAGCCGCGGGGGCAGAGCAGTGCATTCCCCTCCCACATAGGTGGCATGGCCAGAGTGGAGCCTGTTTGCGGGGGGAGGGATTGCAGGCTCCCCATCCTGCTGCCCTGCCCCAGGGCCTAGCTCTGCTGTGCGTTCTGGCCCCAGGCTGCAAGCCCCATGCCTCACAACAGCTGGACAGCAGCCCCAACCCCGGCCCTGCCCAAGTCCTTCCCTCACTATGGGGGCCTCAATTCATGCCCCCGAGTGGACTTATCTGAGGGGAGCTGTTCTCCAGGCTGCCTGGTGGCCATGTGCATGTTGGATTTTCAGTGACTGGATACTTTAGGAGTTGGTAATTATTACTTATAGAGAAATAGAGCTGGAAGGAACCTCCAGAGGTCAGTTTAGCTCAACGCCCCCTGCATGAGGTAGGATCATTCCTATCCCAGTCATTCCAGAGAAACCATAATCTAAATTGTACGTAAAACTGCCATCAACCCTGAAACAACATAGACCTAACACCCTAAGCTGCCACAAATAAAACAGGGGAACTGTGGCAGCCAATGTCCTGCTTCTATAAAATGTTGTTAATATGCACTCAGCAGGTCCTGGGATTCTGTTGTCATTAACTGGCTGAGCTTTGTCGTAATTTGTTTTTGTTTTGTGTTTGAAGTTCCTTTTCTCATGTTCTTTGCAATTGTCTAAAAGGCTTCTTTATCTTCCTTACTGCATTAACTACAGGCATCGTGGACTGATGTGAGAACTAGGCTTAGGTTTGGGGTTTTGAAAAGTTTTTTTTCATTTGCGGCTGTGCAAGAAAGCAAAAATATGATTTGAATGAACCCAAACCAAATAATAAGGGTCTAAAATACAATTTTTATAAATTCCATGATGCATTTGAGGCTGATTCATGATTTTTAAATGCTTAGGAGTTATAAGTCTCCCTTATCTCTCCCAGGCTCATTGGACATTTTTACACATGCTCCGGAAGGTAGAAGGCGGCACTTCAGTGTGGCTCTCAAGCCACACTAATTAAAGTGCCTCTGCATCTCATGCATCAGGATACCTTCATTTAAAAATGGCAGTGGGGACACTTGAACTAAAGCTCATTTGACGAGCTTCAGATCAAGCATTCCTTCTACCATTTTTAAGTGTGGGAATGCTGATACAGGAAATGCAGGAGTCTGCTGGATTATGGTAATTGCCATGCTTTAGCAGACTCAATTAATCCAGTTTACTCTGACATGCTAGAATTCCAGTGCAATGGAGCAGCCTCTGTGCTCATGTATAGGCACCCGTTTAGTCCAAGTTCTCCCGTTCTTGCAGCCTCCAACCCCATTCCTGATAACATATTCTCTTTTTTCCCCCAGCAGTTTTCCATATACTATAGAATCTACCAGGTTGATAGTCTAAATACAGCAGTATGAGCCCACAAGTAATATGAGATCCTTCTAGAAGAGCTCCTGTCTCACTGATACAGAGCAAGGGAATGATGCCAAATCTATCTCCCCTTTAGGTAAGTAAGTAACACGTATACAGTTAAAGTTATCCATGCCAGTGGTACTTAGGCTATTTATATATATTTCACATCCATTAAACTACTCCTTTCCTTCTGTGCAGCTCACCTTGCCTTCCTAAGCATGCTCACAAGGGATTTACTCTAGCCACTTATGCACTGCTGTAATTCTGTTCTGCTCAGAAAGGCGTGTAGTTCTGTGTCAGACAGCTACTAATTTTAATTACTGGGGGAAAAAATGACTAGTGACTTTGATACCAAATAAGGAGGTGGTGTGGCTGTCTATCCGTTTTATTTTATGACTATAAAATGTGAAATGCATCCTCCTAGGCTGGCGCCAGACTTTCTGAGAGACAAAGTAGGCTCTCTGACTTACTCTGTCCCACACATTTTTCTCTCTCGGTTGCCCAGTGGGCCAGCATTAGCAGAAAAGTTGGAGGGGACTTGTAGCCCTGCCTTTTCCATGGTGTGAAAGATAGGACTTGTTACACTTTTTAGTTACACAAATGGTGATCAGTGTTAGTGCTAGCTTGGAGTCTGGAGGAGTCACAACTTTTCTGGGCAAGTGCTTTTGAGTGAAAAGTAGGGAGGGTTCTTCTTGAGTTATTTTCTGATGGGATCCATAATCCACAGAAACGGCCTGAAATATGACCTACCTGTTTAAAGTTTAGCTGTGTAAGTGTTCTTTACCTATATAAAGGTAGAGTTAGATTTGGGTTTGACTCTTCTAGCCAGAGAAACCACATTGCTGTTCAGAATGCTTGATTGATTGATTGATTGATTTTTACCTTGATGGCCTCATGGTCCAATGAGCTAACTGAAGGACCAGATGGAACACTGAGAGCCTTTCAGTGGAGTGGTGCTGTATAAGTGAACATTTACTGCACAACAGTGCTTGCTTTATCTTTGTATTTGTAGTATTTCCTGTACTTGGAACTGGAAATACTATAATCCCTTGGTGAATTTAAATAGTGCAGCTTGTAAATATTGAACGATACTCGTCATCTTTAAATAGACAGAGACACTGTTTGAAAGTAAGAACACTTTGAAAATAGACCTCTGCAGGGGAAGTTCTTGTATTTGTTTGTCTATAAAACGCCTTTATACCCACTTGGGAAGCTGTGGAATTTCATCAGAAAACTGCTTTGTGATGTATAAGATGTTTCATGATAGAGGCTATTTTATGATCACATTTAAAAAAAATATATTTCATGTGGCATGAAGCAGCTTTCATGTGCCTCTGACCTTCTGCATGTCGTTTCATTACAGCAGTGGTTGTTCTGTCTGTAATAACATTGTTCAGAATGACTCCATCCTCCCATAAGTACTATATCTGTACTCCTCAGACAGAGTGCCTTGTCTGTGTCAGTTCAACTTTCAGCACTCATCTTATTTCTGTGTAGCTGCCTTGAACTTGTCATCATTAGTGAAATAAATCCACATTCTTTGGCTTTCAACTAAAGTTTTGCTAAGGAATTGTTTGCTCCTGTGCCTTTTACATTCTTCCTATCCAGCTGCATGTTTCTAAGTTTATTGCTGATTTCTTTGTTCTTGAGTCATATTTCTTTTTGCCCATCCTTTGATATTTTTACAATAGAAGCATTTTTTGTTTTTCAATCTTCGCTTTCCTTGGGTCTACTCAAATGTCCACTGAAAGCAACGGGACTCTTTCTTTCGGCTTCAAGGAGGTTTCTATCAGGGGTGTTCTGATTATTTGTATTCTTAGGTGCTCTAGCTATGAATTGTGCTTAGATGCTCCATTGACATGAAGCTTTATAAATGTCTCTTAGCTTCTGATTTTTTCTGAAGCTAGAGATCATAGACTTCATCTGGTGGGTGAAAGTTTTCTTGTCATTTTGCTGGCTTGGAATTCACTGAAGTCTTCATGGTCAAATCAAGCTTGTGGCCTCTGTTGCCTAGTATGTATAAGGTCTCTGCCTACTTTCTTAATGAGGTGGTGGTTGGTTTCTTCAAGACTGGCTAGATTGTGATGTCTTCAGTCTTAGCACCTAAGCTGAAGAAGTCTAGAGCATGATCAGCCGTGCGGAATAGCCAGAGATAACCTATAAGAGTTAAAGGTGAAGCACTTTTACATCTGCTCCCTTTTCAATATTTGTTTTAATTTCTTCCAGTATGACAAGTCTGGGGTGACTTTTCCATCACCCCTAACAACATATCAGTGAGAAGCTATTGGCATAAACTCTGTTAATTTATACTCCAGTTTCTGTTGCGAAATGAATGGATCCAAATTAATTTGTCTTACAAAGAGATGCCTCAGCTGATTTGAAAGCTGAGTTCAGTGCCACCTTCCTTCCTGTCCTGTGTGGGTCTATGATAGTCTGACTACCATGGGCCTATATTATCTGCTGGTGATCCTGTCCAATGTATCAATATTAGGCATCTGGCATCTAGGTTCTGATTCTTATTTTTCTGATTCTTACTTCTTCTGCCCTGTTTTCTCCTTCCCAATCAGTTTCTTCCCATTAAAATGATGATAGGTAATGAAGTGGATTGTGCCATGGGATAATATAATATCAAAACAGCTCTCTGGTTCAACAGATGTGAGGGAAAGGAAAGTTTGTTGGATACGTTTTTTAAAACTTGCTGGCATGCATAAGTGGACAAGAAATTTGAAAGACAGGATTTGATTGTTTTAGACAGGTTACTACTTGTTAAATTGAACCCCGTGTCCTGTATTACTTTAAACTTAAGATTTTTTTACAGTGTCTCTGAAGAATAGATGTACATGGTTTCAGTATATTACTTACATTTTCATTAATAAATCATGCCAAACTGAGCTGTATGGGAAGATATGGATCCCAGTGATACTTTTGTCCATCTGTTCACATTTCTCTTTTAAATAAGCTAAACAGTAAAATAAAAGGAACTCCTACAAGTTTGTCCTTTCTAGTTTAGCCAATTGGGTTGACCAAATAGCTCATGCCACAAAAGTTGCCCTCTTTGAAGATTTTGGGGAAGAAACAGAGCAGGCAAAGACAGTAGGAATTCAAAATGTGTTGTATATAAGCCATTGAGTATTACTTTTGACAGTTAAGAATATTTTATAGAACAGTGATTCTTAACTAGGGTGCCATGGGAAGCATTAGGTGTTCAAACATGTTTCACAAGATAAACCTAGCAATTTAAAATAGAAATTCAGCATGTTAAAAACATTCTGACCTATTGTGGTTTTCCTGAGTTCTTTGCAACAGAAGAATTGCTCTATTATTTTTCTGTAATGAAAAATGAGTGGAAAACTAAGAGCTGGCATTTTCTGAGGGAAGCTCTGAGACTAAAAAGGTTGAGAATCACTATTATAGAAGTAGAAAATGTGTTCTCTAGTGGTAGCCAAGCCTCCAAACAGTACCTTTTACATGAGCAGACCAAACTCAGTGTTTCACTCAACTTGATTAAATGATGGAGATCCCAAAATACGTTTGTCTCAACTCCCTCCCTCCCCACAAAAAACCCCAAAACATAAAATGAGATTAAATTAAATTTATATATTTTAAAGCAAAATATATATTTTAAAAGATCCTAAAGACAGCCATTGCAAAACCAAACAATTCAGAGTTGAGGTAATATCTAAAAGCAATTTAAACATGTTAAGATAGGGATTCGTTCAAATAGGACATCCAAACAACTCTAACTCCTTTCCATAGTATTGAACAATTATTGTATGGCAATCATTATTAAGTCACAGTAACCACAAGCTAGATTAAGCTAGTTTTTAAGAAAACAGCAAATTATTTCACTTTTCTTGATAGCACAGAGAAAACTCTCAACACAGATTCTGATAGCACCCACTTAATAGACAGGACTTTCTTTCCCAATCCCCTTTTCATTCTTCTCCCAATTAAATGGTCCCTGTCCTCTGTGATCATTACACTGGTCCTGAGGATAGTGGAGTGGACCAGTGAAAGCTGTCTTTGGAGGATCTTTGTGAGGACTCTTTATGCCACTACTACTTGTCTTCCCCCATAGGATAGTGGTACACTCCAGTGATTTATTTGGTTAGTTTCTATTTTTTTTTTCCTTGAAGAATCCAGAGTAGCCAACAGTAAGAATAACTCAAAAATACCAACCCATCCGTGCTTTCTGAGATATAAAACAGACATCTGCCAAGGAAGCACAATAGGATAAAGACACATGTGCAGATCTAGGATTTTGAAAAGCAGGGTACATGTGGTACACAACACATTCTTCTCCAGTTAAACCGGAAGCTTTACTAATATCCTAGGGGGCTGGCACTGTAATATTCAGTTTAAGACCATAGCAAAAACAGATATAATGATTGGAATGTGCACTAATTTGCTTACATTAAGTTAAAAAATACAACAAACTAGGCAAAGATAGTTGAAATAGTCAAAAGATATTGACCTCAGCCCTATAGTAATTATAATTAAATGCAAGTCTCTTATTCAGATTTATTTAAAAAAATCTAGGCTTCTTGAGCACCTTGTGAATGCCTCCAGTACTTCGGTGTTAGACATTTCTACACCTGAGTTAATATTACTACAGCTGAATTAAAGTTTTTAGGTAGAATTTAAAATAGTTTGAAGGGCTATGAAACAGAAAAGAGACACTGCCGGAAATGGCTAACATCTAATTTTCAGAAGAAAGGATAGTTTGAATAGTAGATCATAAAAACCATAAAAAAGGAAAGGGGGCTGTTAACATGTATGGAGAGGAGATTGATTAGCAGGTATCCAGGAAATGATAATGATACCTTAAGTTAGTTTGTTCTGTCATTACTACCTGAATAGAAATCCTGCTGCCCCTCGCTGTAGTTGATTTTAAAGTTTTGGTGGACCATCAAAGGGGGATGCAACTGTACCAGCATCCTCACCCTCACTCCCCAAACTGATCTGCCCTTGCACATACATAAAACCTTTGCAATTTAAAATCTAAAAGTTGCCTTTTATCTTGCTTATTTCCTTTCCTCTACTTGTTTATTTCCTTTTATACTTCATCCCTGTCTGACCTAGTCATGCATGACCATACGCCTTTTCTCTTTTTCTCACTTCTGTCTATAGCTTTGCAAACAAAGGAAACAGGATTTCTATTTCTCTCCTTCTGATTAATTCCATCCTACTCTCCCAGTTTTTCAAGTATTATGCTAAATTCTTCCCATAGTCCACTCTCTTTTTTTTCCTCCCCCCTGCCTTCTCTTATTAGTGTTCCTCATTCTTCTCTCCAACTCCTAACTCCCACCTGTGTGTTGTTTTAGAGTTGGAGAGATCAAGGTAGGAATCCCAAAGTTGTGGGAAATGTGAGGCAGAAGAGGCTATGTGAATTAGTGGAGAGCGTAGTGTACTAAAGTGTGACTTGGAAGACCTAGGTCAAATTTGTCTTTGCTATCGGTTTGGTGGGTGACCTTGAGCAAGTCTCTATTTCTATCTTAGTTTTCTCATCTGTAAAATGAGGATGATGACATTGCTGCCCTCTGTGCAGGTATTTTCCATCTGCTAATGAAAAGAGCTAATTATTTTCTAATTGCATGGAATTGTATTGTTTGGGGTTTGCATTACATCCTTTTAGGAGCCACCTGTCTCCTTTTTGCCACTTTAATTATGAAACGGCACTTGGTCACCAGCCTTCACTAGAGCATACATTTTTTTGTATATCTCTGGATTCATATGAAATACTTGAATGGGTTAGATTGCTATCCTTCTTCTTTACATGTCAATATTTGCCACCTGGATATTTTTGGTATCAGGGTTGTAACACATTTGTACCCTATATTTGAGGCTTTGAACCAACAAAACCTGCTGAACTTGGAATATTCAAGCATTCCCTATGGCTGGAAACAGATATTTCTCTGTGCTACCATAAAAATGTGTAAAGCAGCACAAAGGCTAAGCAACCAGATGCCCATGCCCTGTGTTGTGTCCCACATGCACCAAATTTGTGGGCACAACCTAGGTGGTATAAAATCATGCCACATTTTTTGGCAGTGGGTGTCCTTTTGCTCCATGTTGGAGGAATGTAGGCAGGCCTGAGCTCCCAGTGGCCTGATCCTGCATGCCCCAGGAATTCCAGTTTCTGGGGTGCACTGGATCATGCTCCTGAAGCCTTAGGAGCACTTGTCCGGGGTCCCCTGTTTGTAGAGGCACACTCTGGCAGTCCCCTGGGATGGGATTCCCCAGGTGCATATTACACTGCTGTGCCAAAACTGAAGGCATACCTCTGCAAGTGGGGGAACCAGTGTAAAGCCCGGGATTCCCCCGTTTGCAGTTGTTGCATAGCCTGAAGCCCCAGATGAGGCAAGGGCCTGGCCCTGTGGGACAACAGATTACATCTGTGTTACCCAATGAAGCAGAACAGCTGTGGCAGGAAACATCCTGGCCTAGCTGATATGTTTCCTTTGGTAATTAGCTTAATACTGTGATCAACTTTTCAGTGGTGTTCTATCTTTATTTTAGGCATTTTTGGAACTGGGCAGTCTTTCTGTCTTCTGTTTTGCTTGATTATTTAAACAGCATCAATTTTTGATGGGCTTTACTGAGGTTGCACTTCTCTCTTGTCCTTTCTCTCCCTTATTTTTCCAGTATCATATTCTATTTTAATGCAGTGTTTTCCATGGTACTCAGGCTCTGAATTTTCTCTATTATTTGGTCCTTAAGATAAAGTTTAAACAGGATGCTTTTTTTATTTCTAAAGGTAACTTTAATATTAATTACCATTAATGCCTAGCTGTCATATAGTTCCTTTTACTAGATCTCAAGGAAGGTCAAGATTACCCCCAATTTACAGATGGGGAACCTGAGACTCAGAATGGTGAAATCCTCCAAAAATCTCTCGGGTTAAGTACAGATGGTTAAAAAGCTCGAGGTTAGTCTAAGCTGCACAGATTGAATTGAAAGGCAAGTGAACAGACATTCACTTTTGATTCTGGAAATATAGCTACATGCCTACAGAGGCCCAGGCCAGAAGCCAGTGAGCAATAGAGCATGCTTCCCTGCCTAGCTGGAGTAGATAGCTTGGGCCAAGGCTAACCCACCCACCCTGTGAAGGGAGGTATGTGGGGAAGGTGCAAAGCATCCTGGGATGTCAGAGTTAGCCTGAATCTGAAGGGGATCTGGGTTGGAAATTCAATAAACTGATTTAACCTAAAAGTCTGATACTACATCCATCCAGGTTCATAGTAAACCGGTTTCAGCCATTTTGAAAGTGGTTTATGTGCACTGAACTTCTGTTGTGTTACATATGTGAACCAGCTTCTGATCACTTAACACCAGTTGATGTGTAATTTCTGTCCATAGCCCATAAGGCAGTGGCACATCTACAAATAGAACTCACCCCAGTGCTTGATCCTGCCAGTCACAAAGCACCTAAACTCACTTCCCACCTATCCCCACCTCTGTCATTTTCCCCTAGGCTTTCCTGCATGCCACGGAGTTGATTTTTATTTCTTTCAACTTCTTCCTGGTGTGACTATAAACACTTCTGAATAATGCAGTTGTTGTAGATAGGATTTTTAATTGCACCTGCATTTCTCCATTACTATGAAGCTCAAGTTTTGTTTCCATAAATCCTGTGAAAACAAACTTTTGCTTTAGTGTTTTTCCTAGATAAAGTGACTTAATTTAAAGTGGCATATATACACAGTGCTATTTAGGAGAAGAGAGAATTCCCTTACAAGAGTAATTAACAAGAGGTTGGTTTGGCTTGCTTAGCTTAGCAAAATGAAGGTTGAAAGGGGATATTATTACTTGTAAATATATTTGAGGGAGAGTAAAGAATATTTAACTTAGACAAATAGGCACAAGATCAAACAGCTACAAATGGGTCATGAATAAATTTAGACTTGAAATTAGGTGGTTTCTAATAAACAGAGGGATGAAGTTCTGAAATGGTCTTTCAGGAAAAAAATAATTAAGATCAGGGAAACTTTATTGTTTCAAGGTGGAGCTCAAGATTTTAGAAGGGATACTATGACCAGATTAGGATATTCTTGGGGAAATAATCTATTTATATGATATGTGGATGCATATGTGGTATCCTCATAACTGGGTTGAAAACTTTCTTTGTTTGGGAGGTATCTAGCTATCTCATGCATCAGGACTTCTGCTTAGTGTAGAGGCTGAGATTATTTGCCCCCACACTCCCAAACCATTATTGTTTTAGCTTCTGTTGTATATGGTTTACATGTTTCTCTAAAGCATTGGGCCTTGGCTGCAGGTAGATATTCCTTTGTAGCAGAGAATTAGCATCTTCTGGAATCATCTAAGCATTTATTAAATTCAGAATTTCCTTGCCAATGCAGTGGTATACAACTGGCTCTGCCCTCATCTCTCTTGCACTCTACCTGTGGCCAGCTGTAGCAGTTCTTGGTTTTGTTGCCTTTC
>NW_017728886.1:240393412-240411185 GCF_001723895.1 Crocodylus porosus | reverse complement strand
TCTCCTGGCCGCATCGTTAGTACCCACATGGACAAGGACCATGGGGTAATAATCGGTGGGCTGGATGATGGACTGGAGCATCCCCTTCACATCCTGAATCTTCGCTCCGGGCAGGCAGTAGACCTGTTGGTTTAAAACCAGTGCAAAGCCCAGAGATATCTCACTTGAGGAGACAGGAAGCTCAATGAAATGAGCTGCTAATGGTGCTCAAAGGTGGAACTCATGAAGTAGGCAAATAGTATCATTGTTTACCCTTTGTCTAATTAATTGAATAAAAAAGATTCTCTGCTTTGCCTTCAAGGAAAATCTGTGGTACGTCATGCTATTACATTGTCTGTAATCCATGAAAAACGTGCTCAAAGAGAGAAATGATGGCTAGAAAATATGACTGGAGGTACAGGGAAAGTTTTGGAATATTTCCATACTACAATTAATGGTCAAATCATTGGTCTGTCATAGATTTCTGATGAGGATGAATGAACTGGGACCTGAGATGAATGAAAAAAGAAAAAATTAACCCAGTTAATTTGCCCCAATTTACACAGAACCCTGTTTACATTTGAAAATATTTTGATGATAATCCCTCATTCTTTATGTTTAGGTCCTCTGCATTTGCAGACTGATATAGGAACATTTCTAGTTTTATTCTACCCACGCAAGAATTTCAGATTAATCTTCAAATTTATATGCTAAGTACAGACAGCCAAAAGCCCGAGGCTGAATTGATTAAATCTCTGCAGGTTAGGCTAAGCTGCATGGATTGAACTGATAAGCAGGTGAACAGACATTCAGTGGCTACAGTGCCTACAGTTGTCCAGGCCAGAAGCCAGGAAGTGGGAGGAGGTGGCAGTGGGCAAGGTACTAAATCACACCTCCCTGCTCAGCTGGAACAGACAGCTTGGATCTGGAGGGGATCTGGGACAGAAGTTCAATAAACCAATTTAACCTAAATCAGTTAAGTTCTGATACTACATTCATCCAGGTTTATTTTAAACCAGGTTTAGTCATTTTAAAAGCAGCTCATGTGCATGGAACTTCTGTTGTTTTACATATTTGAACAGGTTTCCAGTCACTTATATGGTTTATCTGTATCCAGCCATAAGGTTCAGAATTCAACTTGCCCATTGATGTAGGTCAGAACTTACATGACCAGACCCTTTGAAGTTAATTGGACTATTTCTGTGGGTAATTATTATTCACTAGTTTGAGCAAGGTGTTCAAAATCTCATAGAAACCAAGCCTCATCCATGAATCTTCAGAAGACCCCTCCATCATGCTGCCCTGTATAGAAGGATGCTCTGTCACTGCTCCTCTCCATTACAGTATGATTTTTTTCTAATTTCTGAACCATCTATCTACTCCTATTGATATTCCTACTTCTAAATCTGGTTCTTAATTGTAATCCCTATCACTGCAAAAATTTCTTGTGTTACCTAATATTCAGCCAGAAGAGGGCAGTATGAGAATGAGTAAGGTAGTCAAAGGGAAATCTCCACTGATCCCACAGTTTCAGGCACTGAAGAGTAGCTAAAATCAATAGTCAAAGTTGTTACAAGTCATTCTTGCACAGTGAACCTTATGAAGTCAGATTTGCTATTCACTGCATATTAAATATTTTTCCAAATGTTAACAGTATATTTTTAATAGTTGATGGTGCAGGTTGAACTTCCAGTTCTAGGTCAGTTGAATGACTGACTTAAATAAGAAGGTTGTGCTACATCTGGGATTTCTGTCATTATTGAGATAAACTATAAGAATCTGAGAGGAAGTCATATTGGGGTACAAAGGCAAAGGAATACATTTTTATGGAAAATACTATCCAATTTAACGTTTTTAAAACCAATATAATTTATAGGAATTATTATTTTTTAATATAGACCATTGACCCCCATTCTTTATGGGCTGACAGCCTAACTTCTGGTCATCTCAAAATGTCTAATACGAGTTTAACTCTTGCAATTGATTTTCTTCACAGGCTCGTTACAACCTTGATTTTAGAGCTGATGTTATAGGCATTATTCTAAAATAGCCAGGATGTTAAATTCCACAGGTTGAAATAAAAAATCTATAGAAAGTGATTTATTTTCTTTTTTTACAGAATGTTAACTTGGAAATTTTAAAACAGTAATATAGGTTTTATACAAAACTTTAGAAAAAAATATTGTGCTCTATTGAATTCCATAACAAATTGAAGAAATTTCAAAGAAAAGTCTGCTCTCAAGGGATTAGGAAACTTGCCAGTATAAAATGAACACCTGAGTAGTGGGGAAAATTTATAACAATGATGTTTTCAAGTGGTTATGATAGTCTCTAAGGGTATGCCTGTACCACTCAACTACAGTGTCAGAAAACTCTGTACTGACACATGCTACGCTCATTCTGAGTGAGCTGTCTCCCAAATTGGAAGTAAAATAGTTGCCTTACTGTTGTGGTACATAAATTCCAGTAAGTCCTGTTTCTCAAAGCCATGCCTTCCACAACATAGCATTGCACTAAGACAGCTTTTCATACTTCTGGCTTAGGAGATAAGCATGTATGAAGTAAGTACAGCCTGTCTCAGTACAGCTCTGCCCGATATTGTAATCGAGTGGCATAGACATAAACCAAGATTATACAAGGCCAAATTTAAGGGCACCTATACATGTGCAGAGAGGCTACTCCTATGCGCTGCAATTACAATGTGTCAGAGCAGACTTGATTAATTGAGTCTGCTGAAGCGTGTTAATTACCGTGTTCCAGCAGACTCCAGCTTCACATGTATCAGCGTCCCCACACTGAAAAATGGCAACAGAAGCGCTTTTAGCTGAAGCTCATTCGATGAGCTTTATTTAAAGTGCCCCTGCCACCATTTTCCAGCGCGGGGACGCTGATATGTGTGATGCTCCAGGAACTTTAATTAGAGCAGCGCCAAGATGCCTTCCTCCCCATCCCACCTCTCTCACTGCAATGACCCCAGAGATGCCCTTCCCCCCTGCTGCAGTGTGTGCCACAGCCCTGGCTGGCCTCATCCTGAGCTCCCTGTGCCACACCATGCAGTGCCACATCACCCCCTGGGACAGGTGCAAAACATTGAAGATGGAGGGAGGGGAAGCCCACAGTCCCTGGCTCCTGTTTCAGCTGGAAGGGTAGAGCGAGCAGGAGTTAAGCTGGCACCTGGTTGGGGGTGGGGCTCCTTGCAGGTTGTATGCAGCTTGTGGTCTGTCCACTTGCCTGTTATCCGCAAGTAGATTTCTCAGGTCTTTATTATTGCAGCCTGACAGGTTTCTTCTCACCTAACTTTATAGTCATTTAAAATTTTGCTGTGAAAATCACTTTTCTGCTCATGACTTGGATCTTGTTGCTCTATTCCATATATCTATCTCTTTTTTGGCTTCCTGGTCTTTACTGTTATGAAGGTCCTTCATGGGCTATCTTGCTATGTCTGTCATCTCTTATGTCCTCTTGGATTGTCAGATCCTACCTGTCTTCTGTCAGTGTGCCAGCATTTGCTACCCAATCACTGCATTTTCAGTTAAACACCTTTGTGCTTTCCCCTCTAATGTTATTTTCTAATCTATTGATGGAAGGATTTTCCCATAAACAGCAGAGCTACCTCATTCTCCCTTTCATATTCCTTCTTAAAAGTCTTCTGAACCCATTACAGCAGGGCTGGACCCATGATTGGGGAACCTACTGGCAGCCAAATACAAATTATCATAATGAACTTGTAAATTATAATGACATTTTGACCTATAAAGATATTGTTGATCCCAAGTTAATTATGAAAGAATACCAGGGTGTAGAAGGAGTGCATTTTGATTTTAATGATGATGATGCTAAAAAGCTGTACATTGTTGTTGTTAAATTAATATCTTTAAATGTGAATAATACTACTTTTTGAGTTCTAAAGCTTAAAATGAAAAAAAAAAGCATTATTTACTACTTCCTCTGTTAGCAGATATGGTGCTTGGTAAAACAAATCTTTATTGAAACATAGTAAAGTCCTCCAGCGTAGTATAACTACTATTATAAGAACTATATAGTAAATGTCAGACCAGTAGCTTATCTTGCCCCATGTCCTATATTTGATGGCTGCCAATAATATATAACTTAATAGGAAAAGAGAAGCAACCCTGTAATTATAGAAAAATTTGCCTACAGAGAAAAGGAATATTTTGAAACACTGCGGAATTAAAGGGGGTTAGGGAAGAGTGACAAGAATGATCAGGGCTCTAGCAAATTCAAATGGAAGGGAAAAAAAATTCCCCCACACATGCATTAAATGGTGAAATTCAGTGCAATAGTGTATGAACACAGCAAGTTTCAAAGCGAGAGAGGATTTTTTTTTGAACAATGAGAATATTCAGAATTAAAACAGCTAGTGCAAACACAAATTTTGAAAAAGAAAACAAAATGCCAGACTTCAAGGCTTACATCAGTCTCCAATTACAAAGATTTAGAAATTCAAACCTAATTTCAGCAGTCTCTTTTATTCTTATGTGTACTTCTACGCATTCAAAATTGAATCTGCAACAGCCTTTCATTGCAATGAATTCCACAGGTTAATGGTGCAGTATGTAAAAATAAAATGTAATTCCTTTTAGCATTTTTCTTAAATTTGCTGCCTTTCTACTTCATTAAATGCTCCCTTTTCATTGCCATACAAATAAGGATGAACACTATAACCTGATCTGTCTTCTATACTGGAATTAAAGCTACTGAGCAAAATTCTGGTGAAAGACTCTTGCCATAATTTCTGCAAATTCATATAAAACAAGTTATTGAATGGAGAGAGTGCAGTTTTGATGAAGTTCTGAAGATGCACAAACAAAAAACCAGTGGAGCCTTGACTGACTGCCTACCAGCTTAAGAGCCTACCATGAGGACTACTTCAGAATTGGAGACTCCAGGTTTTTAAGAGTCTGTGGCTAATGGAGAGCTGCCATGTGGACTCTTCTAAAGCTAAAACTCCATTTTCTTTAATAAACCATTTTTTAAAGTTTTAGATCAGTGGTATTTAATGTTTTTTTGTCTGGTGGGCCAGATAGACAGTGCCTGGTCCCTCTGCGGGCCAGATCTAGTCAGTGGATCAAAGCTGGTGCTCAGGCGGGTGCTACAGGGTCCCACCTGACTGCACATGGTGGGGAGGGGGACAGTCAAGCCCCAATCCAGCCAGGCTGGAGAAGGAGGCTTGGCTTGGCCCCAACCTGGCCTTGCAGGGAGGAAGAGAGGAGGCATGACCCAGCTGATCCAGCCATGCTGGGGGAGGGGGCATGGCCATTGGGATGGGAAGGGGTATGGTCCAGCTCTGAGCCTGCCATGCAGGCAGAAGGGGTATGGTTCAGCTCCAACCTGGCCAGGCAGGGGGAAGGGAGAGTGGCCCACTGGTGGCAGGAACAGGCCTTGTTCAGCCCTTAACTTTTGAATTTGCTTGCCTATATTTTTCCACATGTTACTAATCAACCACATATTTACCTTAAATATTGCCAGCCAGTTATAAACTGGTATGAAACTGTGCTGCCTACAAGAAGGAAAAGCAAAGGACAGGAAAAAGAAGCTGGCATGAGAGATGCTTCCAGGGCTTGGCTAAACTCATGACCCCTGTTCTTTTCTCCATTCTCCTCTAAACGTGTTTATGGACCTGGTTTGTTCTCGTATTGAATTTAGATTGTAAGTTCTTCAGAGCAGAGGCTGTGTTTGTGGTTGCTTATGAGAGCCCATCCTTTGGTGCCTGAAAACTAATAATGGCAATATGTACCCATTATTTCAAAGGACAGACACGCAATTCCTTCCAGTATGAAATATGAGTGTATTCCAAAGATTTATCTTAGTTTGTTTTCTTCTTATATTCCTTTTGGTGATATGAGACGTGGACAGATATCAATTTTAATAAAAATCTACCAAGTGTTTGTGTTTCTTAGATATCCTTTCTTAATATGTTATTGGCAAAACCCTATCAACATTCTCTGAAAATATTGGCAAGGCATCTGTTGGCACAATTGTTAAAATAATAATGCTTAGACAGAAAGCAAAACTGAATTGGGAATTAACACGAGGGATTAAAATAACCTTGTGCCTTTGCTTGTTGAATGTGCTCTCTATTTTTGACCACACTGTTTACATTGTAGTAAAAATAGTGATTTTGTTTTTAAAATGAAGGAATAAACAATCAGGATCACATCCTTAGCTGATGGAAAGCAAAAGTCTTCTCAGAAGTGTAATAAGGGAGCAGGGTGTAGGGAGAGGGCATGACTGGGACAGCAGCCTTTTGTGCTGCCTCTGGCAGGAGAAGGGAGGCGTGCAAAAATTACTGTGAGAGACTGCCATCAGCACTGTAGTGCCCAGCGCTGCCTGTAGTGCTCAGGCATCACGCAATTGCCTGAGGCACGGAGCTGCCACTACACGGCTGACTCTTCTGACCGTGATGAAGCTACAACCCAGTCTGCTTAGTTTCTATTATTTAGCATATTAACACTATTATCTAAGTTCTTGCTATCACCTGTCATTCTTTTGATTGAGACTTATTGCCTGGAAGATTCAGTCAACCCTGATACAATTTACCTGGCAGTCCATTTAAAATATAGTTTTATTAACATTTCTTTAGAATCAGCAAAAACAGGAGAACAAAAGCCTTTATTGGCATTTATAGCCGTCTTGTGTAAACATATATCTGCCAAGTGTAGTTTCTCCCCTTGCAAAGGTATGTGCTAGGATTTTTTTCATTAAAAAAGTAATTTTATGGGCTACAGTGGACCTACCAGTGATTAAGAGATGCATATTTTTTTAGTGTTTTCTGAGACTGGTCATAACACTCACTACCATGATGAATTTTATTGGATTCAGTGGGAGGAAACATTTGTCTTGTTTTCAGAATCAACCTGAGATTGTTATGTTAATGAGAGCATTTGGTCTGTATGCTAGGATAACCATTAATGTCTAGTGGGTTTCACTAGCTAAGTTTCTGACAACTTTGATTGAAAGCGGTATAGTGGTGACTTGTAATCTGATCTGTAGCCTGGGAATACTTAGTCTAAATTACACAACTCATTTTACACTTAAATTGTTTCATTAACTCCTAAGACCCGTGTCCTTAAGGGTTAGTGTTTTAAACTCTCTAATCATTATTAACTCTGATAATGAACTAGTTATTTTAAAATGATGTCTCTACCCTTTTTGGACACTAACAATGTAAGTTTGAAATAGTTTGAATATTTTTTAATAGGGTTAGCTAATTACAAAGGAAATTATAATAATTTATTTAAAAAGACAATAGATAGTAGGATTGTATCCAAGACACTAGGTGTGTTATTATGTAGGAGCTTATAAACAGAATGAGTTGTACATATAGTTCATTCAGGGTAGCAGTGTTTCTAACTTGTTAACAATTAATAGGATTTCAATGCAAGGGAGGAGAAATAGGATGGTTTTTAATGATCTGTGTGGAGACTCAATTTATCCACACAAGACATCAATAAAACCTTTCTGTTTGGAGACTCAGTTTACTGATATATCAAGACTACTTCAAATTTTATAGCAGTGTAAAGAAAAAAAACACAAGCCTAGAAACTGACTGCGCATTCCTACTCAGTGGGCGCAGCTACACGTGCTCCGGACTGCGCAGTTATTACTGTGCAGTCATTTAGTACTCCCTTAAACAATTACTAAATGACTGCACAGTAACCGGTGTTACTGCTCAGTCCTGACCGTGCATGGGTTTTTTTCCCCCCCAGACTACTCCTTCATGCCCCCATTCGTGAGCTTGTCACTATGGCAACGTAACGTGTTATGTAGACACTGCCAGTATCACACACAAACTAAAGTGAAACTCTCCTTCAGTATTTCCCATTTTTCAGAAATTCTACTGAAAACAGATTTTAGAATATGTTCAAAGATTCTCTGTCCCCTCTGTCAAAAAAAAAAAAAAAAAAAGGAAAGAAATCAGTCTGATGTTCTTAATGGCTGGACTCTGTACAACTTCAAGGCCCAGGTACAATGAGGGTGGACATAATGTGACCACTGGGCCAATGTACCTTGCCCACAGCTTGGGAGACCAGTCTCTTGTAAGCTCAAAGTTAACCTATGTTTCAAGATTATTTAGTTCTGTGGCTTTTATTAGCTACTACTGCTTATCATGGTGTATTGTACTAACAACAGTGAACTTGTGGCCCTGAACAAATATAGCCTGAAAAGTGTAAAAGGTCAGTGTGTAACACTCTATGCCACCCAGTCTTATCATTTCTTCTTTTTGATAGACAAAAGGAAACAATCATTAGACACTGGAAGTGAACTATGAAATAACCTCTTGTAACATTGGCTTATAATGTCAGGAAGGGAGCTGGCTGGATGTGTCACAAAGACTTATGAACAAAAGGAAGAGCGTAAACAATGTTCCTCTGTTGTTTTCTACAGTACTTTCTTCAAGGCTTAATTTTTCTAATCAAAGATTAGAAGGAAAAACATGGGTTGTACAATGTTTTTTGGTAGGTCTGTCAGGTTAGGTTTTGTCTGGTTGTGTGACCTTTACAAACCAATCTGGCTAGTCTGTGAACAGTCCTAGCAGAAGGTAGGGAAGACATTTTGTGCCTTGTATACACCAGCCACAGTCCCTTTCACAGAATCATAAAAAATCAGGATTGGTAGGGACCTCGGCAGGTCATCTAGTAGTTAACCCCCTACTCAAAGCAGGACCATCCCCAAACAGATCATCCTAGCCAGGGCTTTGTGCAAGGATGGAGCTTCCACCACTACTCTGGGTAACATTTTCCAAGGTTTTACTATCCTCCTATGAGAACGTTCTTCCTAATATTTAACCTAAACTTTGCTTACTGCAACTTGAGACTGTTTCTCCCTGTTCTGTCATCTGCCACTTGTGAGAACAGTCCAGCCCCATCTTCTTTTGAACCCCCTTCAGGTAGTTGAAGGTTGCTATTAAGTCCCCTCTCAATCTCCTTTCCTCTAGACTAAATAAGCCCAGTTTCCTCAGCCTTTCTTTGTAAATCATGTCCTCCAGCCCCCTCACCATTTTTTTGTTGCCATTGGCTGGACTCTCTCCAATTTGTCCACTACCTTTCTGTAGTGGGGGGACCAAAACTGAACACAGTACTCCACATGTGGCCTCACCAGTGCTGAATAGAGGGGAATAATCACTTCCCTTGACCTGCTGGCAACATACCTACCAATACAGCCCAGTACACCATTAACCTTCTTGGCAACAAGGGCACATTGCTGGCTCATATTCAGCTTATTGTCCACTGTAATCCCCATGTATTTTTCTGCAGAGCTGCTGCCCAGCCAGTCAGCCCCCAGCCTGTACTGGTGCATGGGACTGTTCTGTCCTAAGTGCAGGACTTTGCACTTGTCCTTGTTGAACCTCATGAGATTCCTTTTGGTCCAATTCTCCAGTTTGTCTAGGCCACTCTGCATTCTAGCCCTACCCTCCAGCATAACTATTACTCCTTCCAGCTTGGTGCCATCTGCAACTTGCTGAGGGTGCACTCTATGCCATCTTCCAGTTCATTGATGAAGACTTTGTACAAAACCAGCCCCAGGATCAACCCCTGGGGCACTCCACTTGATAACGGCTGCCAACTAGACATCAAGCCATTGATTACTACTCTCTGAGTTGGATGCTCCAGCCAGTTTTCTCTCCACCTTACAGTCCATTCATCCAACCCATACTTCCTTAGCTTGCCTGCAAGAATGTTGTGGGAGACAGTATCAAAAGTCTCACTAAAAATCAGGGTACAGCACATAGACCAGTCTCCATGTAGATCCATTCAGCCAGTCACCTCATCTATTAGACAATCAGGTTGGTCAGGCATGACTTGTCTCTGGTGAATCCATGCTGACTTTTCCTAATCACCCTTTTTCTCATCCAAGTGCTTAGAAATGGATTCCATTTTTTTTTCCAGGGACTGAGGGGAAACTGACTGGTTTGTAGTTCCCTGGATCCTGGTTTTGCCCTTCCTTAAATATGGGCATTGTTTGCCCTTTTCCAATCATCTGGGACCTCTCCTGATCACCATAAGTTTTCAAAGATGATAGCCAGTGGTTCTGCAATCACAACAGCCAACACCTTCAGGCCCCATTTGGCCCCATGTCCAGCTTTTCTAAATAGTCCCTAAACTGTTCTTTTACCACTGTTGCCTTCTCAGCTCCTCACCAAACTGTGTTACTCAGTGCAGTAGTCAGGAGCTGACTGAGGCAAAAAAGGCATTGAGAACTTCAGCCTTTTCTGCATCCTCTGTCACAAAGTTGCCTCCCCCATTCAATAAAGGACCCACAAGTTCCCTGATCCTCCTCTGGCTAACCAACATGGGTTCATTAGAGGCAGGTCCTGTCAAACCAACCTGGTGGCCTTCTATGACCAGGTCACAAAAGGCTTAGATGCAGGTGTCGCAGTGGTTGTAGTCTTTCTGGACTTTAGGAAGGCCTTCGACACTGTTTCTTTCCCCATTCTCATTAAAAAATTAGGTGACTGTGGTGTTGATGCCTACACAGTCAGATGGGTCGCTAATTGGCTGGAGGGTCACACCCAGAGAGTGGTGGTGGATGGGTCATTTTTGACCTGGAGGGATGTGGGCAGTGGGGTTCCCCAGGGCTCAGTCCTCAGGCCCGCACTGTTCAACATCTTCATCACCAACTTGGATGAGGTGGTGAAAAGCACCGTGTTCAAATTCATGGATGACACTAAGATGTGGGGAGAAGTGGGCACACTAGAGGAGATGGACAGGCTGCAAACAGATCTGGACAGGTTACAGGGGTGAGTGGATGAGAACAGGATGGGTTTCAATACTGACAAATGCAAGGTATTGCACCTGGGGAGGAAGAACCAGCAGCACACCTACAGGCTGGGGAACTCCCTTCTCATCAGCACAGAGGCAGAAAAGGATCTTGGAATCATCAATGACTCCAAGATAAATATGGGCTGCCAATGTGGGGATGTGGTCAAGAAGGCTAACTGCACCATGTCATGTATCCATAGATGCATCACGAGCAGGTCGAAGGAGGTGATCCTCCCCTTCTATGTGACATTGGTCAGGCCTCAGTTGGAGTACTGTGTCCAGTTTTGGGCACCACATTTCAGGAGGGATGTGAACAGCATCAAGAGGGTCCAGAGGAGGGCCATTCAAGAGGGTCCAGGGGGCAGCAAGGCAGGCCCTATGAGGGGAGGCTATGGGACCTGAACCTGTTCAGCCTCCACAAGAGAAGGTTGAAAGGGGATCTGGTGGACATTTATAAACTGGCCAAGGGGGACCAGCAGGCAGTGGGAGAGTCCCTGTTCCCCTGAACACTACCGGGATTAACAAGGAATAAAGGCCATAAGTTGATGGAGATACAGGCTAGATATCAGGAGGCACTAGTTCACAGTCATGACAGCTAAGATCTGGAACCAGCTTCCAAGGGAAGTGGTGATCCCTTCTACCCTGGAAGTCTTCAAAATGAAGCTAGATAGACACCTAGCCGGGGTCATTTGACCCCAGCATTCTTTCCTGCCATGGCAGGGGTTCAGACTTGATGATCTGTTCCGGTCCCTTCTGACCCTACCAGCTATGAAACTATTACTTTCAACAGGCCTATCTCCAGCTTCCTACTGGAGCTCTGAGCAATCATATAGCTCTTTTACATGAAGTGCAAAGGTCCCGGGGGGGGACCATGCCCGAGAGAAGCATGGTCTAGATAGCCCAAATGAAGGCAGGATAGGCCGCCAGAATGGAGGGATCTTAGAGGGGTCCTGATTGGAAAATTCTGGGGCCCAGTATGGGGCTGGTGAGATCAACAGCTGGATGCCATCTGTAAGGCATGGGCTGTGGTATAGGGGAGGTACAGAGCTGCAGATAGTGCCCCTGGCATTGGAGCAAGAATGGGCAGCCTCCCACCTTAATTAACATCATAATTAATTAAGAACAAGGCATGGCAGGAAAGAGTCAGGTGGGTGACATGCCCAAAGGCAAGTGGGGAACCTAGCACTGTGGCTAGGCGGGGAGTCCCATTTCGCCACAGTGTCACACATGTCATGAGTTTTGCTTGTCTGCAGCTTGAGGTGCAGTTTTCCCCAAACCCTTGCACCTATCTCCTTGAAACTTGGCAGGCATTGTGGCTACAGCATGGGTTAGCATGCCTACAGTTTTGACCCACTGTGGCTTAACACATACACATGACATGAATTTTGCTTTCACAATTTAAGATGTAGTTTCCCTGAAACCCCTGCACCTATCTCCTTGAAACTTGTCAGGCTTCATACCCCTAGAAGGGACTACCATTTCTGCAAGTTTCATCAAAATCAGGCTGTAAGTGACTAGTTTATAGGCTGTTTCAAGCTTCCCTTTTATAGCCTATGGGTGAAACGTTGAAACAGTGTCAAAATAGTGAGGCTGTTTTCATGAAATGAAATGGAACAGTGGTTTCAAATTGAAATGAAATTCAAAATGAAACCCTATTCCATTGAAATGTTGAAACCCTTTGTCAGGCTGAGGAAGCACCTGCAGTTTGTATGTCTGCTGGTCCTGGATGGAAGGAATAGTAAAGAAGCCAGAGGCTGGCCTGACACGCAATGCAGGCAAGAAAGCCAGTCAGTGAAAATGGAAATGGAGGCATCAGGGAGTGAGGGAAAGGCTGGGGGTGGGGGAAAGGGGGATGTGGCAGCACAGGCAAAAGTGAAGAGGTACCTGGGAAGTCAGAGGGCCGGCAGGTTCCAGTGTGTCAGAATTCCACTGTCTATATTGAGTCCATGAGTTTCTGTACCTAGGAGGCTGAAGAAGTGAAGTTCATAGGCCCGGTTCTGAAAAGTGATTTATAAATTCAAACAAGCACCTCACCAGCACTCAAGCCAACTTCCTACAGCTCAAAACACAGCTGCCAACTATGTCCAGTACCCCCACAAACTGCATACCAGAATCTATGAAAAACAGCAAAACCCAACTACCTGTGGGGACTCATTCCTCACCAAAAAAATACTCTTCCTCCAGTCCCTCAGGCCTGATCCTGAGAGGGAACAATTTTTCAAACCACTTTTCACAGCCAGGCCCATGAACTTCACGTCATCAGGCTGCTAGGTACAGAAACTCATAGACTCAATGTAGGCAGTGAAATTCTGACACTGCAACCTGCCAGACTTCTAAGGCAACTCTGCACTTTTGCCTGTGCTACTACATCCCCCTGTCCCGCCCTGCTTCCCCGCCTCCAGCCTGTCCCTCATCCCCTGAAACCTCCATCTACATTTTCACTGACTGGCTTTCTTGCCTGCATTGCGTGCCAGGCCAGCCTCTGGCTTCTTTACTGTTTCTTCCATCCAGGACCAGAAGACACATCAACTGCAGATGCTTCCTCAGCCTAACAAAAGGTTTTTCAACCCGAAAGCTGGCATCCCAGGCAACTAAGCTGAGCTCACCTGGAGCCTCACAACTCCACTGTAACTAGCAAGCCTCAGGCCTGTCAAAGATATGACCCAGGTCTGGGCTTTCACCAGCCAGGACTATGTGAATGTGTGCATTATCTGGAGGTTATGGTGTCTTCTACCCACTTTTCACCAGGGGATCATTGGTCCTGGCATGGCCTTTACATGGCTGCTGCACTGCCAGCAGTCCCACCAGGCCTCCCTACCCTGGTAAGGTGCAGTTTTAGTGGTCATGCCCAGGACCTGGGGCCTCCTCCTTCCCCATAGCCCCATTCCATATCTCCAAGTTCATCCTGGAAGGGGAGTGAGCTCAGCAGGGGACATGTTCTTCTCTTGCTGGCTGGTGATGCAGTGAGCATCCCCACCAGCTGAGAGCAGGGCATTAACTGGTTTTTAAAAAATGAAAAAGGGAAATAGGAGTGGATGGAGTGAGGAGGGTGGCATTCAATCCGTCTGCACCTGAAGCTCAGGGAACCCCAATGATGGAAAATTCACATTTACAAACACCAGCTGCTCCCCCAAACCAGAAACCAAGCAGGTGTGGTGGGGTGTCACTGCATCCCCATTGATGTGGAACACCCTCTCACTTGGCATATTGGTCCATGCATGGGACAGGTGTTGCCAGGCAACTGTGGCCAGATCTGGCCAGATCTGGCTGTGGTTTGCCCAGTAAGCCAAGGGGCTGCACAGCAGCAGTTCCATGTGCTCAGCAGGATAGGCAGCCACCAAGGTGGGACCTCAATGTAGAAGCCATGCCCTTGGCCCACATTGGCAGCCCCTGTGGTGGAGGACAAAACTGACTGGTGGATGGTGTGCTAGCATGGGACAATGGATCCCCCTATTCCATGTCCCCCCGCCTCTGCCATTCTGCCTCCCTGACTTTCTTTACCAGTGCCTCCATCCACTGATTCAGCATTTGGCTGCTACATACACCCTTGGGTCACCCATGGCAACCAGCATGTGGACTGTACTGGACCACAAGAGATCAAGCCATTTCCTGATGCCGTCCTTCAGCTGCCTCACCAGTGCCTGCACATCTGATGACAGTGACTTGCCCCAGCCAGGAACATTGGTCCCCTGGAAGCTCTCCATTTGGCTCTGAAGTTCCCTCACTACAGGGATCACCTGGCTAAAGAGGGCTTCAGCAGCGCTGAGGTTCTTGGTGGTCTCAAGTAAGTGAGTCGCTGATCCCAATCTTCTCATGGATGGTCTTCTGTTGCTCCACCAGCCTCTTGAGCATAAGATATGTGGAGTTCTACTGAGCCTCCACATCCTGCATGATTTTGTGCTGTGGGATGTTCAGCTCTGTTTGTTTATCCCCCTTGATGCTTTGGTGGGAGTAGCCTGACACCTTTCTGCATTTTGAAATTAGCTAGCTGGTGATGCTGGTGCCATCACCGGCAGCTCTGTCCCCCTCCAAGGTGTCCCTGACAACAATGTACAACTTGTCTGCCACACAGCGGATGCCAACAAAGTTGGCATCACGGACCACCTTGACCATATTGGCCCCATTGTCAGTGACTATGAATCCACAGGTGAGCTTGCCCTGCCCAGTGAGCCACTCCTGCACCAAGCAGTTCATGGCTACTATTATCTCTGTTGCTGTGTGGGACTCATCCATCACCCTGACCTTAAGGAGAGCCCACTGATGGCCTGACTGGTCACACCAGTGCCCTGTGAGGAAGAGGTAGGCATGATCTCCACCCTGGCTGCTCCAGATGTCTGAGGTGAAGTGTAAAGCCACCTGTGGACCTGCCTTGCATAGCTCCTCCCTCAAGTATTCCCTGCATGCCTCATACAGGGATGGTACCACTGTCCTACTGAAGGTGGTGCATGTGGGCACTTGGTATGATGAGGCCATGAGCTGCCTGAACCCTGGCTACTCAACTAGGGGGAATGGCTGGCCATTGATATCAAGCATCTCTCCAGTGCTCTGGGTGATTTCGCTCAACTTTGGAACTCGTCCCCCTTTCTGTTCACCTTTCCCACACTGTTCTAGGGTAGTTTGGGAGGATGGAGGCTTTGGAGCAAGAGGGGAACTTCCCTTTTGGGCACACTCCCACTGGTGCCAGACTGAGGGGGTGGTGCCTGTGGAGATGTGTCAGCACCCTATGGTGCTCATAGGTTTTGTTCTCTTGTCCCAGCTGGTTTTGGCTCAGCAGTGCAGACAGATAATGTACGTGGGATCATCTCCCAGCTCAAAATGATCCCAGACCACACTACCCACTCACTTCTGGGGTGTGGGTGTGTGTGGATGCTGCTGCACTTTTCTCCTCCTCAGCAGGCAGAGGCACAGCAAGAGGAGGAGCAGACTCAGCTGAGCTGCTTGCCTTCACCTGTACAACAACGTCCTCTGAAGTACTTTTGGGGAAGGAGACCTGGTTCTCAGGGAAACTTGAGGGGTGTCGAGCACAAACTTAGCTGATTCTCCCTCCTTCCCCAGAATTTCCCTTGCTAGGCCACTGAGATCCAGATCCAGCACCAGCTCTTCCTCTGGCACTGAGAGGCTTAGCATGGGAAGTGAAATAGGGGTGGAGTAGGCTGCTGTGCTGGTGCTGGTGCTGCTGCTGCTGCTTGTTGCCATCATGGTGGTGGTGAAGGCCATCATGGTGGTGTGCATGGAGGGGATGCAGTCTCAAGCACAGGCATTGTCTCTGGCACTGCTCCCCTCTCCTTGTTGCTTGTAGCAGGCTCATCCTTTTTAGCTGGAGAAAAGAGGCTATGTCTCAAATTGTGTGTGTGTGTGTGGGGGGGAACGTACAGGTCTACCCCTACTTTCCCCACTCCCTGAAGGCTGGCCAGTGTGGCCACCTGCCTGTCCACCATGCTTCATGGTGTGTTTCATGTGTTCCTTTTCTACAAATATATAAATGTATTTGCATTCCTATATAAATAATGTAGGTATCTGGTGCAAATAAGAAAAGTGAAACAGCAAGTATATGACTTAGTGCCTGTATAAATTCAAAAGTGTGGGTGCAAGAGCATAGGTCGGTATGTGGTGCAAATAAGAAATGTATAAAAGCAAATAGAAATATGGCTTTGTCTCTATATAAATTCTCTAATGTAGTCTGCAAAACTTTAAATGTGTAGAAATAAAATATAAATATATTTTGCTTCCTATATAAATTAAATTCTACAGTACTCCTATCCAATATAATTATAGAATTCAAGTGAATAAACCAATTAATATAATAAAATAAAAGCCTTGAAAAAAAAGGTATTCTGAATCTGAAATCCCTCTTCCTACCAAGAAGGAAATCCTTTAGAAGATCAGTGCTGCTAGCCATAGTTGTCTGACACTGAGCTGCTGGAATACACAACTCAGTAAATGACACCAAGGCAGAAAGCAGGTCAGTTCAAACAATGCTGCCTTTTACGCAGTTTTTCCATCCCTCCCCCAGAGCACTGGGATTGGAAGGGACCTCAGGGAAGGATGACAGTCACTGGCCAGCTACAAAGTCAATAATGAGAGTGCTCCTTCCCCCTGCTCTTCCCCCTCCCTCTCCTTACTTTAGTTTCTGTTTCCCTACAGGCAAGCCCAGCTTGAGCTTCAAAACTTGAAATGTTTTGAAATTTTCAAAATGTTTTGACTTGCCTCATTTTGTTTTGAGGCTGTTTTGAAGCTCTCTGTTTCATTTCAATTTCACTGTTTTGAGCTCAAAACAAGTCAAAACAGTGTTGAAATGAAATTGCCAGCGAAACTTCATACAATCCTAGTGAAGACCTCTGCTTGCTACCAGAAGTCAAGCTTCCAGCTTCTGCCCTCTTGGTTGTCCATGTCTTCTCTCTTCTCTAGCTCTGCATCTGGCATTTCTTCCTCCACAGTTCTGGAGGTCTTCTCCAGCACTGATTCAATGAACTCCTCATGGTGGAGGATGTTTCAGAGCCTTGCCACCCCCTCCTGTAGTTCTCCTGTCTGTTCCCTGACAGAGACAACCTGAACTCTGCTAATCATTCACCCCCTAAAGACACACATGTCCCCAGCAGAAGAAGAAGAAGTGGAAAATAGTGTCCTCCACACCCTGAAGCACCATTTCTCTCTAAGCTTCCTATGTGGTAGTATAATAGCATACCCACTCTTAGCTCTTCACTGAGTCAGTACTACAGTTTTGGTCCTCTACATTGTGCATATGCATGTATAGATGTTTCTGATTGTGTTATTCATAACAGGGAGATTTTTCTACATTTAGAAGCACAACTGGTTGAGAAAAATAGGTAATAGATCATTCTCTATATTTAGTTAGTTGTGTCACAGAAGAGAATTTTTTACATAGGTCCCTTCTGACCCTAGAAACTATGAAACTGAGTAGATCATCTAGTCCGAACCCCTGCCATGGCAGGAAATAATACTGGGGTCAAAAGACCCCAGCAAGATGTTCATCCAACCTCCTCTTAAAC
>NW_017728886.1:240385714-240392742 GCF_001723895.1 Crocodylus porosus | reverse complement strand
TTGACTGTGTGGGCATCGACACCACAGTCCCCCAGTTTCTTAATGAGAACGGGGTGAGAGACAGTGTCAAATGCCTTCTGGAAGTCCAGGAAGACTATGTCCACTGCAACCCCAGCATCTAATGATCTGGTGATCTGATCATAGAAGGCCACCGGGTTGGTCTGACAGGACCTGCCACTGATGAACCCATGTTGGTTGCCCCTAAGCATGCAGTCCCCAGCTGGCCCCTCATGGATGTTTGATGCTCATCTTCCAAGAAAACCATGCACAGTTTAGCATATAGCTATACATATCTGGATCAAGAGTGGAAAATATAGTATATGAAATTCCTAACTATAGAAATTACTATTACTGACTGTGCACACTATGCAATTCCATGCATATGATAGGCAGGTACTGCAATGCCTGTGTTAGGAAACTCAATCCCTGTCTTTTCCTGCCATAATGGCATTTCCAGAAAGGGTACATTACAGCTGGTGACAGACAGTTAAAAAGCTTGAGCCTGAATTGATTCAAACTTTGCAGGTTAGTCTAACCTGCATATATTGAACTGATTCACAAGTGGATAGACATTCACTTTTGATTGTGGAAATGCAGGCACATGCCTGCAGTGGCTTAGGTTAGAAGCCAGGGGACACTAGAGTGAGCCCTCCCATCCCTTTCAGCTGAGTGGTGGGGTGTGGCCAAGCCCTGGCAGGATGTGATGATTAGGGAGGTGACTAGACCCCATCCTGGCCTGCAGAGTCCCCAGCTGGGGTGTGCTTGGAGGGGGAGGGGGAAGCAGCCTTTGCTAGGCTTTTGCCTGCTGACAGCTCAAGGGTGGAGAGTGTTGCCAGACCCTTGCCCCTGGCTAGCACTCTGAGGCAAAGCTGAGGAGGGAGGAGCTGCTTGTGTGGAAAGCTGTGATATAAAGCCAAGCCCTCAGATACCACTGAATTTGCACTGAGGAGAACACCCAGGATTGCCACTTCACAAATCTTAAGAAGGCTTTCACTCAACAAGGACACTCCTCCAGAGAGAGAAATTGCACCTTAGAAAGAGCCACCCAGATACCACATGAAGAATTGCTGCAGTACAGAAGGAAAAGCCCTTATGAATTGCATACCACTGGTTATGACATATCATCTCTCCCTTGAACCTTTATGGAAAATCCTCAAACACTTGCGACCCATACTAGAAGGAGACCCAATTCTTAAAGATATCTTCCCAGAACCACCTATCCTAGCCTTTAAACAACCACTAAACCTTGCTAACCTCATCACCAGAGTGTACTTCCTATGGCCCAAAATGCACTGAATGAATCCAGACCATGCCATGATAAGAAATGCAGAACCTTCCCACATACCTCCACTGCCCCCAGAATTACTACACCTCACAACAGAGGTAGGCATTCCCGGATCTTACAGCTGCACCTCCAGAAATATAATATGTCTAATCCAATGCACCAAATGCCCTGATGGAAAATACGTGGTAGAAACCAAACAACAACTATGCACCAGAATGAATGCACATTGGAAATCTATTAAAGACAATCATAGGCGATGCATAGCGAAGGAATGGGGGCATGTGCCCCCCTTGAGAGTGACCACCAAAGCCACTGCTGGCTTCTGCAGGTGGTCACCACCTCCCACTGGTCATGCAGCTGCCAGCAGCTGTGGGTGGTCCCCGCTTGCTGCCTGCCACTCGCCACTCCCCCGCCGCTGACACCACAGGCAGCAGCTGTGGGCGGTATGCACTTACTGCTATGGTGCCCACCCAGTTGCAAGAGGCACCAGTCATTCCTAAAGACAAAAATACTGTCTTCTTGTGAGAATGTGGGGCACATTTCTCACAAGAAAATCACTCTCCAATCTCTCAGTTCTAAACCTTGAAGGGAATTTAAAAAACACCTTTCACAGATAAGCCTATAAAATTCAGTTCATCAACCTCCTGGATACAAAAAAATCATGGACTAAATATAGACATTGGATTTATGACACATAACCTGGCTGGCATGTGCCTCCCCAGGTACTTCTCCACTATTTACCTGCTACATTCACCCCTACCTGTCTCTCAGCCACTGACTTACCAATTTACATCTTCACTGACTGACTTTCTTGAATGCATACTAGCCTCTGGCTTCTTTCCTATTCATTCCATCCAGGAAGAGCACACACCAAGTGCTGATGCTTCCTCAGCCTGACAAAGGGTTCTTGAACCTGAAAGCTTGCTAAGAAAAATTTTCCAACTATTTTGTTGGTCTAATAAAAGATATCAGATTTACCCAAAGAATCTTGTCTGCATCTGTTGATGGAACTCAACCCCTCTCCCTGCTTCATCATGCTGTCTGCGGCTGTGGACAGGAAGTGAATGGCACCAAAGGCCTCTCAGAACTTCCTCTGAGATGCTTGGACCTTGACAACTTTAAAGCAAGCCAGCAGGGAGCTTACCAGAACACAATGTATACCAGCCCATCAAGCCCTAGAAAAGAAAACAAAAGCATCTCTCATTAGTTTCAAGCTCTTCTTACCTTCAGGGTGTATTTACATTTGTAAGACACTGGCTTCTTGCTGAGGAAGAAGCAGCCTGGCTGCAGCCCTGATTAGTTCCAGAAAGTCCTAAGCTGACACTGTTGTGTCTGCCTCCATTCCAGTGAAATTGGAGATGCGTGCACACACACACACACACACACACACACACACACACACCTCTCAGCATTAGCTAGCATGGGCAGAGCATGGGCAGATGCTGGCTGGGGTCCCTGCCATGGGGGAGGGAGGGATGGGGGAATCCCGGTTTGAGCAGTGAGTGGTGAGGGGGGTGGGAACAGGGGGAATTTTGGCAGACCCTGCTGTGCCTCTGCCAGGCAGACCCCCGCTACAGTCCCCCACCCCCTTCTCAGCCAGCTGAAGTAGTGATAGTGCTCCAGCTAGGAAGGAGAGGGGTGGGGCCAGGCCAACTGTGCTCTCTGGAGCAGACAACCCAGCCCAGCCCAGGGCTAAAAAGCATGCTGGGATGCTAGGGGACATGAACTAGGAAGGCATCTGGGACAGAAGTCCCATAAACTGGTTTGACTCAAATCAGTTAAGTCTGATACTACATTCAGCCAGGTTTATCGTAAATCAGTTTTGGCCATTTTGGTTTATGTGCACTGAACTTCTGTTCTGTTTCAGGTTTAAACCAGTTTCTGATCACTTAAACCAGTTTATGTGTAACTTCTGTTCCTATCCCATAAGGCTATCTCCTGCTTCCTTTACTTACACGAGTAATTTATATGGATTGATATCACTGAGCCTACTTTCAAGAAAAAACAAACAGATTTTACTACTGTATTGATGAAAGCAAAATAAATATAACTAGAAGCTGGTTGCATGTAAGATATAGCAAGCCTACAGGAAGTGCCAATCAGTTTTGAGTTTCATCTCAAAACTGATTGGCAGCTAGGCACTAAGAGACCGTGGCCTCTTAGAATGGTGAGTCCACGAGCAATGGTTGTTCCTTAAGAACTCAATCCTTGAAGCACAAGGAAAGTCCATTCTGTCCCACAGGAAATGCTGTCAGTGGGCTGGGGAGCCCCTTTGGCTCAGTAGAGAAACTTTGGACCTCCTGAAACTAAAAAGAGAAGTCTACAGCAGATGGAAAATGGGAGTCATCACCAAGGAGGACTACATGGCGCTAGCCCACACCTGTAGAGAGTGGACCAGAAAAGCCAAGGCAGAAACTAAACTCAGGCTAGCAACAGGAATCAAGGACAACAAAAAGTCCTTCTTCAGATATGTGGGAAGTCAGAGGAAAAACACAAGCAACATTGGACCCCTGCTAAATCAAATGGGGCAGCTGATGTCTGACACTTAGGAAAAAGCCAGTTTCTTAAATTATTACTTTGTGTCAGTCTTCTACCCATCCAAAAGGGTTACCCTGTCAGATAGGACACAAAGCATCGAAGGGGTGGTAGATGGGTGCTCAGGAGAGGTACCAGAGGACTTGAAAAGAGCCAATGTAGTCTCAATCTTCAAGAAAGGAAGGAAGGAAGACCCAGGGAACTACAGAGCAATCAGTCTGACATCCATACCTGGGAAGACCTGGGAGAAAATAATTAAGGGTTCCATCAGTAGCAGGCTAACAGAAGGCAACCTTCTGAATGCCAGCCAATATGGCTTTGCTGTTGGAAGGTCCTGCCTGACCAACCTCTCTTCCTTCTATGACCAGATGATGCATTGCCTGGACAAGGGAGATGAGGTTGATGTCATATATCTGGATTTCATGAAGTCCTTTGACTTGGTCTCCCATGATGTCCTTATGGCTAAGCTGAAGAACTCCGGCCTCAACCATCTGGGAAACTGGCTCCTGGGTCATACCTAAAGTGTATTAGTTGATGGGAGCAAATCAGTTTGGTGCAAGGTGACCAGTGGTGTCTCTCAGGGCTCAGTACTTGGGCCAGTACTCTTCAACATCTTCATAAATGATCTGGATTTGGGCATCAGATGAGGACTGGCAAAGTTCATGGACAACATGAAACGATGGGGGAAGGTGGTCACACTGGATGATAGACTGGGGATACAGTTGACCTTGACAGGTTCACAACGTGGGCAGATGGAATTTAACATAGAGAAGTGCAGGGTACCCCACTTTGGGAGGAAAAACCAGCATCATACTTACAGGCTCGCGAGTGCTATGCTTGCTAGCACCACGAATGAAAGACTTGGGGATCTTGATTGACTGCAAGATGAACATGAGCCACCAATGTGATACCATAGCTGGCAAAGCAAACCCAAATCTGGCATGCATACACTGATGCATCTCAAGCAAAAACAGGGAAGTCATCCTCCCACTCTTCGCAGCCCTGGTGAGGCTGCAGCTATAGCACTGCATCCAGTTTTGGGCCCCCACTTCAGGAGGGATGTGGATAAGCTCAAGAGAGTCCAAAGGAGAGCCACCCACATGATCAAAGGCCAAGAGAGCAAGCCTTATGAGGAGAGGCTGAGGGACATAGGACTCTTCAGCCTGGAGAAGAGAAGGCTCAAAGGGACTTGGTTGCAGCCTATAAATAAATAAGAAGGTTGCACCGGGATGTGGAAGAACAGTTGTTCACTAGGGCTCCCCAGTGGATAACTAGGTCTAACAGCCACAAATTTCTGGAAGGCCGATTTAGACTGGACATAAAGAAAAACTTGTTTACAGTCTGAGGGTCCAGGGTCTGGAACAGAATCCCCTCAGAGGTGGTGCACGCACCTACTCTGGACTCATTCAAAAGGCGTTTGGATGCATATTTTGGTGGGATCATTTGACCCCAGCAGACTTCCTGCCTACGGCAGGGGGGCTGGACTTGATCTCGTGAGGTCCCTTCCAGCCCCTAATATCTACAAAATCTATGAAATCTGATATTAATCAGAAAATGTTACTGACATGAGATACATAGGTAAGGTTTTTCTATTCACCCATTTTCAGATTCTGTTTAAGATGAACCTTGGTACAGCAAAAACAGTACTCTTTATTAGCAGTTGTCTTTCTGATTAAATCCATTTTAGTTCACACTGATTTGCTATTTTTAGCACACAATTTCTCACACAGAGGTTTGAGATAAAAGCTACATAACTACCAACTGTCCACAATAAGAATGTAATTTCATTCTGTGAAGTGTCACAGTGGGCTTCTGCACTATTCTTTGATCCCTGGAGATCTGAACTAACGTTCTGACTTTGATCTCAAGTGAAATTGAGTTTGGTGAGTTGAACTGTGTTCTTCCACAGTACAAATGCTCCCACAGCTCAGTACAATTGCTCTTCTATGTCTGAGAGAGGCCCTGGGCACAAGTGGGGTCAGCATTGAAATGTATTGGCTAAACTGAATGAGGAAGTTTGCAAAGTAGTATACATGAGGTCGGGCTCATTAGTCTTGTTTGCTCCTCACTTTCACAACTTCAAATTATACTCATAACTTTAATATCAAATGCTATTATTGTGTGTGTGACACCAAGAATTCCCAGACATGTTGTGTGTTGCCTTCTAAATACAGTTAGATTCTGCATTATCATGATGCATTTATCTTCTGAATGAACAGTAGCTTGCTAGTGTCACATTTTTCTTCTCTTTTGTGCATCTTGTTCATATGTTGGTTATTATCTGGACCTGTAAAGACCTCCACAGGTTGTAAAGTTTAAAGTGTTTGTTGGATCAGAGACCTAGATTATGAGCACTTTCATGTAGGGATTACTTTTTTATGGTGCATCTACAGAGTACACGGTACTCAGGGATCAGGGCCCCATTGAAGGGTTGCAATACATATAATACAGTTAATAAGGCTTGAAATAGAAGTATTCTCTGTGAGCCAGACAAATGTTAGTTGGAAAGGCATGATTTCCATTGATCTTGCTGTAATTTAAATGAGAATAGCAGGCTAGCCATAATGAAGCAGTAAATAATATTGCAAGTAAAATAATGGCGTTACAAGGAATAATGGCCACAAATTTATTGAGAGCAGGTTCAGGCTAGATATCAGGAGGCATTACTTCACAGTCAGGGCTGCTAGGAGCCAGAACCAACTTCCTAGGGAAGTGGTGCTCACCTCTACCCTGGGGATCTTAAAAAGGAGGCTAGACAATCAACTAGCCAGGGTTGTTTTACCTCAGTACTCTTTCCTGCCCATGGCAGGGGGTCAGACCTGATGACCTGCTTAGGTCCCTTCCGACCCTACCAACTATGAAGCTATGAAACTATGAAATGCCATGAAAGCCTCGTATAGCTTCAGAGACACACTTCTGATTCAGTTCATATTGCCTGTTTAAGAAGACAAAATAAATTGACTATGCTGAAATTATATTAAAACAAATGATGTATGATACCAGGATTGTCCAGATGAGTATCCAGATCCTAGAACCACCTCATTTTTAGACCTCCAGCACAAGTGTGGATGTAGATTCATAGATTCATAGATGTTAGGGTTGGAAGGGACCTCAATAGATTTCATAGATTTTCATAGATTTCATAGACATTAGGGCTGGAAGGGACCTCGGGAGATCATCGAGTCCAGCCCCCTGCCCAAAGGGCAGG
>NW_017728886.1:240368145-240379116 GCF_001723895.1 Crocodylus porosus | reverse complement strand
TCTCCCTGTTTCCACTGCTTATATGCCCCCCTTTTTGCCCTTAGGCTGCTCTGGATTTCTCTGGTTAGCCAAGGAAGCCTCTTGGCCCCTTTCCCCCTTTTCTCCCGCATCAGGATCGTTTCCCTCTGTGCCCAAAGGAGCATTTTCTTAAGGCACAGCCACCCTTCCTGGGCTCCCACCTTACCAAATCTCTTATCCTGCAGTGCATCATTAACTAAATGCCTGAGCTTGCTGAAGTCAGCCTTCCTGAAGTCTAGCACTTCCACCCTACTAGTTATCTTTCCCACTCTATGCCTTATAGTGAATTCTATTATTTGGTGGTCACTGTCCCCCAGGTGACCACTGATCTGTAGGTCCCCTACCTTGTCATCTGCCCTGTTACCAATACCAGGTCCAGTAAGGCATTCCTCCTAGTGGGACCATGTACCTCCTGCGTCAGGTGGAGGTCCTGTACATGGGATAGGAACCTGCATGAACAGTGAGAATTTACTGTCTGTGTCTCCCAGCAGATGTCAGGTAGTTTAGGTCCCCCATGACTACCACCTCCCTAGTCTTCATGGTTTTCAAGAGCTGCCTCAGGAATTCCAAATCTAGTTCTTCCCTTTGGTGTGGGGGTCTGTAGCAGACCCCTGCCACCAAATCCCTTTCTCTTTGACCTCCATGTGTCCTAACCCATAATCCTTCTACTTTCTCCTCCTCCAGTTCCATTTTGATAAGGGTCGATGCATAAAGCTTCTTGACATAGAGCGCGACCCCTCCCCCTCTCTTCCCCACTCTTTCCTTTCTGTATGTTAGCTGGGCCGGATGGGATGTAGAACAGAAGGATTGTTAAAAATTTGTCCTGCATTCAGTAAAGCACACTGTGCCTTTTTATTACCCGTTTCTTGAGTAATATTCATGCAATTCTGTTTCTTGGACTGCAGCAGTAATCAAACAGCCCATAGCTCCAAGCCACATTGTAGTCAGCACTTCATCTAAGAGCTTAGTTCCATAGCTTTTTCTCAGGACCATGCTACTAGTGCTCCTATGCCTGCGGTGTCTTGGAAGCTTTCTGTCTCACATATTCTGACCTTTTGGCTCTTTCACAGACCCCCAAACTTTTATCAAATTGTAAGTAGTGAAATCCCTCCATCCACATGTATCTTACATGTGAGTTTATTGCTGGCTGTGACGTATTTTGAATTGTAACTCCTATTGTCTCAGCTGTCTGGTTCCAGAAGAAAGCAGAACTGTTTGTTTTATTCATCCCAGAAGAAGAAAAGCGGTTGCCTCACCAAATTTCAAAATTTGACCCCACTTATAACAATACAAAAAATTACATGCCATTCATCTAGAGGCCAGAAATAATTTACTCACTTGTAGTAAAATAATCTACTTGGGATAAAGGAGGAAGCTTCACAACACCACTTTATCCCATCTATTTTTAGCAGCAGTTAAAGGATACACACAAGTCTAAATGTTTAGCAATGTCAAAAAATGTGCCTGGAAAATCCATGCCAATAAGACATTTGTACAAACTGCCTGAAAGCCCTTGTTGATGAAAGCACACTCATTTCTTCAGGAGTAAGATGGAAGGAGTAAGTGTGCCTTTTGCAGCAGAATGTCTATTTGTATTCATAGAATGATTTCTTAATTAATCATGTAATTAGACAATGAATCTCATCATTCTGGAATTTGTTATTGCACTAATCAAGACTTAAATGTTTAACAAGTTAAATTTATTAAACGGTATCAAATTACCTTTCTGCTTCTGAATGATTAATTATAAAATATTAAATGCTTTCTATCATGCCTGTGTGTGTGTGAGTGCTTGTCCATATGCATGTTCAGAAGAGTATTAGAGGTAAGCAGAAGGTTTTAGAGTGATGTGACTGTAAAGTGAATAATCCTTAAAAAAATAAGAAAGAAGGGAAGGTCTTTTTCCTTGAATGAGTTTTGAGTGCAATACAGGATATGAAGATTTTCAAGTAATAATCAATAGACTAAAACCAGGAGCAAACATTTTCCCTACCTGGGAAAACTTTTAGCTCAAACTGTAAGTGCTTCACATACTAAATGGAAGGCAAGGTTATTTGCATAGATGTGGTATATTTTATTAGACCAACTGAATAGTTGGAAAAAAGTTCTTTGCAAGCTTTTGGGCACAATCACCCTTGTTTCAAGGTGATACGTATAGAGGTTTCTCAGAAGCTGCACCTCAAAGTCTTGAAAGCAAAACTCATGACACTTGCCAGCAGCAGCAGCCTCCTGTCATCCAGCATGCAGATGCTGGGGCCTGCACCCCTGGGAGGGCTGCAGCCCACGCTCAGTGCTGGAGAAGACTGGTGCTGCTGCTGCAGCCTGGGAACAGTGCTGGGCACAGCCCACACCCAGTATCGGGCCTAGTGACAGGAGGCAGAGCACAGCCCCAGCTCTTCCTGCCTCCTGCCAGCCAGGCTGCTCTCCGAGCGGCTCTGCAGCCCCATGGAGCTCAGCTCAGCGGTGGGAGATGGAGCACAGCCTGTTTCCCGTTACTGGGTGAAGATCCATGGGGTTGCAGAGCCACTCGGAGCGCAGCCCAGCGGCAGGAGGTGGAGAGAGCCAGGGCTTTGCTTCACCTCCCGGTGCCAGGATGAGCTTCATGTGGCTGTGGAGGCGTTCAGAGCGCAGCCCAGGAGCGGGAGTCGGGCAAAGCTGGGGCTGCACTCCGATCAGCTCTGCCAGCCCCACACGGCGCAGCCTGGTGGCAGGAGGTGGGGAGAGCCAGGGATGTGCTCCCCTCTGGGCTAAGCTCCACGGGGCTGCAGAGCTGCTTGGAGTACAGCCCTGGCTCTCCCCTGCCTCCTGCCACTGGCCTGCTTTGAAACTCAGAATGTTTCAAAACTTTCAAAATGTTTTGAGTGCCCTCATTTCATTTCAAAGGTGTTTTGAAGCTTTTTATTTCATTTGGATTTTGCTGTTTTGAGCTTGAAATGCATCAAAACAGCTTCCAAATGAAATACGGTGACATTTCACACAGCCCTACTGGGTAACCCTCTTCTGGGTAGTGGAATTTGCCTATAATAATTCCTCTCATGTCACCATGAAGCAAAGTATCTTCTTTGCCTACTGTGGTTTCCACACTTGTGCACCTCCTACCTCTGTCTTCAGTTCCAGCAGCCATGGAATTAGTTATACACATATATCAAGTACAAAAAAAAACATGGAAAATCATCTGCAAGTTACTAAGAAAGCTTTTAAGGGGCAAGCTGACTGGAGTTACATGATTGCCATTGGGGCAAAGTCTGGCTGTTGGCATGAAATCGCTAAGCAACCTGGACATCTAGCAAGCTGGATCCCACAGGTTCCTTGGTTCTTTCCAGATTACAAAACACATCAGCCCCATGACTTTTAAGTTCAGATTCCCAGATACCATAAGGGTCCATCCCATATTTTGTGCATCTTTTTTAAAACCTTATGTCACAAAACCCTGTCTGGATTGAAACACATCACTGTCACTACTCATTTACAGTCCAGGGGCAAAGGATGGGGAAGCTTTTGTTTTATAGACTGGGAGGGATATAGCCCAGCAGACAAGTCTTGGGAACCTGAGGAAAATGCTCATGCCCCTGATAAAATTTGTCGGGTTTTATTAGGTAGTGGGCTAAAAGAAGCTAGGTCACAATCCTTAGCTTTAAAGTTGGTTATGAGAGGTCTTTTCCAAACATGCCCTACAAAAGGGGATGATATAGTTGGGGCTGGTCTTGCTTTGAGAAGGGGCATGGACGAGATGACCTCCCGAGGTCTCTTCTAGACCTGATTTTCTATGATTCTAAAGTTTAGTTGCAGAAGATGACTGGGTCTTTGTCTCCTTAAGAAATCGTTCCAAGCCAGTTATGCTCACCTGACCTTTTAAATTGCCTCAATATTTTTTCTTTTCTTTTTGAAGCTGTTTTCCTATAAATCTGGACATTGTTTTCCTTATGATATATGAATTACACAACATTATGCTCTAATTTACTCAGGATGGGCTTGAGAAACTAAATTATGATGGAAGCACACGTTGGTGCCAAACACAAATTAGAGCACTTGCAACAATATGTTGTCAATTCTTGGTCTTGGCCCAGTGGATCAACCTCAGACCGACCCAATTTTATGAATATTTTAGGTTAATTTATTCAGGCATCCTCATCTTCCAGGACTGGTCATTAAGACAAATGAACACAAAATTATAACAACAAAAACTCATTATAATTATGATTGTTATGAAAAGTGCCAAAAAAGAACCTGTAATTTCTATTCTTTTAATTATGCAAGAAAGCAGTATTTTAATATTTTTTCTCTAGACATATTCAAATTACATAGTAGATGTTTACTTGAAAATAATTAGTGAAGTTGAACTCTAAAATGTCTATGCTGAGGATTGGGGCACTGTGGAGTTCCATATTTATTATTTTCTAATAATGCCCTTGAAATTACACAGTTTACAAACAGTTGTTTTTCTAACTGCCAGGCTTGCTAATTCGGCCTAAGATCCAAAAATCAAATCAAGTTCCTTCTGGTTGTTCATTATCTTTCTGTAATATAGTTTTTGTATCTAGAACTAACTCTGCTTATATATTAAGTTTATAAGACTCTAGCTTACACTCTTGGTGCTTTTGGAAACAGAATCTTCAAGGCTAGCATTGTATATCTCTTAGAACCAGTAGACTGTGCATATTTTATCAATCCAAAATTATTCTGGGGAGAAAATACGGGAATAATAAAACAACCAGCCAAACCCTCCAGTGGACGTTGGAAGTTTGCTAACAGAAATTTGTCAACTGTTTCTTGCTATGGGGTACCAAGACCTTGAATTGGAAAGTGGGAAAGAGATCTGTACTATTTATCAGCCTTAGTTCTGAGATGAAGCTCTGTGCAGTTTTTATTTACCAAATGTGTGTCCAGTTTATGAGTCTTATTCTCTTACAGAGGTAGGAGAATGTTATGATGGAGCAACTCTAATGAAAAGTGCATTTGAAATTCTTTTCTTTTTACAGTAATTTGACTGGTATAATTTGGGCAAAAGCTGAAACAGTATCAGATTCAGAAAACCTTCAGGTCCTGGTCACCCTCCAGAAGCCATGTTGTAATGACATCATTAGTATATATCAGGGCCAGGGTTCATACTGTACAAAATCTTCTTATGGATCATAAATCAATATAGTATGAGTCAATGTTATAAAGTGGGGCCAACCATTTTTAACATAAGGTGATGTGACTTTAAGCCAAACTTAGAAAACCATAAAAAAAGAAAGTTCAACTGGAGGAAAATGCAACAGGGCTAAGTCTAAAATAGTTTCATGAATGTTCTTGCATGTATTTAGATGAAAGCAACTAATTAAAATCTATTCATGTGGATAGTCTATTCTGCTTATCTAAACATGTAGCATAGCTTATTTTAAGTAATAATATTAAAATGGAAAAGCAAACTACTTTATAAAAAGTAAACCTCTCTTGAGAGATAAGCATAGCCACATAAGTCAGAAACAGTCTTGTTCTGCATGATGGACATGTGAGGATATGCATGCTTTTCTCTAAATCTCTCCTATGAAGCTGCAAAGAAGATAGCTGGTAAAAGCTCTGCAGTGTGGCAGGCAGAAAAAAAAGTTGTAGTTGTAAAGGGTAACATGTCGGTGTAACAAGAAGCACTTTCTACTAGGCACTTTTTTTTTTATCAATAAAATAGAAATGATATTTAAGCAGGATAAATGTCTCATGGAGAAACTGAAGCTGAGAGAAGATAAGGAATTTCTCAAGGTGAGGCAACAGATAAATGACATATCTGAAAGTTAGAATCCAGAGCCCATGAGAGCTAGATTCATGCCTAACCTACTCAGCTGTCTCAGCCAAGGCAGTTATTTAAGATCAGATTTTCAAATGGCCTCAACATTTTGAGTATCTAACTTGAAATCTCTAGCACTTGAGATGGTATATGGATATACCTACATCTATATCTACACTGTACCTATGTCTATACCTATCTCCATTATAACTATGTAATAGGCCTGTGCAAAGCTTCTGTTGCTGATTTGATTTGGAGGAGATTCAACCCAATTTAGCCAAATGTCCCACAGGAGCACAGGGGGATCCCCTGCATGCTCACCAGCAGTCCACTTGCAGTCCACTTGCGGTCCACTTCTGGGTCCACTGTGGAGCATGCAGGGGACTTCTCTGCCCCCCAGCTCAGACACTGGTGCCTCCTGGGTCTGGGGGGGGCACCTGGGGTCCATCCGTGGCTGAGCCGGGGAGTTGCAGGGTGGTCCCACCGAGCGTGTGGGGACCCCCCGTACTCCTGTGGGAGGCTCCATCCACCCCACCGTCTCAGCATTCATGAGCCATGCCTGGTACCTCGAAGTACATAGAAAATATATCTAAAGCTTTATCTACGGCCAAATTGCTGATTCTCCAAATGAGAATCAACAGATTCAGTCAAATCAGGACAGTGATCTGAATCAACGAATCGAATCACGGTTTCCCAAATCAGACTGAATCCAAATCCGAATCGAATACTGCCCGCTTCACACACCCCTACTATGTTTATGACTCAGTTTGGACATACATATAAGATTTATACATTTTCAAGTACTGCTTTTAATGTCTCTCTTAGTTTACCCTTCTTTAATATAAGAAGATTACTACTAACTTCAGATATATGTCTTTAAAGCAGAACTATTAGGAGCTTGGGGTGTAGATAATGTGAAAGGTTTGGGTCCTAGGGGCAGCCATGATGTTCCTTGCTGACCATGCAATTCCTGCCTCAGCTCTAACTCTAAAGATCCTCACCTCCTTTCCTTGCTCACCACACCTTTGTTACCATTTATTAGGAAGGAAGCTGTCTGAGGGTCTTAGAGTGAGCCTGTAGTTATTCCTGTGTTGGGTTTTGGCCTTTTTGGCCTCCACACTTTTTCTCTTGCTGAGTCCATTAGCTCTAGTCCATTGACCAAACTGAGCTTCTAGGTTCCCAGCTTCTGGTCTTGCTCTATCAAGCGTAGTCCCTCTAGAGCTGCTGAGCTTCCCTGGACTTTCTCTGCCTGTCTGGGTCCCAGGCCCTAGGCCTATTTGTTCCAAGGCCTTCCTCACCCCTCTTGGAAACTATGGGATTGCCCCGTGTCGCAGGGCATTTCAGTGCCCTGCTCCTACAAAGAAATACAGGTGCCAGTTGCCGGGGCAACCATAGTCGGTCAGCTGACCGGAAGGGGGCAGGACCTGACCTATATAAAGGTGATACAGGCTGAGGCCAGGGAGTCAGTTCCCCTCTGGCTGCCGAGGAAGAGGGAGCTCTGCTGGAGTAAGCAGAGCAGAGAAGCCTGATGGCTTGAGCAGCTTCTGCTTGACAATACCGGGTGGATGAAACCCTGGTAGGGGCAGCCTGAATGATGGTTAGCCAGTTGACTTAGAATTTATGTTGTAGCCCAGGAGCTTGAGTTTTCTGTTTTGTAGTTGTATAATACCGGAGGACCAGGTGAGGCTATAAGGGGTTGGAGGAGGCCTCATGGGGGCTCCACAATAGTGTGGAGATGCAGTGCCAGAGAGGGTGCAGTGTTTATGGGTGTATCGACCCCGGCCCCAGTGTGGGCAGGATTGCGAGGCTAGGCCCCAGTATGGGCAGGCTTATGAGGAAAAGGCCCCAGTGCGGGCTATGAGTGTGAGAGGAGGCCCAGTGCAGGCCACGAATGTGCAGGTGTGAGTGTGGAGAAAAGGCCCCAGTGTGGGCGGTGGCCGCAGGAGAAGCCAGGGAGCGCCCATGAGGGCACCAAGAGGGGAATTGACAAGACAATGTCCAGGACACCTGAGAGACTTGGGGCATGGTATAGGGGTGGTAGGAGCCACACGTAGCCCCTGAGGCTTGAGGGCACCGTATCATCGAAGGCAGGTCATGGACTGGGACATCCCAGGGCACCATGCCAAAAAAGATAAAAAGGCAGACGTGGCGGGCGAGATAGTGAGGGTGCATTGAAACTGACGTGGCACGGTAGGGGGTGCTAGGGGAATTCACCACACCCCTAGGTGCCACCCTGTTACACCCCACATGGGTTCTATGTGATTGTCCCTTTGGGTGTGCTAGGTGTGCTGCTACTGACACTATGAGATCACTCCCCATGGGCACTATGGAATGACCCCTCTAGGCATGCTTGGTGAGCCCCTCACATCACAGGCACTACAGGATTGCCATTCTGGGGCACTTTGGGATTGCTGCACCCCCCCCTCCGGCACTCTGGGATCACCAGGGAACTGGCTGAGGCTGCATGCTTTGATGCATGGTTGTCATGGGAGACTTTAACTACCCAGACATCTCATGGGAAGAGCATTCAGCCAAATCTGGTTAGTCGCAAAGCTTCCTCACATGTGTGGATGAGCTCTACCTAACTCAAGAAGTCTATGGGCCAATGAGAGGCAAAGCATTATTGGCACTAAGGTGCCTGCTACTTGTAGAGCTGGGATAACTACCCAGGTGTCAGTTGCTAGGGCAAACCAGAGGGAGTTAGTGACCCACACCTGCCAGCAATCAGCTGACTGGAAGGGGCAGAGCGTGGCTCCTATTTAAACCCCAGGGCTGAGGCCAGGTGGGGAGTCTCTTGCCAGTAGTCAAGGGGGAAGAAGTTGTCCCAGAACAAGCAGAAGGGGGAAAGATGGAGTACCCCTGGTGTGGCAGGAGTAACGTTGGAGCCGGATGGCTAAGATTTATGTTATAGCCCAGGGGCTTGTGTTTTGTTTGCTGTTGTAACTGGTGGCTTGGGTGAGGCTATAAGAGGATTGAGGAGGCCTCATAGGGGGTCCACGGTAGCATGGGGACCCAGGCACCAGAGAGGGCACTGTATTGGGGGTGCACTGACCCCAAATGCTAGAGAAGTTGCTGTATTGGGGGTGTGCTGACCCGAGCGTGAAAGAAGGCACAGCTTTGGGGGTGAGCCGACCCTGAACGCTAGAGAAGGTGCTGCACTGGGGGTGTGCTGACCCGAGCACCAGGGAGGATGCAACGTTAAGGTGTGCTGACCCTGAGCCCCGGAGAGGGGGTAGCGATTTACGAGTGCCTGTGAGACTCAGTGAGAGACAAGGCTGCAGAGAGCCCAAGCGCCAGTGAGGCACAGAGCAAGACCAAAGAATGCCAGTTATATCAGTGAGGCTTGGGGCATGGTAAAGGGGTGGTTAGAGCCACGCATAGCCCATAATGCTGGGGTGCACAGAAATACCCATTATAGAAATGAGGCCAGTGTACAGGAGGAAAACTGTGTCCAGGGAGACAAAGAGGCAGCCTCCCTATTATATCTATTTGACATCAAAGATGTGGTGGGCAAGAATTGAGGGTGCTTTGTAGACTAACTGGGCATGGTATGGGGCATCAGGGGAGATCATGGCAACTTCTAGGACACCCTCCTGTTACACAGTCAAAGGGGATGACATAGTCAGTGACCTAAGAATCGATGGAAAGCTGGGCGATAGTGACCATGAGCTGATCACCTTTACTATCTATTGCAAAGCTGGCAAGTCACTCAGCAATACTGAAGTCCTTGACTTTAGGAAAGCTGACTTTGACAAGCTCAGGAGGCTCATTGTCAAGGCCCTAAGGGACCATGACTCGATAGGCAGAGGAGTCCAAGAGGAGTGGTTGCTCCTCAAGGGAGTGATCTTGAAAGCACAAGGGATGGCCACCCCATCTCAGAGGAAGGATATGAAAAGGGCGGAGCAATGCCCTTGGCTCAGCAGGGAACTTGAGGACCTCCTATGCCTCAAATGGGAGACTTATAAAGGATGGAAGGTTGGAGTTATCACCAAGGAGGAGTAATCAGCACTGGTCCGTACCTGCAGGGAGCAGATCAGGAAAGCCAAGGCTGCAACTGAGCTCCATCTGGCTTCACATATTAAGGATAACAAGAAGTCCTTTTTCAGATATGTAGGGAGTCAGAAAAGAAGTAAGGGGACACCTGGTTAACCAAATGGGACTCTTGAAAACCAACACACAGGAAAAGGACAACCTGCTTAATGGGTACTTTGCATCAGTCTTTCATCAGTCCAATGGGACTGCCCTGCCTAGCAGGACATGGGATGGCCAGGGTGAGGGCGTACTTACACCCAGCATCAGTGTTGATCTAGTAAAGGATCACCTTGAGGGGCTGGACACCTTCAAGTCAGCTGGTCCTGACAGACTACATCCTAGGGTACTCAAGGAGCTGTAAGGTGTCATAGCCCAACCATTGGCAAAAATATTTGAAAATTCGTGCTGCTCAGGTGAAGTACCTGAAGACTGAAAGAAGGTACCCATCTTCAAGAAAGGGCAGAAAGTAGATCTCGAGAATTACAGGCCAATAAGCTTGGCCTCAATCCCTGGTAAGATTCTAGAAAGAATTATCAAGGAGACCCTTCTGGATAATCTGACTGAGGCCAACATTCTGAGGGACAGCCAGAACAGGTTTGTCATGGGTAGGTCTTGCTGGACCAATCTCATCTCCTTCTATGACCAGGTGATATATCACCTGGACAAGGGAGAAGAGATTGACATCATATACCTGGATTTTAAAAAAGTCTTTGATCTGGTGTCCCATGACCTCCTCATGGAAAAACTGGCCAAATGTGGCCTCAGCTACACCACCGTCCGATGGCTGGGAAATTGGCTCTGAGGCTGGACTCGGAGAGTAGTGGTTTCATAGTTTCATAGTTTCTAGGGTTGGAAGGGACCTGAGCAGATCATCTCGTCCGACCCCCCGCCATGGCAGGAAAGAATACTGGGGTAAAACGACCCCAGTAAGGTGTTCATCTAACCTCCTCTTAAAAACCCCCAGGGTAGGAGCCTGCACCACTTCTCTTGGAAGTTGGTTCCAGACCCTAGCCGCCCTGACCGTGAAGGATATCTAGCCTAAACCTACCCTCTGCCAGCTTGTGACTGTTATTCCTGGTCACTCCTGGCGGTGCTCGGGGGAACAGTGACTCCCCCAATGTCCGCTGATCCCCCCTGACTAGTTTATAACAGGCCAC
>NW_017728886.1:240349379-240363887 GCF_001723895.1 Crocodylus porosus | reverse complement strand
GTGTCTCGAGCAGCCCTGGCACGGGAGGTGACTGTCTGCCACTTAGCAGTGGAGGGCTCTTCTTGAGGTGCATCCTCCCCTCCTTGGTCGTACAACCCTGCAGGGAAAGAAAATATCTGTCAGTTTCCTCCTCTGCCTCCCCAGGCCTTGCTGGGCAGCTCCCGCAGGCCAGGGGGTTGGGGGATGCCAGCCCCCCCGTGGGCTCTGTCTGGGTGGAGGCCTCAGACAAGCCCTGGGAAGGCCGGGCCCCCCGGGCAGGGGCCCTGGCAGCACTCCGTGTCAACACCATCATAGGAGTTGCTGAGTTTCTAGCTGAGTTCAGTTCCTCTGCCCCGTGCTAGCAGGAATCAGCCTCTGGGCCCCTCCTGCTCACCCTCCAGTGTGAACGCTGGTGCAAACGCCGGCACGCTTTTACAGACCGCGCCTGTTTGCACGTTCTGTTCATGCGGCGTGGGAGCATGGCTCCCTACCGGCTCAGCTAAGAGGGATCCAGGGGGCTTCTCCTCCGGATCTGGCTCAGCTGCGACAGTCCCTCTGGCCCACTTACCTTAGGGGGATCAGCTGCTGCTGCCCCCGCTGTTGCTCTGCTCATCTCTGCTGCTCTTGCCTCCACTCCGGGTCTGGTAAGGGGGCACACGTGTGTGTAAGTCACACATGTGCCTGTGTCCTTCCTCTCCCCGCTGCTCCTAGCTCCCGAGTGCCAGAAGCTGCATCAAACCGTGGCTTATAAAGACCGTGGTTTGAATTTCCCGCCGCTGCTCTGTCCACCAATCAGGCGCTCCGGACTCACGGGATGTGCCTGCTGGCGATTCCGCCCCCCTGCGCTCCCCCGCTGGGGGAACCCAGTGCCTCCAGAGCCCGCTCCCTGAGGATTAACCCTGGGGGTGCTCCCTGGCTTGGGGGACAGTCCCCCCAGCCCACGCCTGTTTGCGTGCTCTGTTCGTGCGGCTCAGAAGCGCAGCTCCCTACCGGCTCAGCTAAGAGGGATCCGGGGGGCTTCCCCTCTGGATCCGGCTCAGCTGCATCAGTCTCTCTGCCTCACTTACATTAGGGGGATCAGCTGCTGCTGCCCCCGCTGCTGCTCCTCTCACTTCTGCTACTCTCACCTCCACTCCAGGTCTGGTAAGAGGGCAGCAAGTCATTATGGTGCTCCATAACCAGTGGCATCCCCCAAGGTTCTGTCCTTGTACTGGTTCTCTTCAACTTCTTTATCAATGATGTGGACATGGGTGTCAGAAGTGCACTGGCTAAGTTCGCCAATGACACTAAACTTTGGGGCAAAGCATCCCCACTTGAGGCCAGGCTAGTGATCCAGGCTGATTTAGATTAGCTTAGTAAGTGAGCAGACACAAACCTAATCATGTTCAATACAGATAAATGCAAGGTACTCCACCTCCGGGAAAAAACCCCATGGCACAGTTATAGACTCGGCAGTGCTATGCTTGCTAGCACCACTGCTGAAAGAGACTTGGGGGTCATGACTGACCACAAGATGAACATGAGCCACCAATGCAATGTCACAGCTGGTAAAGCAAATAAAGCCCTGTCTTGTATCTGTAGATGCTTCTCAAGTAAATCTCAGGATGTCATCCTCTCACTGTACTCAGTCTTCATGAGGCTGCAGCTGGAGTACTGCATCCAATTCTGGGCTCCGCAATTCAAGAAGGATGTCGAGAAGTTTGAGAGAGTCCAGAGGAGAGTCATATACATGATCAGAGGGTAAGAGAATAGGCCTTATGAAGAGAGGCTGAGAGCCATGGGACTCTTCAGTTTGGAAAAGTGCAGGCTCATGGGGAACTTGGTGGCTACCTATAAGTACACAAGGGGTGTTCATCAGGATCTGGGAGAACGTCTGTTCACCAGAGTGCCTAAAGAAAAAACAAGGACCAACAGTCATAAATTCCTACAAGACCATGTTAGGCTGGACATAAGAAAAAATTTCTTTACTGTCGGAGCCCCCAAGACCTGGAATACACTCCCTCCAGAGGTGGTGTAGGCAACTGCTCTGGACTTATTCAAGAAATGCTTGGATGTTTATCTTGCTGTGGTCCTTTGACCCTAGTTGACTTCCTGCCCCTGGGGCAGGGGGCTGGACTTGATGATCTTTGAGGTCCCTTGCAGCCCTAACATCTATGCTACCCCTCACAGTCCCACCCAAACCACCATCTTCTCTCAGTGACTAGTCCCTCCCTGGGCACTGGACCCTCCTGGTCCCTCCCAGTCAATGAGCCAAACTGAAACCAATCAAACACAAGCCCTTCTGGCTACAGCAAAGCAGGCATCTCCAAAGAGTGTTTTCCTGCCCAGCCTTCATGACCAGACTGACTGCCCCAGCCATGGGTGACTGGTGCCTCTTGAGTTTGGGGGGGGCACCAGATCACCAATGTTGGGGGTGTCCTCCAGCAGCTGATCACTGACCGGGGTAGGGCATCTCCCAGCAGCCAATCATTGAGCCAGTGGCAAAACCAGAAGTGCACTTCCAGCCGCACTTCCGGTTTCACAGCTGTGTACCCTCTGGAAGCTCCAACTGATCTCAGGGGGTGCAAGTGCACCTGTGTGTTGCCAATGGCCCCAGGTCTGGCCATGCCTTATATCTCTCCCAGGGCCCTCCCAAGCAGTCAGGTTACTCCCCTGGGTTGCTTGCAGTTGCCTGCTAATTCATCTGATCACCTGGTCTCCATGGCTACCCAGTTGCAGTTATGCCCTGTCTGCCCTGCAGGGCCTTCACTGAGCTGCTGCCCTCTTACAGTAACAGAGCACCCTAGGTTCTCTGTCACAGTAATAAATGGAAAACTATTGAGAGGCAAACTTTGGAATCCTTTTTTGGGACCAATATGAATTGCCTGGAGAGTTGTCTTTCTCTTTTCCATTCTATCTTCTTCTTGGTTGGAAACTCCTCTAAAAGTTGTTAAGATATCTTACCAATTGTTTTGAAGGATAATCTATGACAGAAGAAAATGTTCATAATAAAAATTTAGCATGTTTGGCTAGAGAGAGAAGGGATCACGACACACGAGCAGGAAACACAATAAGTCATAATTTTCTAATACGTATATGGATGGAAAAAAGATTATTTCAGTCACTTCTGGGATTTTCATGAAAATAGATACTTTACTTACAAGAAAAGTTCAGTGGGAAAAATAAGGGTTACAATCCAATGGCTACATTTGAAAATTCATTGAATGATCAGATCCAACAGAGCTTTCTGTGAACCATTGGAGGCTTTAATACATTTGACCCACATCCATGTGTATTTCATATTTGTATTTCATATAATAAGCTTGCAGTCAACATTTAAAGGTAAGCAGGGTATAGTTAAACAGGTAGTGGAACTCAGATTGGTTTGCATCCAATGTTGAATGAGGTTGTGTTTTAACTAATGCGTTTAAAAAAAAAAAAAAAAGCCTTTCTATTCCAGGGTAAATGAGCTGAGCACCTATTATTTGTGGGACAAACCCTGCAGGTTTAAAAAATAGATTACCTCATATTAAAGAAGAAATGACTGTGTCATATCTAAACAACTCATTGGGTCTTGAAGACAGACAAACTTTTAGTGAATGTAGTTATTATGAAGTCTCTTGAATTTATTTCTCTCTTTTTCCAAACTGAACACCCCTTCTGACTCTGTAGAACTTCGGCAAAGAAAATGAAAACGCAGTTGGATGATAAAGTGGTTAAATGCTGATGACTTAATGTGGCTTATTAAAATAACTTTTCTGCTCGCTGCTGATAAAAGACTCGTGTTGTGCAATAGGAATATGGTTCGCTCACCAAAAAGGTAAAGTCTATGTACAGTTCTGATCAGTATTTCTTCAAGTTATTTCCTTGTTGAAGACTTAATTTAGATTATTTAAATTTCAAAAGAAACAAAATAAGATTTATTTAACTGAACAAACTGAATAAGAGTGTATGTAATCTTGTCCTTTCCTGTTCTTGCAAAGAAATTTCAGAAACCACTGCAAATACATTCCTCATCTCCAATGCTTCCTTGTTCAGAACCCCTATCTGTGTTCTCACACATGCTATCAATCACTCCACATCCATCTTAATAGAGTCAAACTTCACTCTCCTGCCTTTCAGCACTATGCATACTTGACATATTCCCATAGGTCATCAACTTTCCTAACTATCTTAGAGCTCAGACTCCTTAGTTTAGATGCACTTAATTGTAGAACAACACTAAATGCTATAGCCAGTTACTTTGCTATTTTTAAAATTAAAATTAAAAGAGAAAGTGCCAAAATCTCTTCACAATTTAAACAATGGTGGTGATAACCTACTAGATCTAGAGAAGCTTTCTGGCACATGGGATTTTTTTGGCCTCTTATATATATTTTAACTGTCAGTAATGGTAAACATAGCACTGCATTTAATATTTATTTTAAGAATTTTAAGCCTCCTTTGTAATCTAACTTTCTAGTAATTTTAATGGATATTAGTAGAAGATAAAAATAGTGACAGATAAAAATAGTGGCAGCTTATGGAAGGTAGTGGACCAATTTCTAGAAAGAAAATACTGCTTCCTTGAATTAGTAAATTGTTGAAAATGTAATATATTTTAACTTGAAGTTTTAATTGAATGGGACTTGCTTGTATTATCATTCATAAATGCAGCTCCAGTACCCAAGGTATATGAAGAAGTTTGTCCAAAGAGTAACGTGGCATCTATTTGTGAGACGGGATGCGTTGTTCCCAGACAGACCTGGCTTTTAGGGGAAGTCAGATTTAAAACAAACAAATATCAGGTGCACAGGCACCAGCCAGATCCCAAGATACCACCACTGCTTACTATAAAAATAAAACCATAGGTCCAGAGTAGTCTTGTCTTTTTACTTTACAAAAGAAGCAGCTATCTAGTTGTTAACACCTAGGAGCTGTTTGGGCCACCCAGATGAACAACCACAAATCAAAATGGAACTCACATTATGCTGCTAAACACTCCTGGAAGATAAGAGGAACAGGCCTGTTACATCAATTATCTCTCAAGTACCAGACAGCAGCAGAAATTCACAGCATCATATTCCTCTGATAGTGGCTGTAGAGCTAAAACAGAACTCGAAATGGGATTAAATTTGGTTCAAATATGCAATAATACAGAAAACTGCTTGGCTGTTGCTCATAAAAAATGAAGTAAATACAGAACAATAGCATAAATATCTATCTATCTATGAGAGAGAGAGAAATTTACACACACACACACACACACACACACACACACGCACACACACATACACACTGGACTATATACCCATAAATGTGATTGTTGAGACTACCTAAGAGTTGCTTTTTCAGAGGAGACCGAAAGCTCTATTATGTTGCATTGATTCCATCACAGTATCATGGCAAAGCAAATATCAGGGTCCCTGCACTTCAAAATGGCGGCAAGAGGAGGGGGCATTGAACAATCTTTAGTTCAAGTGCCCCCACTGCCATTTTGAAGCATGGGAACACTGATACATGAGATGTGGTAGGGGTTTAATTAGAGCAACTCTTGGAGCCACTCTAATTAAAGCACCACTCCCCCTGCCCCTGAAGCACATGTAAAAGTGCCCTTTTACATGTTGGCAGGCAAACTACTAAATCATCTTCTGTGACATCGCACATATTCTGTTGCCTCTCAAATTGTTTTTCATCCCCAGGACTGGCTTAACAAAACAAAAATGCTTTAATGCTTTCTCATATTAATATTTATGCTCCTTTTACTTGAGAAGCTGTAAGACTAATTCAGTTATATTTGAGATGAAATCCAAAAAATACATAGATTGGAAATGTGTAAAGCTGCTGGAGTAAATACCATATTTAGCTGAATAAAAGATAAGGTTCCCTCTCCCTCTCCCAATCTGCATGGGGAAAAAAGCCCCATATCTTATAATCACAGACAAGGAAACCTTATTTTCTATCATTAAGCTGCTGGCAAAAGCAGCATGTGCTCAGTAATGGAAACCAGCTATGAAGCTGATTAAATACATACTAAGCATGACTATAAAACACATGGCCCATAATGGGCAAATACCCAATGGGAACTCGGGTTTTTTTGTGTATGTGTGGCCCTCAAAAGAAACAAAAACAGGCAGTTGTTCCCCCTGCAGGGAACTGCACCAGGCCTAGAGGTACTGCAATACCAGGTTGGGACTGAGAAAGCCAGACCCAGCCTCAACACCCTCCCTTTGGTGCCAAAAATACTTGATCTTAGCCAAAAGGCAAAGATGCAGGTTGGAATCTACTACAAGTATAGGTTACTGCAGCCCATCTGAACAGGATATACAGTAGCAGCCATTGTACACAGTTCCCCTCCGTGCCATTGTGAACTACAACACTGAATACATTTTGACTTCGTCTTCCTTCCTACAGCTGAGCTGTGTGTTTCTTTCCCATTTCCAATTATTCCTGTTTCTTTACTAGTCTTAAATGTCTGACAAACATCACCAAGTGATGGCTCCAAACAGTTCATCCAGAATCCCTCTGGGTCACCCACTTATCTCAGCCTGTTGCATATAATTACTGTAAAAGCTGTGTTTTTCTGGCACTTTACCATCTAGAATGTTCTATTAACTGGCATCTGTCCCACTGTGGCACTTTCGGTTTCACCGCTGTGAGCTAAGTCGCACTTCTTCCTTGTGGACCACAGCCCAAGGCAAAGCAGCCTGCGCAGGGCCCCCTGCTCCCTGTTCCCTATCACATTGACATGAGGGAGAGAAAGCCCTGGTGCACCAGACACGATGGGAGGGATGGTGGCCTGAACATGCAAGGACACCTCCAACTCACCGGGCTGGAAGTAAGTATACATCTCAGATAACCGGCATATTTGGTTAACTGGCACCCTCCATTCCCCATGGATGCCAGATAGCAGAGCTTTTACTGTATTATGGTCCAGGAGCCATACCAGGTTGCCTTGTGCTTCATCTGCATATACATTTTTGGAGGATCCCAGGACTTGTAACAAGAACACCCACTACCATTCATGTGTGGGGGGCTAATTAGCATGTGGATCCTCTGTAGGAGGGGTATCTGGAATACACCCATATACTGAGCAGTGCTGAGCCAAAATACTGCTTAAAATTGTGTTTATAGAGTATCTGTGCTGAAACTTGCAGCAGTTTCAAAAAAGGTAAAATGCATCACTTGTGGATGAACTAAGTCTATGAGCACCTGTAGCAATTTGCCTATATGGTAAATTATGTTTATTTCAAGGCTAGTGTTTCAAATTTGCCTCTTACTTCTATGTACTTGGGGGCCACATTTACATGAGATGCTGGCTATGCAATTGTTACTGCACAGTCATTTAGTACTTGTATAAATAAGTACTAAATGATTGTGTAGTAACCTGAGTTACTGTGCCATAGCACCAACAGATGGCTTTTTCTTGATGCTACTGCATAGTACCCCCGAGACTACTGTGCAGTAGTGTCACATCATAGGTTCTGCCATGCAAAGCTACTGTGTGGTATTCTTGGGCTACGACACAATCAGTGTCTTGTGTAGACATGGCTGGGTAGAGCAAGGTCTGACAATAGTGAGAGGGAGAAGAGACTGCTGAGGAAAGAAGGTGAGAGGCAGGCAAGGGTTGGCCTACTTGACCCCTCCAGATTTATTTTTCTCTGCTGTAGCAATGGGAAGGAGACAAATTCAAGGAAAACCAATAATTAGATTCTATACCTGGAAAATTATAACAAATGTATACATTTCCATACATAGAATCTAATTATTGTGGGGGTTGTCTTATATTTAAGTGAATATGGTATCATTACTCTTGGCTGCCAGGGCTCACTGTGGCACAGTTTTTACTGACTTTTCAAGAACCTCTGAGATTGAAAATTTCAAAAACAGGAGTATTATCTTGTATTTGTTGAAACTGTCACTCGCTTTCTCAATTACTACACATTTGGGTCATTTAGACTAGTTCAGTAGTAGTGTAACAAGGAGCCATTTCCTGGTCACTGTTACAAGTGGGATCCTGGGCTTGACCAGGCTTTCTGTTTCCCTTGCCTGGGAGCCATGCCAAAACCTCACTGCCGCTGCTGGCAAACTCACCTGGGCACAGCTGGGAGCTGGCCCCTTCCCTAGAAACACACAGGCTCCCAGGTGCAGCTGAATCTTCACCTAACCAAGTTTGGGGTCACGCTGGGTCTCTGCCACTGTCAACCCACATGTGTGGAAGTAACCTGGAAGTGCCATTAAGCCTGGCATCCAGCAAGCTCCAGCTGTGACCACCCACATGACCACTAATGTGGTGCAGGTGAGGATGGTATAGAGAAAAAATGGAAAAGGTGACAAATCTAAAAAAGGAGGACTTAGCTGAATAAGGAAGGATGCTCAAAATTGTGGAAGCTTGGAGGCTAAGCAATGTTTGCAGAACTCTTGTAATAAGTAACCCGGGACAGGAATTCTGTTGCTGGACCTGATAAAGTGATGATATAGAAGACAAAAGATGTGGGTTGGAGGTGATTGTGCTCTGAAGAACATGTGGTGGAGAAAGACCAAGGAAGGATTGCATGATTGATCGAGTCAAGTGGCTTGGATACTGTTGGAAGACCATAGGTCCCCTTGACAGGGGGCAGGGTGTAGAGGAGGCAGAGCCCTATGAAGAGAATGTATCTCTTTTGTCAGTTGAATGCTGATGTCCTTGTTTCACCATTCAGCTTTCCTTCATTTTGTTTCCATCAAGGTGTGGCAGATGAGTATGAGGAAGTGGGCAGCACACTGAGGAAAAAGGTACAGACATATCACACTCATTAACAAACAGGGTTTTGTAGAAGGTCCAGCGTGCAGTTGGAACTGTGCCATTATTCTTCACGGTCTCAAAAGTTTGTCTGAATACGTCCAGTAGTGGTTAACATTAGGAAACTGTTTGCAGTGTTGCTCCTTTGTCTCTTCAGTAAAAGTACTTCTCCATGGTAGTACAGACTCCAATAGCCCTGACAGCTGTTATTGCCTGCTATCTTTGTAAATCAGCCTAGGAAATAACTAGTAATTGCCAGTATTCCATTTGCAACGACTTCTTTCCTTACTATATGTACACAGTATACATACACAGTGTATATTCAGTATATAGACTCATGATTGGTAATTGTGCCTTTCCAAATGCAGAGTCTATGAGAATTACAAAAACAGTAAGTCCTTCAAAAAACCAGTCAGGAATAAGAAATAGTTTCTCTCTTCAATGAACTTATATATGCTTCTGATATCTAGGGTGTTTTTCAGTTCCACAATCCCAGAAACTAGATTTCATTTAGGATGGAAAACAAAGGAATTTTTTATCTTCCTGCTGACATTGAAAAACATAAGTGTTTGACGTAGGCCTACCCTAAAGTTATAATAAGCCCCTAAAGGGCAAAAAAAGAGAAACTAACATTTTCTCTGTTTATAATTTTTATTTTCATATATCAGTTTCATGATGGAGGGAGCCCCGACTTTTGGGGTTTTTTTTTTTTCTTTTGAATGCTTGGAGTTGGCAATACTCCTATGTGATCCTCAAACTATTCATTTAGAGTAAAATTGTTCACTCAGCTACTGTTTCTTTAGCAGTTCACCTATAGGATAACAAGTATTGTACTGCTATATCATAATTATCATAGGAAAAGTTGTGTGATATTTTTACACAAGAGCGAATTGTAGTAACTTGCTCATTGTGGAGAAGAATAAAATAACAACCACCTGAAATTCCTTGACTTAGAAACACATTGCAGTTTTCATGACTGCAACAAAAATCTTCCAGATACAGAAGATATGTCATCATCTCTCACTGTATTGTTCTGTATAGCCCATGACTATAAAAGTGACCGCTTTGGCTAGTCCCTGAGGCCTCATTCACACACTCTTCCAATTGGCAAGTTTTCTCTTTGTGCTTCTGTATAGCACTGGGAACATTTCCTTCAAAAGAAAACAACGTGATGCTGTAAATTTTGACTAAGAGCCTGCTACTGTAGGCTTTCATTGTACCCACCCTCACTTGTCAGCATGGTTGTTACCTTCCAAGTTCTAAATCTCAACAAAACACACAGTCTACTAAATTACACATTGCTTTTTTCTAGTCATGGTAATCATTATTGTGTATAAAACACATACTGTTACATGTTTTGTTAGCTAATAAGATAGCAGCATAATTTTTCACAAAAAAGTCATATAAGCTTCCTATCAGTGTTTCTGCATCTGCCTAACACTAGACAGCCATGTGGCTATCCACTTTCAATGTAATTTTGAAGGAAGGCCTTGGAAAACTGATAACATATTTCATGACCTTTGTGTCTGGAAGTAGTTTCCCTGATTGAAGTCACACAAGTTCAGCTAACTTTGAGTGTGGTGTAAATATTTATCTGACTGTCTGACACATAAAGTTGTTCAGAAATTACAAAGTACATTCCTGTCTTTCATGTACTATTACTACTTTTTTTCAATATACTTATAAGTGATATTATTTAAAGTACCTTCCACAATTGACTTATCATTGCTTGTTAAAATTCTTACACTTATCTGTAAGGTCGGTTTTTTAGTGTAGTAATTCTTGAGTGCTATCATTTTCTGCTATCTTTAAAAAAGGACATTTGAAATTACTTAAAAATGTAGCAAGAATCTAGCTCTTGGTACTGTGACACTTTATTCCACATAGATGCTCCAGATGCTTTCCATTCCTGGTGAATCTGTGGGATTGAGGAGCTCTGTTTATCTTTGAGTCCTTCACCATCTCTATCAAATAATTGTTATACAAAGTTATACTTCAGTGTGGCATCCCAGAAAAAAAGTTACTTTGTAACAAAGTAATTTGTTCAATTGAAGGACTTTTTTTATCTAGGTTTTAACTTGTCTGAATTTGACCCTCAGAAAAGGTGCTGGGTTGATATCCTTGAAGCTTGTAATTCCCCAGTCCAGTATAACCAACAGTAGTGAAAACGTCCATGCTTATGGCTGAACTTTTAAGACTGAGAAACATATACAGTCTTAAAGTCTGTTCAGTGCCTGGTGTCCTGTTCAGAAGTGTTATTGATGAGGAATTTCTGTGGTCATGTACAGACATTTAGCTTCTACCAGGAAAATCACCATTTTCCTGGTAAAACTAATGATACACACATTTATTAAATTTCTCCCAAAGGAAAAATACCAGACTTTTTCCTTTGGGAGAAATTTAATAAATGCTTGTATGATTAGGAGAAAGAGCTTCCTGGCTCAGTGAGGAAGATCTTGAGAATTTCTTGCACAGGAATGAATGCTTATATGTGTCCTGTGATGTGACTGAAGCCCTCTAGGAACTGGCCTAACATGCCACATGGACACCTTTCTTTGTTAAACATTTTATCAGAGATGTCCAGTGATGGGCTCATATAAGCACAGGACATATTTTGGGATTCATCTCAGGCACAGAGATAATCTGACAATCCCCTACCTAACCCCACAAACCTCCACCCTTGTCAGTGAAAACAGTTTGGATGTAGTTACTTGTTGTTATAGAATTCTGAAATAGTGAAAATGGTGGTGGGAGGTACTGTGATAGTGAACTGAGTGCCAGAATAAATAACACAGGGGCTAATCACTGTGCTGGAGGTTCAGAAGGCTTTGATTCCATGTCTCATGATGGATTGAATCTTTTCCCCCTCAAATCTACTTCAAATAATTTCTTAAAATACATTTTAAAAGAAGCCTATAGAGACAAATTCCTGTGCTTGTTGTACTTGGTGAATTTGCTTGAAAACCCTTTTCCCACGTAACTGAAAACTTCTTGGATCCTGACAGAGACGATAATATAAACTTCTCTGGAAACATTAGGCAAGTATATTACATCATCACAGTACCTGTCTCTTTTTCAGCATGGTAATAAATCTTGTCTTTGATGCAGTTAATGGTTTTAATTTAGAGAAACTTGATTCACAAGGAGTGCATGAGTAAATTGTCAAAAAAGGTTAAAAATAACAAAAACCCTTGTTACAAGGTTACAATTTGTTTACATTTGACCAAATATTTCTTGCATGGTGTGGCCAGGCACTGTTTGTGCCTGCCACTTTAAGGACTGAAGCCAAGCAGCCAGCAGGTGCCTGATTAAGGCAGCCATTTTAGATTCAGGGCTGCCTATATAAGTAGGGCATTTTGATGCTGGCTGGAGGTGCAGTAACATTACCTGGCTGTGAGGCCTCATGGAACACCCTGGAGGTAAGGGAGGAGCTGTAGGGGACAGCTTAGAAGGCTCCTGGTCCTGGTCCTGGTCCTGGTCCTGGTCCTGGTCCTGGTCCTGGTCCTGGTCCTGGTCCTGGTCCTGGCCTAAAACTGCACCCTGCTGGGAGTGGGTGGCCTGGTGTTGGTCTCAGTGGTGTGGGAGCCACTGGGAAATGCCAGGCCAGTTACCACCCTAGTGAAAGGTGGGTTGGGGCACCTTGACCCTACCTCCCACAACTGGGTGGGTTACTCCCTTGTAGAGTCTGGAAGGTGGACTCCAGTGAGAGAGTGGGGCCATAGAATAAGAAACCTGTCTTGGCATCCCCTGACTGGTCAATGCTGGGGCCAGGACTGGAAGAGTTGAAGGGCCAGGGGCCCACCGCAAGGGATGCCCAGAGCTGAGGGCCTGGGGTTTCAACTGGCCTGGAGGTGGGGACAGGGCCAGTGTAGCCAAAGGACCTGGGAGGACCACACCCATAAGGAGGAAGCAGCTCAGGGAACTATGCAGCCTAGAATGAAGGCAGAACAGGCCGCTTGAATAGAGGGATCCAGGAAGGGTTCAAACAGTAGGATTCTGGGGCCCAGAGTGGGGCTGGTGATGTTGACAACAGAGGATGCCATCTGTGAGGCATGGGCTGCAGTGTAGGGAATGTACAGAGCCACAGATAGCACCCCCTGGCATTGGGGCAAGAAATGGGCAGCTCCCACTTGATGATAATTAATTAATGCATTAAAGCATGGCAGATGAGAAAGCAGACAGTTAGCCCAGAAACAGGTGGGTGGACTACAGGGAAATCGGCCTTGAGAAGGCTCCCTGTTACACATGGCTTATTGCTTCCCCTTCTAGAGAAACTCAGCTAGCCTTGTAATCTAATGGCAATTCAACATGGTATTGAGAATTTTCCATCTTTGCTGCTGTTGGGTTGGCAGAGACTGGAAAGGGTAATTGTCCTCTGACAAGATGTGAGGAAGGAGTTTTCCTTGCTATCTAATGATCCCCTTGAGTAGCCTCTTACTATCTCCAGTCTTCCCATCTGAAGGGAGGGTTGTCATGGTACAGGATCACTCACAAAGAGACAAGTGATGAAAAAGTTAAAAGTTTTAATCAAGGAAGAAGGGAGAAACTGGGTGAAGACCTAATTAACATCAGCAGCCTGGCACTCTTAAGTAATAACCCCACATGCCTATGTATAAATAAAATATAAGATAAATATAAAAATGGCCTATGTATTAAGGCTGTGCGAAATTTCACTTGGTGTTTTGTTTTGAATCTGTTTTGATGCATTTTGAGCTCAAAACAATGAATTGAAACAAAACAAAAGCCTTTGAAATAGCTGTGAAACAAAACCAGGGAACTTGAAATATTTGAAAAGTTTTGAAACATTTCACATTTCGGAGCCAGGCTTACTGGCTTCAGCACCAGTCCCAGCTGGCAGAATGTGCCTCCTGTCATCCGGCAGGCAGATTGGGGCCTTGCCTGCACCCCCAGGAGGGCTGCGGGGCTGTGCCAGAGTTCTCCCACGGGTGCGGGCCCCCAATTTGCCTGCAATATGATAGAAGTTGGGTGCTGCCACCTGGGACCAGTGCCAGGAAGATTAGTGCTGCCATCGGTCCCAGGTGGCAGCACCTGGCAGGCAGACTGGGGGCTTGCACTCCCAGGAGGACTCTGGCACAGCTGCCGCAGCTCTCTTAGGGGGTGCAGGTGAGCCCCCAATCTGCCTGCTGCATTTTATGTTTCCCCTTTATAACCTATAGGTGAAACATGGAAACAGCATCAAAACAGCAAAACAGTTTTGATTAAACAAAAGGAATAGTGCTTTCAAAACTAAATGAAATGATACACTGTTCCTCTGAATCATTCAAATGGAAGTTGAATGGGAATGGTGCTGTTTTGTGCAGCCTTACTATGTATTATGATTGGGGATGATGCTTTGAGTAATTAGCAAACAGATTTCTGTTTCAGGGTTCCCAGAAGAATGCATAAGTAATGGTAAGAAAAAGAACTTAAAATTCTGAAAACCATATTGCCTCTCTGTTTTCTTAATAATAATAATATAAAAAGACTCTGCTTGGGTATTATCATATTTTTCAGGATCAAATGTTCTTTTCCCCATGGGATTTGTTCAGTGTTCTCTTCTGTGTCCATCTTACTAGAGTACAGCATCTTAAATTATGAAACTTCTGAACTGATAAACTCTGGACGACCTCCATCAATGGCAGGACTGAAAATCTTCACAATGCTTTATGGGGATAGGAGCAGTGTACATCTAGACTTTACACTTAATCCTCCAGGAAACAATTTTACTTTGTATCCTTTTTAGGCAAACAAAGTACGTTTAAAACACAAACCACACACACCCAAACACT
>NW_017728886.1:240344558-240349223 GCF_001723895.1 Crocodylus porosus | reverse complement strand
ATGAAGAGAACCACAGAGGCTAATCTCAAGAGTTGTCTCTTCCTTTTTGAAGGATGAGAACTTCTAGTAATCATCTGGCAGGGCCAACTTTTATTTAGGGTTTATATGTGCTCAACAACATTGTAGGGAGGACTGAAAACAAACTACAAAATTGCTATGTGACCAGCCCAAGGATGTAGTTTCATATTTGTAAGAATACAGAATTTGGACCTTGTCATTAGAAAGGGCAAAGAAGCATTCAACAGAAAAATCAAGGTATTGTTATGGTTTTGTTTTTTATGAAGGCATTATCCAGGCCCACAAATATTACTGTGGTATTGTTTTGATTTTATTTCCAATATCCATTTCACATAATTAAAGTGTATGTGTACCATAAGGGAAACCATGGTGTGTGTACCAAGGAAACCACTTAAAGCATAGGGGACTTGAAATCAGAAGTTCTGTGTTCAAATCATGGTGGTGCTATTTAGCTGATATGATATTCTGTAAGTAACTTATTGCCTCTTATTAACCAAGTTGCAGATGATGTCATATTTAAACTGTGAGACAGAAAATTATGTTTTGCAATCCTCAGAAAAAGGCAGTATCTGTAGAAGTACAAAGCTATTACATGGTATGGGTGTACACATGGTACTTTAGGCAGACATTTCAACCAATAGACAAGAAAGAGAATGAATGCTCCTGAGGCTGAGTACAGACAATCAAAAAGCTCAAGGCTGAATCACTTCAGTCTTTGCAGGTTAGTCTAAGCTTCATAGATTGAACTGATAAGCAAGTGAACAGACATTCAAAGTGACTATCTTTTACAATAAGATAAAGGCTTATCTTGTACAATAACAGGTCTCCTAAATTAGGAGGAAGGTTGTGGCATCAGACTTTGCCATCTAAAAAGGCTGCCTCTGCTAGTTCAACCAAGAATAACTTTGAGGGTTAAAAGAGCTAAAATGATAACTTGCTGAGAAAAAGAAAAATAACATCAGGGGCAGCAATTCCTCAATACAACAGTGACAATCCTGAAGTAAATAGGGAAGCCTATATAAACTGATGAGTTTATACATAACTGAGGAGGCTAATCCAAGATCTACATGTTCGACTACAGACGTGGCAAATAGTTCCAAGAGGAAGGAGTAGATCCTCATGATATTGACTTGCATCTCTTTCCCTTTCTCTCATTTATCCACCTCCATAGTGAGGTGAGTTTACTTAAAATGCTTGATGTCATGTTCTATATCATGGTGACATTGGGGATGATTCAGTGCTTGAGTCTCCCAAGTACTGATGTTAATATTGCATTTCTTCAGATAAGCCTTCAAGATGTCCTTCAATCTCTTCTTTTGTCTACCTCTAGAATAGTGTCCATCAGTGAATTAGAAGTATAGGACCTGGTTTTGGAGCCAATTATCAGGCATCTTTATGACTTGTCCTGTCCAATGGAACAAATGCCATATAAACATGACTTCAATGCTGGTGGTATTTGCTTGAGCCAGAACATTGGCATTCATTCTTCTGTCTTTCTAATTGATATGGAGGATTTTCCAAAGACATAGCTGATGGTAACGTTCTAAAGCTTTCAGAGTTTTTTTTTATGTTGTACAGGTTTCACTCCCATATAGCAGCATATGGATGACAACCTGGGAGAAGTTCGGTTTGGGTCCTAATATCATGAACTTCAAAGAGAGTTTCAGAGACATCCAAAGGCAGCACTAGCAGATTTTATCTGGTATTGAATATCGTTGTCTATGTTACCTTTTTGGGGAAGGAGGCTACCCAGGTAGGGGAATGTTCAACTTTCTCTAAGGATTACCTCCTAGTTGTAATATGTGGATGAGCTGCTGGTGTTTTGGGGTGGGTTGGTAAAGGATCTTGGTTTTCATCAAGTTGACAATGAGTCCAAACATTTCATATACTTCACAAGTGATCAAGAGTGACCTGGAACTCAAGTGAGTGTGCACACATGATGCAATCATTAGTGTACTGAAGATAAGTAATGGAGGTATTGGTTTTCTTGGATTTGAAACATAACTGGTTGATATAAAATATTCTGGTTCATGCTATACTGGGTGTTGACTGAGAGATGTGGAATAGCTACATTATAGATGGAAAAGTTTTGGTGTAGTGACACGTCTTTGATGCCAGTCCTAATTTGTACAGGGATCCATTTCTGAGCCACTGTGCTTCTGAGTGGTCTGAAACCTCATTGGGACTCAGGTAGAATCTCCTTAATGAGGAAAGTGACTCTGTTGTAAGGTATTTCCGCAAATATTTTTTAACTCTCCCTCAGCAGCTGTCTCAGCAAAACTTTATAGGATAAGAAATGGGGTATGATTCCTGTTAAAGATTATATGAAAATATATAGGGGAATCTCTTCTGAAATAAGGGACTGGTTCACTTTATGCTGTATTATAAACAGTGGAAAAATTATACTTTTACTACACAGTTCCCAGAGGATTTAGAGAAACTCCTTAGACATATTTGGATGTAATTGACAATGATCTAAGACATATAAAGAGCCTATTTTCCTCCATTCTTGAAATGTTTAAAGCTGGAGGAGTCCATTGTGAAGATTTAAGTGCTAAATGCTTTTGTTTTTTTTTTCTTATCTGCTGAATATAATGATGTATAGGTCTTGGTGCTACTGTGCTAGTCTGTTTGAGCTTGAGTAAGAATATAGCTTTGCTTCCTTTGTATTTGATGTATATTATACATTTTAAAAGGGTATTTGTAAATGCACCCACATGGGTATAAAATAAATGAGGACTTGAAAGTCGGCATGAAGAGACAGAGCTAGCATACCAAGAGCAAAGCCCTGCAATTAGCAACATTTGTTCCTGTCTGCATCTCCTCTCTCATAATTCAATTAGGTTATGTATGGATGAAGCTTTTGGACATGATTAACCTGTTTTCAGATATACCAAGTCCTGGCATTTCCATTACTCTGTATGTTACTTCAAATGGGTTGTTGTGTTTTATTTCTTAAAGTTTAACTGTCTTGTTGAAATAAATATATGATACACTGTGACACTTCATCTCTGAAACTGTTTCTGCCTGGAATGTTTCCCAGGACCCCCTAGGAACAAGATCTTTTTTATGTCAGGGGATTCCTTTTCATTAAACTGCTCTCAATATTGGAAATATATTCACTAAATAGCCATATGTAATGACATCTCATTGTTATTATCGAACAGATGGTTTAGTAAAATCTGGCACATTTCTTTACATCAAGTTATAAGCAACACCTCATGAAAATGAGGTTCAGAGAAGTCTTTGGAACATATAGTCTTTTAATTAGATTGATGTTTAGATAATTTAACATGGGGTGGCCAAGCTGTTTTGACATATGGGCCTATGTAATCAATGTACTGAGGCTCAGAGCCTTTTATTCCACCTGGCTGATATAATGGAACCTCTTTAATCTGCAGTGCAGACAGGGAGATCCATATTACTGTATTTTGTGGTTTGGAAAGGAGTGTGAGAAACTGTGATAAACCACCCAACATTACTGTGGTGCGAACCAAACATACTCTTCCTACCATGAGAACAGCTGGGGCATATTACAGGTCAAAGGGAGCAAGAGGGCACAAAAGCCCCCATGGCTCGCCAAAAGGATCCGGGAATGTCTTCTAGCTAAAAGGGAGACATACACCCAATGGAAGGGAGGGACCATCACCAGGAAGGACTATATTGCAGTTCCTCAGGGATGCAGGCGCAGGGGGGCAGTCAGGAAGGCCAAGGCATAGGTGGAACTGGGACAAGCTACCTGGATCAAGGACAACAAGATGTCCTTTTTTTAAATACATAGGGGGCAAAAAGAAGGTACTAGGTAATGTGTGGTGCCTGCAAGACATGCCAGGAAATTTGGTCATCATACCAGATGACAAAGCTAACCTATTTAATGACTTCTTTGCCTCCATTTTCTGGAGTAGGGACTGGATCAGCTCCCCCAATGGGCCCCCCTCAGGCCCCAGGGGAGGAGCACCTAGGCCAAGGGTCAGTGAGGATCTAGTTAGGGAACTTCTGGAGGGACTGGATGTATTTAAATCAGCTGGTCTGGATGATCTCCACCCCAGAGTGCTGAGGGAATTAGCTGAGGTAATTATGGGACCCCTGGCATGGCTGTATGAGCACTTGTGGTGCTCTGGTGTGGTGCCAATGTGGCTCCCATCTTCAAAAAAGGGAGGAAGGAGGACCCGGGAAACTATAGGCCAGTTAGTCTGACCTCAATCCTGGGCAAGCTTTTTGAGAGAATAATTCTAGCCCATGTCCATGAGGGGTCAGCAGGGGAGACTATGCTTAGGGGCAACCAACACGGGTTCATTAGAGGGAGATTCTGTCAGACCAACCTGGTGGCCTTCCATGACCAGGTCACCAAATCCTTAGATGCAGGGGTAGCAGTGGACATAGTCTTTCTGGAATCTCAGAAGGCCTTCAACACTTTCTCAGCCCGTTCTCATTAAAAAACTGGGGGACTGTAGTGTTGACACCTACACAGTCAAATGGGTTGCCAACTGGCTGAAGGACTGCACCCAGAGAGTGGTGGTGGATGAGTCATTTTCGACTTGGAGGGATGTGTGCAGTGGGGTTCTGCAGGGCTCTGTTCTCAGGCCCGCACTGTTCAACATCTTCATCAGTGACTTGGACGAGGGGGTAAAAAGCATCCTGTTCAAA
>NW_017728886.1:240339757-240344013 GCF_001723895.1 Crocodylus porosus | reverse complement strand
TTAAGACAAGGGTAGTTGATCACCTTGCTGGGGTCATTTGACCCCAGTACTCTTTCCTGCCATGGCAGGGGGCGGACTTGATGATCTGTTCAGGTGCCTTCTGACCCTACTACCTATGAAACTTAGATTTGTGGAGTAGAAAAATCTGCAGGGTGGAAGAAGCACTCACATGACTGGTCAAATATAAATGTTCTTTTCAGGTTATTACCCAGTGAAGAGGTAGGATATAAGCAAGAACATATGGTGCTCTCTCATTGGCTTAACATCACCCACCCCATTCCTGGGGCTGTCACAGCAGCATTATTTTCTGTAAATGGCTAAATAAAGAGGATTAACATTTTCTGCAAACAACAAAAGTGAAGTGTCATGCAAATGTTCACAATTCTTCTGGCATGTGTCTTCCCTTTTAATCTCTTGATCAGCTCTCTGTAATTCATAATTCTTCTTGTGGCTTGAGTCTGCTGCCATGGAATAGCTGTATATTCACTGGCTCTCGGTCCTTTCACAAAAGACACAGCTGAAAGATTCCAACAAGTTGCTGCAAATTCATGAGTAGTAAGTATCTGGTATCTCCATGCCCAGCTGCTATCTCATTTGTGAATCTAGCGCACAGATGCAAGGACTTTCCTTTAACATTATTAATCATTGGCTTTGGGCATGTTTAGGGTTTAAAATTCTGTATTTGGACTCGCATCCCTTTGTACTATTTATTTATTTTATTTTTTAAAAAGTTTCAACTATTTCTAAGATGATGACGAGTTTTTAGACATTAGATGATGGCTTCCCAGTTCCAAGCTCTTTTAGAAAACTCAGAATCAGAGAATAGATAATGGTTTTTTTCAGAGAGGAAAAGAAATCAGGTGAACATTTCTGGACAAATCCAGTCCTTCATAATTACCCATTAAAAGGGATCTCTTACATTCTACTACACTTCCTAGGCAGTTTGCCAAGCTGCACCATTGATTCATTCTGGGAAGCAGCAGAGTTGTAGTGTAGAGGTGTTTCATGGAGGTTACAGTGTGTAGGGTGGAGCTATTATGGAGAGATTCTGTTCCAAAAGAGCAAATTTCAAAGCACAAGGTTCATGAGAGAATGAGCAGCTTCATTCAGTAGCTTTAGGTGTGGGACAAAGGAAGAGCCAGTTTAGGTGCCATCTCCCAAAAGGAAATGGAAAAAATAGAAACATAAAGGCAAGAAAGATGGGAAAGGGAGGGAAGAGTTTGTGAAATAAGTCTACTTCCAACCTTTTCTCTTCCAGGCAACATTCTTAGAGTTAAATCTTTCTGTTACTGCAGGAACAAAATAGAGTGCATGATGTTTTCATCTGGATGTGTGAGAATGCATTTTTGAAATATTTCACACCTCTGGGGCCAATTAATTATACATCCTGGAGTTACGAAATACATTGGTTAAAGTAAAGAAAACAACACTGGATATTTTAAGCTAAAGATGCTGTTTGGTACACAACCCCTGCACTATGTTTTAACATTTAGCTCCTTAGGTCTGAAGATACTGCAAATATGTAATTCTATATGGAAAATGAAAACAGGCCAGAATTTGTTTTGACTATTAAATTACAATGGCATTGTTTTAAGAACAAAATAGTCACACACAACTGTGAGTTTTCAAACTTAATCCTTTTACTCAACCTGTTGTATTTCTTCTTTATACCACACATTTCTCAATATTTTTATTAAAATATATATTTAAATGATTATAAGAAATGTTACAACTTTCTCACTATAAATATTTTTATGAATTTTCTGTATTTTTATTTCAAGTATTTTTGTGTTTTTAAGATCAATATTGAATACTTCTTGAATGCTAAAAAATGATGGGGAAACTTCAGAGCTTTAATTCCCATGCATGTATTCATCTTTTTAATCAGCTGTTTTGTAATGTTACAAATAGTGCAAGTAGCTGAAAGTAATGACATATTTTTTAATGGAAATGCATACTTTCCCTTGTTCCTCTTACTTCCTACATGGGAAAGCACAAGAATCTTAAATTTATACCTATCTTGAAGGTAGGACATGCCTTTTTTATTTTTAAACAAGGGCTCAGTTTGTTAAATGGCTATTTCCTGCCCTGACAAGTGGATTCTTAGACAGGTGCCAGGGCCAGTGCTCACTGTAAGTAGTTATACTTGCTATTTACACACAGCTATATGTCAGGTGCTTTTTGCTCAGAGCTTCAAAACTGTGCTTCAGAATTGGCTCTGAATGAATGGACTAAAGGTTTTTAGTGTCACCGCACACACACATCCTCCATTTATCAGTAAAAACTTCCAGTTTTCTCCAGATGTTATTCATTTTCACATTCAAATAATCTGCTTTTTATGTGCTGGCTCCCAAGGCACTTTGCATTATGTAATAATTGATCCCAAAGCATGATGTGTACAGAATTGGCAAAGTCATAGCAAACATGTATTTGATATATAATATAAGCTGAAAATCTATATATCCAAATTGATATCTGGAAGGACAGTATCTCCTGGGATAGGGTAGGGAGCCAGTCACTGCAATTTGAATTTAATCCATGCAGCCTCAACAAATGTGATTAATAAGTAGAACTGGGGAGAGAGAGAGGATTTTGAAATTCATTTCTGTTCAGATTTGGAACAAAATCAAAATGAAAAAAAATCCAATTTCAGATTGAAGGCAGTTCATTTACAAACTTTTATGATTCTGAAATATTTTGAAATTCTACCATTGTTGATTTAGACTCACTTAGCTACATTAAAAAGAAAGATATTTATTTGCATACCACCTGCCCCTCAATAAAACACACACCAGGAGAATGAAAAGAAAAAGATACTTCTGGGGTGCATCTACACGTGCATTGTGTTTTAGTTAATGCACATTAAATCTAGTACTTCCATTGTGAGGTACTGGGAAAATGCACATTAGCCTGTCATCCACTAAAGAGCACAATTTTTTAGTGGTGCTTAATGGACACTACCCTATTTTATTGCACATTCATTAAACAGAATGTTTTTTTAAGTGATGCTTTAATGCACATAAAAATAAACTAATACACATTTCACAGATTTCATAGACTTTAGGGCTGGAAGGGACCTTGGAAGATCATTGAGTCCAGTCCCCTGCCCCAGGGGCAGGAAGTCACCAGGGATCATCAGATCCCAGCAAGATAAACATCCAGGTGTCTTTTGAAGGTGTTCAGAGTAGGTGCCACCTCTGGTGGCAATCTATTCCAAACCAAGTTCTTCCTTATATCTAGCCTGAAATGGTCATGGAGGAGTTTGTGACCATTCGACCTTGTCATCCCTTGGGGTGCTCTGGTGAACAGACATTCACCCAGATCCTGGTAAGCACCTCTGATGAACTTATAGGTGGCTGCCAGATTACCCCTGAGCCTGCATTTTTCCAGGATGAATAGTCCCATGGCTCTCAACCAGTCTTCATAAACTCTGCTTTCCTGACCTCTGATTATGTGCATGGCTCTCCTCTTCACTCTCTTAAGCTTCTCCACATCCTTTTTGAATTGTGGAGCCCAAAACTGAACAGAGTACTCCAGCTGCGGCCTCACCAAGGCCGAGTACAATGGGAGGATAACGTCCTAGGATATATTTGAGAAGCATCTGTGGATGCAAGCAAGCATTTTTCTTATTTTACTAGCAGCAGTATCATATTGCAGGCTCATGTTTATCTTGTGGTCAATCATGAACCCCAAGTCCCTTTCATCCATAGTGCTAGCCGGCGTAGCACTGCCAAGCCTATAAGCATACTGTGGGTTTTTCTTCCCAAGGTGGAGAACCTTGCATTTTTCATTGTTAAACACCATCAGGTTCTCATCTGCCCAATTCCTGTCAAGGTCAGCCTAGATCACCCTCCTGTCTTCAGGTGTGGACATTTTACCCCAGAGTTTGGTGTCATCAGCAAACTTGGCCAGTCTGCTTCTGATACCAATGTCCACATCATTAATGAAGATATTAAATAGTATAGGCCCAAGGACAGAGCCCTGGGGGACCCCACTGGTCACAGGGCACCATGATGATTGACATCCATCAACCACCACCCTTTGGGTCTTACTATGGAGTCAGTTGCCCAGCCTGCTGATCATGGTGTGACCGAGGCAGCAGTTAGCCAGTTTGACTAAGAGGTGATCATGGGATACCAGATCAAAGGCTTTTTTGAAGTCAAGATATATGACATCAATCTCTTCTCCTTTGTCCAGGTGATAGGTCACCTGGTCATAGAAGGAAATGAGATTGGTCAAGCAAGATCTACCTGCAA